>NC_084665.1:62313634-62616664 GCF_028389875.1 Rhea pennata
CTTAACCACGAATCGTGGGAAAGATTTCTATTGGTTTCAGTAGGTTTTGAATTGCACTGTTATACTGCCAAGTGCTGACTACAACATTATGAGTTTTAAAAGAATATGCATTAAACTTGGCTGTGATTTCAAACATGAACACAACTCGGAAACTGTAATGCGCACAAGCTCGGTAAAGGGTCCTGAAATTGGTCCACATATATTATTGCCTAACATCAAAATAATACTATGTGGTGAATGTGCCAGCTTTCTTGCAGAACCACCAATGCTACACAAGACAGTTTAAGACAGGAATCAAAGAGCAGTTTGTCCAGTTTAAGTCACAGAAAGAAGACAGATAAGTAGGATGTGATTACCAGAGCTGGAATTTGGTCAAGAAATGAGTGATAACAACCGTGATGCTTTATTAGTAGAAGAAAAATGACCCATGGATTCTACACAATAGATGCATCACTCTTATTGTTAGGGAATTAAATAAAATTACTCAGCTAGATATTCAATTCACAGAATAAGTCAGTTCATGTTCTAAGTGCTGATATAGGGCTTCTGTACTTCTGTACTGTAATATTACTGACTGAACTAACAAATATTTGGAAACCTTTAACAAACACAAGAAAGAAGGCACAAGAAAAAAGGACAGGTCTGGGAAAATCCAGACATACTGTAGTCTCTTCTCAGAGAACTATGAAAACCCAAATTAACATTCATGAAGAACTTTTTAACAAAACTTGGAAAGTACAAGTCAAAACTAGCTGTTTTTCATGAAATGTTCTCCAGTCCAGAAAAAGAGAGTAACACATATCCTATAAAAGTTAAGAGTATGGCATGGCTCAGAGGTGAGCAAACTAAACATGGGTCTACAAAGCCAGTCTCTGTTAGTGTCTTTTGTTGGAACTAGTATATGAATAATTAAACATTTAGAGAGCAGAATGAGGATGGGGAGGGACTTAAGGAAGGAAGACACAAAGACAGACTCTATACGTCAGGAACGACATAGTATTGGTTGTTCTGGACTAAGTCTTATTCTCTTCCTCTTTATTTTAACATTTCAAAAGCTCTCAGTTTTATTCCATGAAGAACAAAAACTTTGTGAGAAATAAAAATACTGTTCTCCAGCCAGTTCTATCATAAAGATCCTGCAGCATGTATCAGGCCAAATTTAAAATGTGAACCCAATGTTCTTTAGTTTCTTCCCTCATCTCTACTCAGTAAAACCATGTTTACATTGCAACTGATACCTCACAAGTTTTGTTCCAATCTGATGCCTGATTTCCTGCCTCTCCTCTTCAGATGTACGTTGCAAGATGTTTTTGTCTTCCAATTCTTTCTTAGATGGTCTGTTGCCAAGTTTGATAGCAAGAGTATCCCTGCGACGAATTTTACTTGCCAAAGAACCTGAGGAAAGAAGGAGAGTACATTTACTTCATTCATGCTTAGATTACAGACACAAATTCTGAGCAAGGACTTTAATACATCCCCAAAGCTGCCTTGTTCCCATATGCAGGAGAGGAATTTTAATTAATATCAGAAAAAAAAATAATTTCAATTCAGTTCACAGCAATAAAAAGTTGATGGATTTGCATGAGAAAGCTAGCAACCAAAATTATAGAGTAGTTTTACAAACATCACTTGTCATCTGTGATGTGATAGGATAAAAATGAGAAATCTGCACTCAAGTGTCTTTGAAATTTGATACATTACAGGTTGATTTATTTCCCTATTTTATATCATCATCAAACTGTTGCTCTTTTTCTTAAGCCTTAAATGGTTTATTCTCTTTCTCTCATCTTTTCTATAATTCTTCTCTTTTCATTTTTTTCAAGTTAACACCACTTAGTTCTGGTGTAATGCTTTTCATCCTTAACATTGATTAATTCATAAATTAAAAGATACCTTTTAGAAAATGCTCTTTGGGCTTGTAAAGTATTCTAAGCATGAACTCCCAGGCACTGAAGCGATCTGTTTATCCACAAAACAGATATAGTAAGACAACAGCCATTCAATTTTCTCAGCATTAGCTTCAGCAAGCCAAGGAAACAAGTATGTTTTTCATGGCTTTTAGTCTGTCCCTTGTCTCTTGATATTCTGACTGAGGGCACTGCATATGCTCTATGTTGGTGGACTTTTCACGATGCAAGGCTCCCAACTCACTTCTCATAAGATGCTGTGCTGCTGTCTGAATACATTAATTTTCACTTCATATTCAAACCAAAGGCAGAACTACAGAAGATTTCAGTTTCTTGAGCTATGTGGCTCTTCATCTTCAGCCAGACCAATGGCCAAACAAATAAAATGTTATTCTCCCTCATCACCTTTCTGTATACAAAAATCAGGCACAGCACTTCTGTGTTCAGGCTTTCTTAACTAAGCACAGTACACTGCTTCCTCCTGAACAGCTGTGGGCAAGGCTGTCAAGCCATGGTTCAGCTCCCATTTTACTCTGGCATAAAGCCACATTGCAGGTAGTACAGATAGTGTTGCCCTTCTTTCTGCCCGCAACTTCTTGTTGCTGCCACCTCCTTTGCTCCAGTGTTAGTGTTGGTGCAACTGCTGGGGAGCTGGATCAGAGAACTGATTCAGTTGAAAACCTGCTCGACAACAGCCACCATTAAAAAAAAACATGAGTGCTGGTCTCAGAGAAGAATGAATAGGTGGGAGCAGGAATTAAGCAGGACAACCCCTTCCAGCAACAGCAAGGATGTCTACCAAGTCAGGGTGGTGATATAGTCATACATCCAGCTGAAATTTCTAAACTATAAACTTCGAAGTAATCCACTGTGATTTGCTCTTTCTGCAAAAATGCTACAATGCTTAAAGCATTCTGATCAAAGAGGAACAAATGATTTTCAGACAGTTGGCTGCTGACTGGGTTTCTTGTGTTGTCCACCACAACCTATGCTCACACTGTTACACCCTTAAACCTGGCCCTGGGGCTCCTGCAGAGGCTCCCAGAAGCTGCTAGGATCTGTGCCTAGTGAGAGCTAGCTCTTCCAGAAGAGTGTGCTCCTCTGTAACCTGCAGCTATGTTACACCAAGCCACTTAGATGCTCTGGGTTCAACCACTCCAACTGACAGCAGAGGGATGCTGCAAAACAACCTCTTCATTCACTTCATTCCCACAAGAAACTCTGTGATCTCTAGTGTAACTCAATTCAAATTCACACCGGTTGGTGTAAAAGTAGAAGTGCTGTAAGGGTAGAGGTTCATGACATGGATGAGCCAAATGAATGGCTCAGTGATGCCCAAATGTGGAGGTCTTATTCCATCCCCTTCTTTTTTCCTGAACATGCTCCTTCGACCTCTACTCCTATATATGCAATGCTTGATCTGCTCCCACCATTGCACTGGCCTCAGCATGTTTCTAATCACAGTTATCTAGGAAGGGAGAAGTAGGACACTCATTTCTCAGTCATGGCAAAACATTAATTCGCCTAAAGTTATCTTATGCAACCATGCCCTTGTCTCTTTACTCTGCACTAACATGGGCCAGGCAAACTCACAAACTGCGATGTGCAAAAGGTAGCCTGCAACTGCACCTCAGGAGGCCCTGCAGTAATACCAAATCCTGGA
The DNA here is from genome assembly GCF_028389875.1 of Rhea pennata. Lineage (NCBI taxonomy): Eukaryota > Metazoa > Chordata > Aves > Rheiformes > Rheidae > Rhea > Rhea pennata. Next base: position 62,317,205 of record NC_084665.1, read on the forward strand.
ACACAGTCATCTGCAGAGTGATGTGCTTACTAGCAGTCCCACCCAAAGTGTTTGCTCCCCTGCAGGCTAAAACTTCAGAACAGCTGCATAAAAACTGGCTGGGTGTAAGTGTCTTTGAACTACACACAACTAGAGAGCTCCAATTATCAATCTGGATGCAATCACAGCAGCTTAGTAGGACTTCTGACCCAGTCCAGCTCAAATACACATATTAAATACACTCTAAGGTGGCCACTCTTCTTGTCAGAGGCTTACTTTCAGCACTTCCATTATCATCATCATCGTCATCGTCATCATCATCATCATCTGTGTAGAGTATGGGTCCATCAGAGTCCGAGTCGCTGCTGTGGCTCTCTCTGCTACTTCTACTCTCAGGAGTGGCTGCAGCTTCAGAAGCTTCCTCCCCTGGTTCATCATGTATTTGGTTAGGTGCCTCCTCCTCTTCATCTTCTCTGGTAGCCAGTCTGTTAATCCATAAGCAAATATGATGTTACACTAACAGAAGCAGCATGGAACACAAAAGGGAGACAAACTGTACAAGCAAGTATGAAAATAAAAGCTCTGTTATTCAGACTGATTTCTCTCTCTCTCTAAACGTGTATATAAAAAATAACACACGTACATATAATACCATGTATGTTATATGTATGTGTGCATATATATGTATGTATATGTATTAGGAAAAAAGATACCAACAGTCTAAAATGAGGAGCTGCAAAGCTTACATAAAGAAATCAGTGCTTTTATTTATTTCTTGAGAGATGGGACCAACAGTACATAGCAGCTAGTAAGAACAGAAGAGTATGCTAATTATGTTGGTGAGATGACTGAGTCTCAGAGTGGAAGGGAATATAAAGCTCCCTATCCTGTAAGCATGACTATTGCAAACACAATTTTATTGCTGCTGAACATGGAAATCAGCACCGGAAAAGTCCTTTCTGTAAATGAAGGGTAGAGCAAGGGGAAAAGAAGCCAGCATAGAAATTTAATAATGGCACACACACGTACTCGCAAAAATTTCTCTATTCAAGGGAAATTCTCTAGGCCACTAGCATCTAGACTAAACCCTTTCGGGTCACTATGAAAGACATTGGTTCCTGTAGCTAGGAAAAAACAGATTAAGAAGCCAGTTGCTTTTTTTGCTGCAAACTATTTTGTTTTAAAAAAGGTAATTACGACCTTGCTCTTAACTTGATTTTATGGTATGTCAGGCTTAGACAAGTTATTAGGCAGTGACAAACCAAACATCTAGTAAGCAAAGCCTGGAAATGTCATTTTAAAGGTTGCAAGTAAATCCAACTAAATTTACTTTACAACTGAGAGCTTTAGTAGTGAGATTTTTAATGATATCCAAAAACAAAAATAAAACCCTTGTAATTAAGCCTCAATTCTTGTTTGCTTTTATGAGAGAGAAATAAAAATGTTACTTGCTACCTAGCTGAGCTGTTGACTACAGTGGTCATATTAAGTCAGGCAATGCAGGAGGCAGGTTACAACAAACGACATTCTCAAGAAACATTGGGTGTTACAGGTGACTGGCACAAAGATCTTGTCATGGAAAAAATGTACTGGAATGCAACACTGCCCTGGATTGCTAAGAAATGCACACAGATTTTCTTCTCAGAGCCAGCCAGCAGAAGAAATAAGAAATCCTCATGTGTCTTCAGCATTCCTTAAGTCAAGATAACACTAGAAATCTGACTTCCTTAGCAGTGAGCCATACTACTTATCAATTACAGCAATACAGCCTTACCTTTCCATGTCTTCTCCTCTAGCATCTGGACTGTCATCTAGGCCTGTACTGCTCAGGTTCTCATCTGTGTCGTCTTCAGTCTGGAGAAGAGGTTTATAATCTGATCCAGCAATGGATGGCCCTGTTCTGGAGCTGTCTGATGCAGCTTGTGAATCTGAGACACTGGACTGATTGACTGCAGCAGGAAAAGACGCTGGAGGTGGAGGTGGCGGAGGGGCAGCAGTGGGAGGAGGTGGGACAACTAGCTTGCTCTGCTGGTCTACATCCTCGGTTTCAGAAATCACTATGGAAGGTTGCTCAGATTTCACTTCTAACCTGTCGGGTGTGGCACCTGAGGGGGAAGAAGCAGCCCCATCTGGTGCTGTCCGTGGAGCTGACTGTTTCCCAGTTTTTTTCTTGCCCCTGGAAGTCCCCGAAGTGCCTGATTTGCTGGAAGTCTCCTTAGAGGCTTTGGGATGAGATGATGTGGACGAAGGAGATGGTGATGAAGAGGACTTGGAGACTGGTGGTTTTTTTGCATGAGAGGAACTAGCTAAAATATGAAAAGAAAAAGCATTTTACAGTCCTGCACCTATACCATTTTCGCCTCATTTCTGCATGAACCGTTTTGCATACTGCTATTTAAATAAATGAAAAAAATTACACTTGATACTTTTATAATCCTTCATCATACACTTGATAAGTAAATATTATAGTTCATATTTCAGCTTTAGAGGTTGGAAAACTGAAATGATGAATACTTGCCCAGGAATAGTGGATGGGATCAACCTCAGAAATGGGTGAAAGTTTGTTTATAGCACTCTAGCACCCTTACAACTTGTTTGGACATCATCTAAAAAATGTAGTTCTTTCAGAAGTGTTTACTGCCTGGGTTAAATAATTTGCCAATAGAGAAAACTGTTTACCTCTCTACCCAAGCTCAGTTCCTAGAAGCTAAAGTTTTCCTGACTTTCTACAAGACTCAGGGCAAGTATGAAGGCTTCCTCAGGAGGAAATCAGAGACCCCCAAATTAGGTTTCTACTCTATAAAAGATCCTACCTTTCTACACTGACAGTGTAGAAAGTGACTGAGGAGGAGAGAGGTGTAGGAATTCACTAAATTAGCACTGAAACCAACACACTCTCAGTAATGAAAGTGTGGTTTCAGATTACTTGAAATTTGGTTCTAGCTTTGAAACTGAATCTTGAATGTAGGGAGGTGGAATTGGCTCAGGTCCAGAAGTCCCTTCCAACCTGTATCATTTTATGATTAAGGATCTGGCATCACTTAAACTCTTATCATCCCTGTGGATGGGAGTCTGTTTTTACAAGCACTAAGGCAGAGTGCTGGGCTCCTCCATACAAGAAAGACAGGGACTTAATGAAGTAAGTCTAGCAAAGAGCTACAAAGACTGGAGCACCTCTCATATGAGGATAGGCTGAGAAAAGCTGGAGAAGAGAAGGCTCAGGGGGATCTTACCAATGTTTAGAAATATCTGACTGAATGGTATAAAGAAGAAAAAGCCAGACTCTTCTCAGTGGTGCCTAGTGACAAGACAAGAGGAAATAGGCAAAAACTGAAACACAAGAAATTCCATGTGACCATAAGAAAACACTTCTCCACTGTTAAGGTGGTGCAATATGTTGCCCAGAGAGGTTGTGGTACCTCCATTCTTGGAGATACACAAAATCCACCTGGACCCAGTCCTGAACAACTTGCTTTAGCTGACTCTGCTTGAGCAGGCAGTTGGACCAGATGAGCTCCAGATGTCTCTTCAAATCTTAACTATTCTGTGATTCTATGATTTCACAATGTTCTTGCAAGTAGTGTCTTCTCACTTAAGGGTAAGAAGAAGAGCAGCAGCAAAACAAGATAGACTTGCAAGTTCAGCTGGGCATTCAATTCAATGGAAGCAGAATCCACTGATCTTGCTTTGCACAAACAAAATGTATAACGAAGAGGCACTGAAGGCTTCCCATATGAACTGGAGCTATTTTACCTTACCAGTGACAAACTCTGGTAGCCTCAAAAATGTAGTGAAATGAGGTTCTAAAAATAGCTGTACAGGCTCACCAGTAACACCGCTTTTTACTTCTATGATATTTACCATACTGAAGTATACATGGTTGCACCTTTACTGCAATTACTGCCCAATTTGGCAAGAAATTTTAACTAGCCTGGTATGCCCATGTGCATTCCAGTCACATTTCTGATTGCTGTGATGATACATTCATCATCTGAACTGGGAGCTCAGACTTCTGACATTGATTTAAAAAGCAAAACAAACAACAACCATCTTGCAATTCAGTTCATCAAAATACATCCAACTCAAACACTTCTGCTGTACTAAAAATGCATTAATCTCAAGAGAATAAATGGAGTCATTAAAAATTTACACAGCAGCCTTGCAGCTAAGCTTTCTGAGTAAAACAGAAAGCTGTAATAGAAAACTGCTGAAAGGCCTATTTTACCTATAAGCATTTAAATAAAAACAAAACACTAGCAGATTAGGATAGAAACAAAATACTGATACTGGCTCTAATAAGCTTTTGATATAAAAATAGCTTCCACAGTTAGACTGTTCTTGATCTCAAAGATGGAAAATAATAAAAAAGATACATTATACTGTTCTCTTCTGCAGCAGAATGTTACGGTTTATAAACATTTAGAGTGCTGTGTGGCTTTCAGTACATCTGGAAAAATCTGTAGAAACTCATGGCTTCAGGCAAATCGTTGTCCTTCTTTGTGCCAGAAGGCAACTGTAAAGGGCATAAGACAGAATCTACTGATACTGCACTAATCTTACCAATCAACTACAAATCACTGACTAACTTACCAGCAGATCATAAGGAAACAAACATTATAGACAGTCATCCATAATTGCAGTGGAAATAATGGTGGCTCCAAGCTGCATATTATTTAGCAGAAAACTTACTGAGAGGAGAATGGTACTAACAAAAGGCTCTGGTTCTGATCCAGCAAAGCACTTAAACACAGGCTCAAAGTCAACGAAATCAGTTACATGCTTTGACTTAAGAACTCCAGCATAATACAAATATACAGCCATGCTATAATTATCGTGGGGAAAATGTCAAAAGATACTTCCATTGAATAAAAGACTTTCACTACCCTCAGAACCTTTTTGGACTTGCAATCAGATGCAGAAACCTGTAAGAATTCTCCTGGAGAAAATTTCCTCCCACTTTCCCTTAGGTCAAAAGAGCTATTGTTATTGTTGCTTTTGACTGGGCTGGCTGACAATTTTCTGTCATATCTTTCTTTCACTAGAAAATTAGAATTTTGATTAATTTATTTTTTTTGTGATGATTATTTGTCTTGTGGAAAAGATCCATGTTTCTGTTTGAGCCCCCTTCCTCCCAAATCTACTGTTTCAACTTTGAAATAGCCTTCTGTGATGCCTCATGAGAGCTATGGTTCAGTTAGTTATATTCCTGTCCTCCTTCATGGGATGGTATCACTGGCTGCATCATGTCTTCTTCACTTTCATGGGGATCTGATAAACCTCCTGTACTAACTACTGCTTTCTAGGAAGCTCTCTTTACTAAGTGTAACCCTATTTCAATTGAATGCAATGTACTTTAATGTTCAAAGAAATTACTATTAGAATATGCACTATTTTAGACAAGGGATATATTGATGTATTTTATACCCACGTAGTCTCAAGCATCCCATGAAATTTCAGAAAGGCTACTGAAAGACAGATCTGGAATTTATGTGTATTTTAATTAAACAGCTCAGATAGATACCTAAGAATTTGTTTCCAACAACAGGCCTAAATATCTTCTTTATGTGAATGGGTTATTTCTAAAAGGTTTACTGTTATATAGTTCCCTCACCTTGGAATAACTGAGTTTTCTATCTAAATCTGAAATACAAGCAGCAAATTCTGGCTTTTCGAAATGTTTATTCTTGTGGTCTGCTGATGTAGTAATAATGTAATATCAAGTTAATGGATATTTTATGGTAAAGTTATTATTTTAACTTCAGCAGTCCTGTAATATTTCTAAACAGTCCTCTTCTGTGTGCTTCAAATACAAAACTTGCCAAAACGTACAAGCTATGAATAAGTACACTTAGAGAGAAAACTGGGGAGACTGAGAACTTTGAAAGACTGAAAGAGGACTGAAAACATAAGGTTTGTATAAGCTGGCCAAGATACATACACAGTTCTTTCATCATAATACCACTTGTGTTTAAATTATATTTGGGTGTTCTCATTTTGGTAATCTTCTAAATTATAACCGTTCAAACTTGAGGAGGTCAGTACCTTGAAGACAGCTACCTAAAATCTCTTTAATTTTGCTAAATTTTAGTTTAAAAGTGTAGTGATACTTGCTGTATCTGATGATGGGGACTTTCCATTTCCAGTGCATATTTAGAATCATAGAAAGCCAGTCAATCCACAGATGCCTGGCCATTTCTATTGAGTTATAATTTATTCTTGCAGCTAAAACAAAAGCTACTCAATAGTCTTTGAAGATACATTCACGGTTTTATCCTTCACCTCTTTGAGATCTTGTAATCTTGTCAAATTTATTGAATGAGTAGATGTTTCCAGAAGAAATTTACTGCAATACCATTTCCCAAAATAGTTTTTACCTTGGGGAAACCCAGACACATTTGGTTTCAGAAGTCACCTTTTTTCCCCTGCTGATTCTTTAACAGTTCTCTGGGTCATTTTGTTGCCAACATTCACACTTTAACTGGCAATACAGCATAGTCTCTGATGTGCTTGGTCTTGTGTGCATCTTTTTTAGATAGCAAAGTGATCTGTCCATTATTTGGGGAGTTTGCAGACAGCAGAACAAGAGTTCAGAGGAGAGCTAATTAAAACACATCAGATTCATGCTCTTCTATACACTAATATTTACAAAAGCAAAAGTTATCAAAAGACCAAGCCAAGCACCCCCATGCACATGCACCAACCGTAACGGGCACTGCCTGTGCAGTACTCACCAGCTTCTCGATTTGCACTGTGACTTGTTGGCTTGGGAGGTGGGAGAGGAGACTGCTTAGCAGGAGCCTTTCCCTTTTTTTTAGCATGAGGTGCTTCATTACTCTTATGGCTGGTGGTGGTGGAAGCAGCAATAGCATTTTTTGGTGGTAGCAGAGCTTTTTTAGTTTTAGGCTTAGACCTGGGTAGTGGTGGAGCGTGGGATGCCGATATTTCTGGGCAGTAATCAATAGTGCTCTCTATGGATAAGAAAGTGAACAGAAGCCAACTGACACAGACATATGCCACATACATTCAACAGCAAGCTTGACAACAGTGACAACTGTTTGCTGCTTGAGCTCTTGGGAATCAGGAGAGACTTCCTCAACTCCTGCCTCATACTGAAGTATTACTTCAGAAAAATATTAGTTTGTCTTAACTCAAGTTCTTCTCCTGCAAAATGATGCAGTTTTGCCCTGTGTTTCTTTCAGTCTTACCTCTTTTAGTGTTCTAAGCATCATCCTTAACATTCAGTAACAACAACCAGAGGGCCAGCTACAAACTAAGTGTCATTTCATTTACTTCTCCAACAAATTCCCTTGGGTTTTTTCCAATTCTCTGAGATCAACAGGACATACAACTCAGACTCACGTGAATTTGAATGTGTACAGGGCATTCTCTCAGGCAGAGGTTCAAACTTGACTATGTAGCTGGAATTTTCCCCTAAAGCAACACATTTTCCTAAATTGCAGTCTGCTTGCTCATAGAAATAGTAACTTTATTTGGGGTATCTTCCCCAGGGTATATCTACTCTTTAGAAAGAGACGAAGTTAATTCAGATAGAACACCATTTGCCATGGGAATGCTCTTCCTTCCTGCAAACTCTTTGGGTTCTGTTACAAGATTGCAGTTTCAAGAATCAATAATTCCTCAGTCAATGGAGATTTTTACTAGGTCTACATCAGCACATAGTGTTATGCTGTACAGTAGCAGTAGCTCTATAGAGTGAAACAGGTAGAACCGAGGACTCAACATTCACACTGCATATTTCAGGAGATTTTACTTTGGACTAGTTCCAGATTAGGCTTGTAGACTGCATGCCCATTAGTGGTGGGAGCACATTCATTGAGTTACTGAATGCATCTTTTGGTTTAGTTTCATCCAGAAGGAATCTAGTTTGTGCACTCAGCAAACCAAGGCAGGGTAAGTGCGAATGACCAGGAGATTCATTTTGAAAGTGCACTCCTGATGTAAACTGTAATGCTAATGTAGATGAACCATTTATAGTAAATATAAAATTTTGCAACATATTCTTTGTGGTTGTTCAACTATAGCTGGTAGCCAGATGGAAATCTTTATTTATTGCATCACATCAACTCTGTGCCCATTTAGTCTAGTTAACCCCTCCAAACCTTTTGGAAAAAGCATTTTATAAAAACATGAGCATACTGTCAAAATCTTTAAGGCTTTACGTGCCTGTTAGTAAAAACTAGCATGCGTGGGGAAGAGACAGGAGCCAAGGATATATTGAAAATTCTTCTAAAAATATCTCTTTTATCACCGAAGAGGCAATCAATTCACTTCTTACATTATGTTCATATTATAATCTCATTCTTCTATACATTAAATGGCCATTCCTGAATCTCCAGTCTGTTTTCTGCTCTATTCCTCCCTATGTAAAAGATTCCCATGAGATAAGCAGCATCTTTTCATTTTAAGATTAGCAGATGAAAAGCAAATAATGTGTTAGACAACAATGACATTCTTTATCTCAGAAACAAAGAATTTTCAACCGCTAGTTTGAGGCTGGTTAACATGAACCTAATGCATCACTTACAGTTATTAAAAGCAACATGCACACATATCTCTCTTCATTAACTGAAGGAATTAACACTAACTGTTCAGTGTCTTTCTTCATTATTTCCAGCCTTTATTATCACATTACAGACTACCATGTTTTTACTAAATTGCACAAAAACTATTGTATGGCAACCTTTTACAGCTACTAAATAGATTATTTTGAGCACAAATTCTTGGATTATCTCTTTGTTCTCCTATCTCTTTCCTCTGGACCAGAGAAAGACTTTGGAAGGAGAAAGAACTGTATTTCTTATATTTTGCTTTTCTATTTCACAGTAATAAGTATCTTCTTGCAAAACTCCACCTACCATCAATCAAAGTTAAATAAATGATTACATTCTGAAAAAGCAGGAAATTTTAAAATTTTAAGTCTGTTAAATATAGCAAGAGAATATTTTGTATTCGAAGATCTTGAAGGACATGATCATCAGGAAGAGTTTTAAGTGCAAACCATTCTTTGATAAATCTTTTCTTCATGAGTTCAGCATGCTAAATTTTTAGTTATTAATAAGAAACAATTTAAAAAGTTTCTCTACATTGTCACTGAGTTGTTTCCAGTCATATTAATACGAATAAATGTTAAAATAAATATGCTAGCAAAAAAAAATACACCATATACCATGTTCTAAAGTAATACAATGCAATCACTTAGAATCTCAAACAATTTACATTAAAATAACTAAGTGATTGAATGGTATGTGTTGTAAAATTTACCCTCCAAATTAGTCAAAAAAGCACAAAAATCTAAGGCCAATCCTTTATTCAGCTAGAAATAAACACATCTTACTAACTGTCAACTAATGATTTTCAATCTTTCTTTAGAAAAATAATTAAAAACTATAAAGAAAAAACAAAATTAGAACAGAAAATTCTAATCAAGTTTCCTGCTTGTAGAGTTCAGTTTTGATTAAAACTAGCAATTTATATAATACCAATTTTAACAGATGTACCTTGCCATCACTTGGATATCATCTTTAACTCGAACATCTCTTTCTGACCTGTACTGTTATGTACATCATATCAAAGTCTGGCAGAATCCTTCCACACAGCAGCACCAAGACTTGCATTTCCTGTCTGCTCAGATAGATACAGCTCTCACTGAGTCGTGATTGCATCTGGATTACCTAAATGCCCTTTTTTGGCCTTGACTGTTGAATCTTTTCTTGCCCATATCAATTACAGAAATTGTGGCAATGACTGATTATAGTTGCCCATTCCTTTGACTGTGTTATTCCTCTTGGTGCCCTTTTGTTAGTTCCATCTTTTTTTATCTCATCATATATAAACTGATAATCCTCAATGTCCAGAGTGCACACACTCTGATCTTGCCCAAGCTGCTGTTTCTCATTTACTTGTAAGTTAATGATACCCAATTGACCAGCCCATTATACCAGCTTTTGGTGCTGGCAAGCCATGTCTGAAGAAGATACTTTTCACTATTTTCCTTTGCTGCCCCTCATGGTTGTAAGGAGCTCTCTGTAAACACTCACAAAGCTACTTATCTTCCTTCAAATTCTCCTTTACTATGATGTTAAACCTGACAATTTTTAGGCTTTTGACATTGGGCTTGTTATCCTGGCCTGGTCTCCTGTTGTTTTTCAGTCCCTAACCACAGTGTCCTCTCACAGACTGCAAGTCCATTAGAACATTTTTTGTGTTATTCTGTGTTTATGTAAGACACTGTATGACACACTTCTGTTACACAGATAAGCACTGCAGTAATACGAGTAACTGATAATAATAATGGCAACAGCAGCATGCTCTTGAACAAACACTGACTGGGATGGTCTGACATCTGTAAATGGTTCAAGATACAATTATGTTGTATTTGTACCTCCCTAACAGGATTCTACATGAATACGGGCCATTGGTCTTTGTGCCTGTTCTTTCTTTGGCATCTCAACTGTGACTGCCAAATTAGTTCAAGCCATCTATTTGTTCAAGCCCATCTTCACGGTACCTCAGTACCAGCTGCAATGTATTTTTATTGTTGCTGTTTTCCTTAATATAGACAACTGTTCATCATGAATTGGACCTTAACAAAAGGTCTCCAAAAGACCATCAGATTGTAATACCTTTTATACACTGCTGCTTTGATTAAGACATCTGCTGTAAAAGCAATCTGCCTATAAATTACTCTTTTAAAAGGAAAGCAGAGAAAATGTTAATGTCTCATTAAGCATTTGGATCAATAATATGCTTATGTTTAGAATAAATTTTCTAAAGGCCAGATTTTCAAGAAAGCTCAGTTTGAGACCAGATTTTCTTGTTCCCAGGAACTGTGGTTGGGGCCAGACTTTTAAGAAATCTGTGCTCTTATGTGAACACCTAAATGATGGCCAGGATTACAAAAATACTCAGTATGCAGCAGCTCTCATAGGGACTCTTCAAGTCTCAATGAGTTTCAGAAAGATTCCAGCATGCCATGTTCACTGGGAAATCAGATGACTTATTTTGGAAGCTAAATACAGGATCTTTTACAATTGTGGAACAAATGGAATGGTGGTTCTGAATAGCTATGAAAATCTCAGACATAACTTCAGAAGCCATACACAATTGGGTTGTACAGTACATGCATTTTTTTTTCTTTACTGTTATAAATTTCTAACGAATTGAAGACCCAAGTTTTTCAATCCCTGGATTTTGCCATACAATACTGATTCTCTTGTTTCTACAGCTAGAGCGCTGATATGAAGCTAGCTTACAAACAGAGAACCAAGAGAGCTGCAAGTTGGGCATGTAAACTACATCAATTTCAAAGTACTCTCTTCTTGGAAGTCCAGCATAACTCAGTGAAGTAATGCTATGTAAAATGGAAGTTAAAAATAACTTGCAATTTGGTAACCTTTGCAGGGTAAGTCTTTGCAAAATTAAACTATTTTGAGAATTCCTTTTTCCAGACTCTTCAGAAAACTCCGTTTTGATTAACACAGGAGAAGACGATGTTTTTTGACTCACTAGTTTCTCTTTTGTGCTGATGCAGGTGGTCATCTCACACAATTCCTTTCATAAACTTCAGTTTTAACCTATTCCTTCTTTGTTCCTGCTACTGCTACTAAAACTCTGTTCAAGAAAAGACCCATTCTGCTTGTTAGAAAGCTTCCCTTGATTTCTATTACTATTTATTCATTTCTCTTTGTGCCAGCATTGTCCTTTAGCTGTGCTCTCTTCTGGCTGTATACCAACTTGTTACATTAACACTCGCTCAGGCTCTGTTTTGCTAGGCTGAATAAGAACAGCTGCTTCACGATGGTCTTAGCAGCCCTCTCTGCACTAATTCTAGTTTTGAATTCATCTTCCTTGAAAACAGAGGAGCAGACCCATACATTCGCAGATTCCAGATCTTTCTCACGTCGTAACATCAACAGCACCATGTGCAAGAGGTCTTACAACAGAGACAGTGCTGAAAAAATAGCTGAGGAGGGAGGGAAAGGGACAGGTGTAACATCTGAACTAAAGCAACGACATTCAAGTATTTTGCATTAGTTCCATGATAAAAAAGAGACACTGACTGTCATTTGACATTGCTAACTGCCTAACTGTTGCATAAAAAATAAACTATCAAATCAAGACAGAATATGTCAAATATCGGCATGGTCAATTGTATACTTTTACCATATCTTGGTCTGTGGAAGACATGGAAAGTGAGAGGGTATGTAGGTTTCCACATTCCTTTACACTTCCTATATAGATATACTCAAATAATTCAATAATTAGTCTGTTAAATTCATGTCTACAATCTTACTTCTGGAACCACATCAGGATATCTCTTCTATAAATGAAAAAATTCTGGTTGCAGAATTAGTTTGCTGAGATTAAGCAGGCTCCTATATGAGACCCTGGATGATGAAGATTAACATCTTTAGCATAAGTTCAGCAGGATTTTTTGTTGTTGTTGTTTTAGTTTATTTTTTTTTCTGTTTTGGGGAAATAAAGCAAAGATCTCTGAGAAAAGGAACCTAGAAACTTCCAAGTTTGAAGAGCATTCCTTAGTATACAAACCAGAACATTGGTCAACAACCATACATGCTTTTAAGACTAAAGCCCATGCCTCTAGCCTTCTTTTTTTCAATTATCCATAAAAAAATAAAAGATTAAATTTAAAAAGAGCATTTAAGGGAGAGCAGACAAAGAACAGGCAAAAGAACCTCTGAACCCAACATATTAAAACCAGAAACCTTTGCCAGATGTCATACTAATACACCTATGAATCCTAAGAATTCACCTGGACACAGAATTGCAAATTGTTTCCTTCACTGAAGGGCATAAGAAAGCCTGAGAGGATTGCTCTGTTATGAATGGCATACGAACATTTCAGAAGCCTGTGTCCCTGTTCACAGCATCCAGAACAGAGCTCTGGCTTCTTGCAATGCAATTATTTATCGGAAAAATATCAACCACGACTGACGGCTGGCATGTAAAATGAAATCTAGTACTTTTTTTGAGACAGTGCTTTGCTAATGGTTACTTGGCATTTCTTCAAGCTCAAGCTAACAATGAAATGTGAATTTCTCTCATTTTATCTTGCTATGATAAAAATGAGTAAGACCTAGCTTTGCAAACTGGAATCAGAAGCAAACTCAGTGTTCTCTAGGATGTCTGTAGGCCAGAGACATCTTGGGAGAGTGGAAAGGAGAAAAGAAGGCTCTGACACCATGCCAGGAGGTTGTGTGTAGTGCAGGAAGCACGCTGCCACGGAGGGAAAACGCTGAAGGAGAGAAACAACTACAGTTTTGACAGCTTTTCTACTGATAGGGCTTTTGCTTTTCTCCAACACTGTTTTGCAGAGCAGGAGACAGGAAGACTCATTGGACTCCCTTTACCATGCTCACATCCCATATGGATACTTGAATGCTGCAGTCAGCAGTGCCTGCTGCATATACTTGCAAAGGAAGCAGGAGCCCAGCTACAACTCTACCTTCCAGACTGCTGCCCTGAGAACAAGGGTGTTTCTATGCACTGCCAGTCTACTCACTACTCTGTACCCCTTTCAGGGTACTCACAGAGAATGGCTACAGTTTCACTCTTTATTTTCTAGAAAAGATGCTAGCAACTTTTCTTATGCACCCAAAAATTTTTAAAAAATCAAACTCAACTAAGCACACACATAATGTGATCTAGGAACAAAATCCAGTGTATGGCTTCTCATCTTCATCAGTCAATTACCTGTTTTACATAAAACTGTCACCAGTCTTTTATTACCTTGCCATAAAGGAGAAATTTCTTTTTAAATACCTTGCCTGGATGACTGACATCTCATCATGACGACAAACAACAACAGTTACACTATTAAATTATAAAAGGGAATCTTTTGCAAAATACAAAAAGCCTTTATGAGCTGACAAGCAGCAGATGGGGTATAAAGTTTATAGAACTGTCTGGCAGCACAGGGGACAGCTTTCAGGGCTCTTTTCTTCACTCACTTCTGCTTAACTCATTTTTACATTGTATGATTGAGTCTATTGTTTTTCTTGTCAGTTCTGTGTTTCTCTGGATGACACTTAAAACAACTTTCTTAACTCTTAACATAGTCCACATTCCATTACTCATGCGTGCCACCTCTCACTATTTTATCACAATGCTTGTAATACTTGTTCTTTCTAAACTTCCAACTCCAGCAGTCATCATCATATTTATATTAGAAGCTCATTTTTAAGACCCACTGCACAAAGACAGCAAGAAGGAATTAATCTCCTCTTCAGGTCTTATAAACACAAAAGATGGATAAAACTTCCTTTAAGATTTCAACATATCAGTTCTTGATTCTACAAGGCCTACCATTACCTCCATAAAGATGAACTCCCTGAATCCTTTACTCGTGATTGTCTTGATCCACCTCAACTACCTCTATTCTTATGATAGACAGATGCTGTGAACTGAAACAACAGCATGCTTTATGGTCTCTGCACAAGACAGTGAGCCAGATATTCCTGCATTCCTGTTTCAGCTCTGATTTTGATGCTCTGTGAGGATTAGTTAACATCTCTTCGGTGGTTACTTTCTTGATCTGCCAACGAGTGCAATGCATACCTACCACATCTGCCATAAAAAGTCACTGAAGATTACCCTGGTAAGTGAGGTGTATCTGCGTGATGCAGTGGATGCTCTTCAACTAAGTCTAACAGACTAACTTATCTTCACTCTGCAGTGAGATATACTGGATTTTGTACTGGGTGAAAGAGTTGCTGATATGTGGAATCATTCCTTAACACCTCTGTGTGATTCTTATTCTGGAATAAATCTACCTTAATCTTTTTCAGGGGACTCAAAATACATACAGCTGGAAAAACTTAATGTTTAGATGCAAGGGGAAAACTATATTCAAAGTGCTTTGCATATTCAATATGGCCATATTGACATTTTAAGAAGCCATAGAATATGAAGAACCCATATCTTTCTCTCCTCCATACATATTTTTTGAGAAGGACTTGAGTGATGGTAGTTTGATAGTTACATATTTTTCTGTACTCAGTCCCCTCCTGTAGAGCAATAATTTTGATTTTCTCTCTGTAAGGACAACATTATACAGGAAGTGCAGAAGATAATACATTTGGAATAGATATTGAACCTTCTATTTTTCATTAGATTTCTACATTCTGCAGAGTCAGCCAGATGAGATTCCAAAACAGCTACATATTTCTGAAGAAATGTTATCTTAGGAAAACCCCCAAGGCTTGACAGTTGCGGAAGGTTGCATTTAGGGATGAATAAAATAATAATTGAGTTGATTTATCCCAAAGTTATCCTGAAACATTTTACAGGAATTTTACATGGCTTTTATTACTCTTTTTCTCTCCCATACGTGTCGCATTCTAGTTGTCATCAAAAGGTAGATGTATTCAAATGTCATAAAAAAAGGTTAATCTTGTATTTCTGGCTTGCTGGGAGACAAAAGTCCTAGAAATCTCAAAAGAAAGGCAGTCCTCCTTAGATGCCTAGTACTTTTTACATACTCAAGCAATTTACATAGCTCAGAGAAGAACTCAGATTCTTGAATTAGCTGACCTGACCCTCTCAACCTCCAGTTGAGGGGTAGAGGTTATTAGAATATACTGGAATCACTAGGTAGAGGTTACTAGAATATATTGGAAGGACTATTCAGTCTAATAGCCAATTGTTTATTGTTTCCTTTTGCAAAAGGAAAACCTGGAACCAAGGCTTGCTCATGGCTATAAGGAAAGGTTCACACCGAACTTAGAACTCAAACAGCCCTGCACACATTTTCATGCTAAGACCATGCTTCCCTTTATGACCTTTCTATAGTCACAGTAAAATGCATGCCTACCAGTGATGAAAAAATGATGTTTCAGAAGTCTATCTTCTTGGCAGGTTCTGCTGGCAGCCTTGTGGCAGAACAGAATTCACAGCATGTATTGGTGTGAACGGAAGAATGTGTTAATAATTTAAGTAGGTGAAAAACAAGTTGTGAAGAATGTGTTTGTTTACCTTTTTGATCGTCTTCTTTTCCTGTCAATGCAGATTCTTTCTCTGATAAAGTACCATTATCTCCACTGGCTTTTACAATGTTTTCTTCCAGGATGGTTTCTTCACCAATAGCTATGGTGTGTCCATTTGAAGTTTCAAAATTTACTGTGACATTGCCATCTGAAATGAAAATCAAAAAAGCCATTGTCTAATTTAACTGCTTCTGTTGCACCTACTGACAACACACAACATCTCTGCTTTTAAATTTCTATGGAAACAAAGCAGAAGGACTTACTGAAATATAAAACATCAGGCTGTAGATTTGCTCTGAAAAGTAATTCTTTAAAGGAACTCTACATGTTTCCAGGTTCTTTCTTGGAAACCTCTCCAGTGGTGGGCCTGGAAGTGCATGTGAGTTTTCAAGTCCAGCTTTGTGAATCCATCTAGGGATGTGAGCTCGGGGCACATTAGCACCCCATTCTCCTCCTCCTTGGATCTTGGTTTACAGAGCAAGGAAACATGTGCACAGACCAAAATGGAGCTGCAGTGTAGTCCAATAGGCCCCATCTCTGGACAATTAGGGGCAGAATTGCATTGCAGGACTACTTTTATGTATCCCAGTAAGTAAATCAGGTAGGAATTCACAGAGTCACAGAGTCATTATCCAATTTTGAGCAAGGGTAAGGTTCTCCAGTTTCACATATGAACCATTATTAGAATTTTGCATTCCAAATTTTCTAGAATTGATGAATTCAATTCAACTTACTTACCCAGATGACCTCAGATATATATATTTTTTTCTCCTGAAGAAAACTCCTTTCTCCTTTCTGTTTTTCTCTATACTCCCGAAAAATGCTACACACTCTTGCTGGCTCACAGCTTCCTCTCTTCTCTAATTTACTTGTTTCTGATCTCTATTGCACACATTTTAAGATCACTGATAATTTTCTTCTCAGGTCATTTCTAAAACTTGTTGTCTTATCTTGCTTGCACTCAACCTGCAGCTTGCATAGATGACTGCTTTCCTCCTACTAGATTCTTTCACCTTCCATCCAAAAATAATAAAACTTTATCTGGAGTCTCTTTTGCTTCCTCTTCTTGTTGCTTCTTTAACTGTGATAATTCCTTTCTCTTCTTCTCGTCTTCTCCCTTGCTGCATGCTATCAGATCTGGATATCTGGCAGTTTCCCCACATCCATACAATTATGTAGCCTCTCTTACCACCTTGAGCTACTCTATGGGTTAATCTGATCAGTCTCATCCAAACATTAACTTCAACCTGATGTGCAAAAAATAAGTTCTGTTTTCTTAACCTTTTCTCACCAACTATAGCTGATGCACAGGCTTTGTTCTTACCTTACTGCAACATTCAACTGCTTCAATTTTTTTTCCAGACATTTCCAAATCCATTCTTTCTTCTATGCCTCACATATAAATTTCTCATCTCCTATTCATGTCATGGTTTGGCAAACATCTTCTCTCCGGACTTGCCACTTTCCACCTCTTTCTTCTTCATTCCACATAAAAATACTGTCACTTCTTCATATTTCTTACCTCTCATATTTCAAGACACTATGCAATTTTGTCATGGAGCTTTCATCTCCGTGGTCATTTCTTCTAACTACCTTCTTTTTCTACACCACTTACCCTTCTGTTTTAGCACCTTCAAATCAACCCCATAGTCATTCAAACTGCTCCTTAAAACTTACAAAATTCATGACACATGAAGCACACGTAATGTGGGTAACAGAGACTAGATTGATGATCATCTTAAGAGGGGAGAAGGGAGAGAAAATTATTCCTTTTTCTCCCTTTGTTCTGAACCAACAAGATTACATGGTCTCTGTAATGGATTCAAAGTGGAGAGTCAAAGAGACTAATGACCAAAGTACACGTGTTTTTAACACAAACAATAGTATTTATCTTCAGATTGGCTTTAACCAACCTGAAATGCTAATGCATTGCATTAGCTGTCTCAAGAGTTTAAATGGAATTCATAACCGTCAGGCAACAAAGTCACAGAGCTCTGAAGTGAAGCATATAGTAAAAAATGTAATAAATTCACAGATGGACAAACTGAGGTATGGAGAGCTTATATTTCTTGTTTTAAGTCAAAGACAGTGGCAGAGACAAGTTCAGAAGCCAGCTATGCTGATAAACACTGTAAAGACCAGTGATGTCGTATGTCAACATGTCACATGCCCTTTATTTCTAAGTATCAGTGTATATGAGGCTGTTAGGAATATAAATACTGAGTTATCCATGAGTTCATTTTCACAATTTTTCAGGTGAGGCAGAGTTCTACGATTTCTAGAAGAAAACTATTTTTGGAAAGCACTAAGTTCTCACTCAGTTCTCTTTACTGGCAAAATCTTATTAGACTTCTTGGTAAAATGACTGAATGGCTTAATTTTAGGCTATAGAAAATTATTTGTATCACTTGATTTTTACTAGATCTAGATTTATACAAGATCAAGAATATTAGAAACAATACCACAGGGCTAGAAGAAATGAAAACAAAACAGCAATATTTCAGAAATATAATCAGACATACAATATATATGCGTTACATACAGTTTGCTCAGGCTTTTGCAAATACAAATAATTCTGGCTGCCAGTTAATAAACCTTACACTGTTTTGAGATAAGCGGTGTCTTTCCCACAGACTTCTATGCTTGTGCTATTTGTGAATGTGGTCTGTGTGACAGTGGTTGGATCTGTATGATCAATTCCAGCACTGGTACTTTTTGATATATGAATTGGCAGCTATTGATTTATTTCCTTTGGTTTACAGCAATGAAACAGAAAGGGTGATGGCAGGGCCCCAAGCTCTTTCATTTTTCAGCCAAAATTTTCCCTGTCATCTTCCATTTGCCTTAGAAAACAGAGCTTGACTCAAAAAACAGGTTAAAGATAAATCCCAAAGTTTCTGATAAACAGTAAGTAACAACCACAGGACTTGCACTCTCCATGGAGCATTAAAATATTTAGCAATCTGATCAAAAGTCACATAGTGTATGTATGTCAGAAATCTCATCTCCACCTTTACTTCTTTGTCAACTGCCTCAAATTCTCTCAAACACCTCAGATTTGTATCTTTATAGCTATTTATGCTACATGGAAACAATACAATAGGGTCTTTATCATCCATGTTTAGCGCTCAAGAACTAAATTCTAGGTAATTTGTTATCACCTTGCTCAGGCATTTCCTTCAGAACTCCCCTTCTTATCAGCTCCTCTCTGCTTTGTCTTGTCGAAATCTTCCTTTCCAACACTAAAGAAAAAGCACAGTTAAGAATCGATTTATTCTGGTAGTGACAGCACTTGTGAAAAATGTAGAAAAAAAGACTTTTTTAAAAAGAAACCCTAAGATATCTTTTTCCCTCTGATTTTGCAGGAGAGTTGGTTTGGGCATTTACCTTACACTCTGGAAATATTCTCTTATGATTTCAGGCACAGAAGGTGGTATTCATCTGAGCAGATACCTTCAGCTAAACTAGGCTCCACTACATTCCCTTTACAGTCAATGGAAAAAGGCACTTCCCAGGAGTGTGTAATTTAACTCATCATAGTATAAACATTTAACACCTAAAAGTACCTCTTTCTTTCCACTGACTGGAGTGACTAGCTCACCTGGAGATATCTCCATCTACACTGTAGATGTTTTGAGTTGGGAGAGACAATACCTGCTCAGAGCAAGCAACATCCTCAGTCAAGTCATAAAGCTGCTCACAGAATGTGACATGCTAACTGTTTTAAAGGAAAAATAACCTTAAACAGAAGTTAGTATATCCTGCTACATAACCTTAAACGGGAATGACATCCTCATTCGGGCTGGTTGGCTGTCATGGAAAATAATGTAGCATCCTGTTTTTAGGTTAAAAAAAAAAACAGCATACAACTCAAAAAAAGTCTGTAGCATGAAACATTTTAATTAATATGTTTATTTCTCACGGGAAAAATGTTGAACAGTTTTCTAGGGAAAAGCATTTACAGATGCCAAAACAAAGTAAGTCCCCACTTCACCACACCCCCAAAAGCCCAAGTCACTGTAATGTCTTAAGGACTCATGGCACATGGTCCAAAAATACGAATATCGCTGATGCAAAATCATGTCTTCATTGCATTGTTAGTCAAAATTAACCTCCCATTTTTACTTGCAAACACCCAAATCCAAGCTACGTTTGGAGCTCAAGCTGAGAGCACAGAGCTCTTCAGCAGTGTTGGACTTAGCACTATTAATGCTATGAGCTGATGTTAGTTATTTCATCAACTAATTCAAATACTGTGGTAATCCAATTACTCTTTAGTGCAAGTCTCATTGCTGTATGTGAGTGAATACTGTAAGAAGTGTTGTCAGTCTCTCTTGAGCTATGCTGGTTTGAGCCAACAGCCATATGGTGAACTGACTGCTACTGTGAAGACAGATCAAGGCAGTTTTGACACTTCTGAGAAATTTATCCTTAATGTGTAACAGTTGACAAACATCTGTGCCAGCAGTAAGTAACTGCTGCTGACTCACAAACACAGGCTGGCTGAACTCAGATGGCTGAAGGAATTACTGCTCACAGTATTTAGATGAACTTAGGCTGCCTTGAGTCCCAATCCCAAATCAAATAATAGCTCCCAGAATTTTTCTACATTGAGTTTTAAGGTATATACCTCAAAACTGGGTGTAACACAAGATATTGGCATGGCAAACAAGACACTGCAGTGTGCCCTATTCTTGCAAAGAGTTTCATGGTGAACACCTACTCCTACAAAGGCTTACATTCAAGAGAATGAGGGGCTATCAAGTAAGAGGGCCATGTGGACAGGCATTTTTGGAGGGCTGGGGTCTTAACCGTTCCAGAAAGCAAGTTTATTTATGAGCAGAATGAAATCTGCTTTCACTTAGACTCTAAAGGTGAACATGATACATACACTTTGTATTTGTTTGTTGCTGGAAATACAGATCTTCTTACTATTATTTCAATTTAAATAAACTAAACAAGTAGTTTACTTCTTACTGTTTTTGCCTTCTGCTTCCTTTTTACATCTGCCTTCTTGGTGGAGTGAAATGAGATGACCTCTCATACATTTCTTTATGGGACTTAATCCAGTCAGTACTACTTGAAAACAGTGATGTTCTTTCCATCAAGTTCAATAACATCTAATCAGATCCCCTATCTGTTTCATTCCGTTTCTCAGAATATTTTTTTTCTTCCAGTTCCACAACACTGAATTAACAACTTTACTGAATTAAAAAATGAAGAGTCATGAAAAATGTCCTTTGGTGTTGAAGGACATTAACTCCTAGCCTGCAGAAGAGAAGACTTAGGGGGGATCTTATCAATGTATGTAAGTACCTGAAGGGAGGATGTCAACAGGATGGGTATAAACTCTTTTCAGTTGTCCTTTGCAAAAGGACTAGAGGCAACAGGCAAAAACTGAACCATAGGAAGTTCCACATGAATGTAAGGAGTAATTTCTTCACCGAGAGAGTGACAGAGCACTGGACCAGGTTGCCTAGAGAGGTTGTGGAGTCTCCTTCTGTGGAGCTCTTCAAGGCCCGCCTGGATGCAATCCTGTCTAACATGCTCTAGGTGACCCTGCTTGTGCAAGGAGGTTGGACTAGATGATCTCCAGAGGTCCCTTCCAACCTTACCCATCCCGCGATTCTGTGATCCTTGCACTTTCCCTAGAGGACCTCAAAGCATTTTATTAATATTACATAGGCTTCATAATATGTCTTTCACCTAACTATTCACATTTTACAAATCAGAAAATTTATGAACAGATAAGAGTCTTAAGCCCCAATTCTTAATCATCTAAAATGTTATCTACGTGTTTTTTTAATTTAAACCGACTAAGCTCAGCTAGCTCTATCTGTAGCTTGTACAATTTTAAAAAATTGTATTTGATTAATGGAAAGAATATCAAAAATTATGTTAGTGCTCACTATGAATATCATAATTCTTACAAACAAAATGATTGTATTTAAATTGAAATGAAACTGCATGCTTTTTAGCCAAGGCGGACTCATCATTATCATTTACTGTGTATTATAGACATTGGACTATGTAATACATTTCACTACACAGTCTAATACTTTGATTATCAGAGCCCAATAGTGCAGGGTTTTAAGGGCCCCAAACTATTCAGTTGAGCTATCCACACTAGACTACTGTTATGCTCAGCAAATACCTTAAAATAATGTTCATGTTACAAAGATAAGCTTTCAGAAGTTAGGAAATGCTTGAATGAAGGTTGACAGCAATCTTCATTCAGTTTCTCTGACTGTGCAGATGGTACAGCTTCTATCTGCTTGTTCTTACATATTTTCCCTTTGGTACCTCTGCTTCATTTAGGATACAGGCACTATGTTTAATGAACAAATCCTGTGCTTAAATTTTTCACCTTACGTTTCAATTTGTGGCCCAGACCTCATTTGTGGCCCACAACCCATACCTTAACCTGAACAGAAAATTATTAATTTTCCCAAATGGCAGCATTGTCATCCCAGAGATCTGAGTGCTCTAAAGACATTATGTTCTCCTTGCCATCCACATGAGATGCAAAGGGGTTATCATCTCTGTATAGATGGGCAGTTCACAGTACAGGGAGATAAAGATCAATTTATCAAACATACTGACACATGTGAAATTTGAAGTACTTTTTCAGGTGCAACTTCTCTCATTAAAGTTATGATAATTCATTCAAAAAAAAAAAAAAAAAAAAAAAAAAAAAGGAATTCTGGCTGAATTGCTTATTTATGGTCCAAAATGTCTCATCAGCAGGACTGAACCCATGAGTATGGGCCATCTGTTACCTCTGAGCTAACCACACAAATAACTCTGAGAACAGTGATCATTTATCTGAACCACCACCTGGGATTGGTATCACTATTTGTCACCTTAGAAATAGTTCAGTCTCCTGGGTTCAGAACGGCGAAGAGACTGTGGTTTGGTGCTTACAAGGCTGTTTGCCCATGCTCACTAACTTCTGGCATGCACTTCTATCCTCTGCTTCAGCCTTAGCTGCGTCCATCACCTTCTTCTGCCTATATTCACCTTCTGTACTTTTTTGACCCTTCCATCTTCTGTCCCCTCTATCAACCCATTTATTTCTGTTCCTTCAGTCTCCTGCATTCCTCTCTCTTCTGCTTGGAATTTCTCTACCTCCCTGCATACTGCCCATTTCTTTACTATATAGCACAGGTTGCTTTCTCCTCTTCTTGGATGCTGTCTAGGTGCTGAGGTTTTTTGTACTTGGGAAAGCACTGAGCACATAGGAGAGCAGCACAAAGCACTCAGCTGCCTGAAAGAGTAATCATAAGAAAGTTTTCATTACAGTAAATCAGTCTAAAGCTGAAGCAGTTAGAATATACATTCCTGATCATTTCTTATCTTGATTATAATGACTACTTATTGCTCAGTTATCAGACTATTAAAAATCTAAGTTCAGTTACTGTATTTCTGGGCTGGTAGTCTAACCACACTGCCACATATGCTCCTTCCTCTCATCACCTCTGTGATGACCCCTGCTGGGTCTTTCTCTTTCACATGAAAGAGTTTAAATTTCTTATTTTCCATTTCCAGACCTACCTCTCTTCCTTCTTCTTCTAGTAGAACTTGTCACAATACATCATTCATTCAATTCCCCCATCAGTACACCTCTATCTCTATTCCTACTGACCTTCATTCTCACAATCTCTGATCTTACAAGTTACTATCTATTCCTGACTCAGGAGCAAAAGACAAGTACTACCCTGGAACAAATATATACTGTTAGCTCTACCACTGTCATGTGCACATCCCTAAGCTTAACCACATGATGTTATTACTATAAAATTTTTCTCTCAAGTATATATATGTATATATGCATAAGCATATATCCTCTATAATGTGTGTATATATAAATGTGTGCATGTATATAGTGTTTTAACAAACCGTTTATAATACTAAACTATGAGCATATGGAAATAATTTCTTTATCTATACATATATGCATATTGTTACTCATTATACAAACAAGGCAGTCCTGACTGAGAGTGTAATTGGTTGTCAATCCTTATTTGCTGAGGAAAGCTGAGGTGAGGCAGGCTCAACTCCCAAATATTCTACTCCAGTAAAAAATCCTCAGTCAAAATCCTTCCTTTACTGCAGCCAAAAAATAAATTTCCACTGGCTTCAAAGCTACGTGTCAGAAAGCATATGCATTTATCCTACTGTGTGCAATCTTGACCTGTAGCTCTCATTTACTTAAGTAAATCTTATTTGTCCCAAAAATCCCATAAACTACTGTATTTTTAGCCCAATACAAATAATAACAATAATCATAACTGTTTCCCTCAAAAAGCAGTTTCGCTCTCTCCTTGCTCACCCTCTCAAAAGAGAATACTTAGCAACATTCAGCAACTACAAACCTCAAGATGTCTTAAGAACCCATTCTATCATTTAAAGAGTAATTTGAGATTCTGGATATTCTCCAATTTTTAGTTTTGGTCTTCCAAGAGACGCTCAATAGAATTCTGAACTTTAGTTTTTCTCTGACCTATTAAGAGCTATAAATGCCTTCTGTCCCCCTTGTATATACTCTCAACAGTGGAGCTTTGAAGTGGCATCTACTTCATGCCAAGATATAAATTGCTGCCCTAGGGTTAGGGTGAGAGAGGAAAAAAAAACCCTTGAGATTATGCCATTTTCTGTTTGTTTTTACTTTGAAAGCCCTTTAGGCAGAAAGTATATAACAAGTGCACGGAAAACAGATTTTATGACATACAGCATGGAAAAATATGTTGCTAAAGGAAAAAATTCGGAACATCATTCCCACATTGGCACAAATACTTCCATATCTAGTCCACCATCTTTTTTGATGTTACCGGTATTTGCTGTTAATAATAATCTTTCAGCTGCTAGCATAATACAGTCACATAAAGCACATAAAGCTTTTATCAAAGCACAGCGTGGTAAAGTCCTGTCAAATCTGTAACAAGCACCTATTTCAAAAAGCTTATCCAAAAGTCAGTTAAATCAATGCAAGTTCTTTCTAATATCTAACATTCAGCCTTATTAAAAAGAAATTCTTTCTTCATCTGCATAAGTATCTATCAAGTTGTAGCCCTTTTAAGAGAATAATCAATAAACACAGTGATCATCATACTGTCTAAAATGCTCTCAGGCCAGGATTTACTTCCTGCATATAAGATATACACATGCACAGACACATTCATACACACATCCCATTTTGTAATGTAAATACACCTCTGACTCAGTAGCTGGTGGAAGAGGATTTCTGGTAGGTTTTCTATTTTGTATGAATATTCTTTCATTTCTTTCTCAAGTTAGAAAAGCAAGTTTCTTCTGCTGTGTCAGTTAGCTAGCAACAAGGGGCAACTTGCCAAGTAAATGCATCCTTTCAGCCTCTGTTAGTACTGGGTTTATATCCCCAAGAAATAGAAGGATAGCTGTTTTTCCTAAAACGGCCATCTGAGGCAGGGTAAATGCAGTCCCAAATGGTTTTCATTTCCAATTCCAACCTCACTGAAAACACATACACAGAGGTAATTGATTCTGTACCTTACATACATAGTTTAAAAGCAAATTAATATCTTTCTATAGGTCTGGGGTTTCTTGACAATGAAATAGTCTTCAAGCATGTGAAGATAGGCTTTCACTATCCGCACTGTAAAGCTAATTCACGATGCCACTGGGGCTGGCACCCTGTCTATTTGGGGGATTTCTGGGGACACAGCCCCTCAAAGGTAGTCCTGCAGAACAGCATGATTTATCCCTGCTTTTTCTCTGTATGGAACTATATGGGGAGGTAATCTGTATTTCTGGCCAAGGTAGAAGGTGAATTAAAGGAAGGCACCAGGGGTAAGCATGTATATTAGTTGTTCCAGACCACTCCTACTACCACTACCATTACTAGGGAATCACCACGAATGCGTGATGTATCTAGCCTCAAACAGGCCACTATCTCAAGATGGAAAGTACAGCCCAACTTGGAAAAAAAAATCTCTGCATGTGAATAGGAGGGTAAACAATAATAACACCTAAGCAAAACTATGAACTGACTTTGCCTTGAAGATGTACTCCAAATCTTCACTTTATGGAGATTAATCAATATTTAGATACATTCTTCTTTCTCAGCATAAAATTCTGGGAGCTATACTTGTGCCAATTCTGTTGAGTAAAGTACTCAAATTTGTATTTTAGATCTTAGGAAGTCCTAATGGGTGAAACTCTTGCATGAAATTTATTGGGAAACCTTTGGGGAAAATATTTGGGAACCTCTCATTTATTTTTAAAACTCTTACAATTCATGTTGCCCAGATTTACTTTCTTTTCATCTCCTTTTATTTGAGAACCAGACTTGCTATTTTTTAGGTGAAAGTTGAGATTGGCAGATATTATATGATTCCCAGAGTTTCATTTTTAGGGGAAAAATAAGCATAAATACTGTGGTGGTTGGTAAAATGGTCATAACCTGGGATTTACAAATAGAAGTTAATATACTGAATGTGCAAAAGAGTATAAAAGCTTTGAAAATCTGAAAATTAATTCCCTACATCACTATATCTGTATAATTCCATTCAAATAAATGAAATTTTACAGTGAAGCAGGATGGATAATTAAAATCTTATTAAAAATAGAGCGTATCTACTCCTTAGAGGGAAAAAAAAATCAATCTATTGTACAATGAAAAAATATCAGAAGTTCCCAAGATTTAAGTTCTGCTCACCAAGATATGCATTTAATTTTATATATTTACCCTCTACAAAATGTACAGGCACTGAAATACTGTAGTTTATATAACTTAAAATATTAAAATAGGCTTGTGTGTTTATTAGCTGATTTTTTCTCACTATTAAATATCATAGTAGCTTTTGCTTTATAAAAGCTTAGTTATGTAAAATAGGGTTATCTAGCAGGACATTATTGAAACAATGAAATAAAAAATGACATGTTTTTCAGGTTATGTAGAAGATGCTACTTAGCACAAAATACATTAAGCACTTAGCAAAATCAATTATGTTAATCGCTTTTTGCCAAAAAGAACTAGTAAATACAAAGATTTGTGATTGGACTCAGAGTGGGGCTTCTGTCCAGTTAGTTAACACAGTGTACGTTCTCTTGCACCAAAATTTCCCCATGTCCTGTACAATTTACAGAGCTCTTCATTCATGCTGATAAACTTCCACTTTTCAATACTTAAGTAGATACCATCATGTATACAATGATCAAAAGAGCTCCCAGTTACATGATCTATGGACCTCCTAAATCTTTCACCATCAACTCTGCTACTCTGCTGCTGATTTGTAGTGCAAATTCTTCTGATTTCAATGGAGTTCTGTTTGCACACTGGTGCTCTCCATTCTGAAGAAGAAAAGGTTCATCACAAAACTGAACTTAACTAGACAAAAGAGACAAGCTTGGTTTACTTCCCAGACCTGAAAGTCAATGTAGTGAAACCACAGCTGAAATGAAAAAGGTGGCTATTGATATTTTAAGAAGTCTTCCGAAAAAGTGGCTGCATGTATTTCCTCTACTTCAGCGTGCTTTCTCAATAGTAATCACAATGCTAAAACACAAGTCCAAGTGGTAGCCTTGAAGGAAAAATAAAAATTACTTTTTCTTTTACATTTTTGCTGTACTAATTTGCAGCGCAGCCAGGTTTGTGATCCGCTTATCACAAAACTGGTGCCGGTACAGGAGGCAGTGGAAGCAAACAAACACAGCTGAGATAACTGGGGAAGAGTGGAAAGGGAGGTAGTCTGGATTCTTTCAGCAGCAGCATGGATTTAAATTGGCTTAACCCGGCTGACAAATTGCACTATCAATGTCTCCTTTTTGCATCCTCTATCTGTGAGCAGAATATGCAGAACTGCAGTAGCTGAAGAGTAAAAAGCAGAACATAGCACTGCAGCGTAGGCTAAAAGGGATATCTCTAGCTTACCTAATTCAACCTCGGGCTCAGTGCAAGGAGAGCTTCAATGTTAGGCCCTGTTGCTCAGGGCCTTTGCCCAGCTGAGTTTTGTATAACACCAAGGATGCCTAGAGAGGCTGTAGCATCTCCAACCAGCTCCAGCTCAAATACTTTTCTTCCAATCAGTTGGCATGTTGCACATTGTGACTGTTGCCTCTTGGCACTTATGCATGTCTGAGAAGAACAACTAAAACTCCCTTAGCCTTCTCTAGGCTAAACAAATACAGCTCCCTCACCCTCTCTCCATATGCCAGGTGCTCCAACCACCCACTCATCTTACTGGCCTGTCACCGTACTCCCTCCAGTTTGTCAGTGGTTTGGGTTTTGTTTTGTTTTGTTTTGTTTTTTGATACTGCTGAGCCTCATACTGGACACAGTAATCCAGATGCACTCTCATGAGTGCTGTGGGAATAAGGCACGAACAGGATGTAAGATATAATGATGTATTTTTGATTTGATATACTTTTAGGTGTGGGGTTTCTTTTTGCACAGCAGCATGCAATAAAACGTGAAGTTATAAAATATATCTGTCATAGACTCTGATTGATTAAAAGTGAATAAACTACATGCTTTCATGAAACAACTGTTTTCTGCTTAATTATATATGTTTTTAAAGTACTTTACTCCATTCTTTTCTTCCACAAACCTTTTCTGTAAGGACCAAAACAGACCTCTGGGCTCCCAAACTCTTCATACGTAATGTTTAAACCTTTCAAATATTAATGCCATTTGCCACTTTAAGACAAGTTACAAGATGAAAAATCTTTCAAACAGAGAAGCTTTTTGTCACTGTCCTACAGGTCTGGATTGAAAGTACTAATGAAATGTCTCATATCAGCAGAAATAAATGGTATTTCAGCAGGAATACATTTAGACAACACAGTGTAGAGATAAGAAATATCTAGACATTAAAGTGTCCTCTCATTAATCTTTAAAGTTTCGCAAAACAACAAGCATTCAGGCTCTGACACTGTGTTGCTTGTGGGATCATACTTTATATGCAAGTTTAATCATTATGTAGACAGGTATCATTATGTCCTGAGTATCATTTATATTTGATTAAATCAGAACAAGGAAGACATCAAAAAAGCAAAAAGTAAAACAGAAGTATCACAGAATCACAGAATGGCTGAGGTTGGAAGGGACCTCTGCAGATCATCTAGTCCAACCCCCCTGCTCAAGCAGGGTCACCTAGAGCATGTTAGGCAGGAAGCAGATCAAGAACTGGAAAGTGATGTTAAATGAAAAAAATTAATTATCCTTTAGATGAATATCACTTGAAAATTAGTTCCAAAGTGGTTAAGACGAACACTGCCTCCCAGTAATTATTCCTTTCTTAGGAGTAACAAATACAGCTGTGCACTGAGAGCACGCAATGGCAAAACCAGAGGTGTAGAATCTAAAATGTTATGCATACTCCATTGCAATGCTAATGGTATTGTAGCCATGATAATCTAGGTGTATAAATGAGGTAAGGTTCAGGGAGAGTGACAGCATTCTTTCTTATCAACTAGTATAGCTTTATGGCCCCTGAAGAAGGTATTTTATGACTGAAAGTTTGTCCACTTATACCTACAGAATAATTTCAGAGCTTGATTTTCATTACAATTTTGAGATTATCTAATGTTTTTTGTCCATTGTATCTATTTCAATGCATCTCAATTTTTCAGGTGCTCACCTTGAGATACGTTCATCCTGAGTATCTTCATTTGAAGACTGTGCCAATAGGAAACTGTGGAACAGTTGGAACATTCAGGAACATTGTCCTGAAAGGCTCTCCATCATAAACTAGGCTAATCATAAACAAGACAGCAAACTAAGTATAAGTAGCAAGTAGCTAAGCAGACACATTTGGAAATGTTGATCTTAATTTCATCATGCTTAATTTTTTCCTTTTGTAAAAGAAATATGAATATATATTCTGTCTTGGTGTTATGGGAACTGATGTGTCATTCTTGTAAGACTGGATTGAGCCCACTAAAGAAAGATGGTATAACATAAGAAATAGTGTATTTAACATCAATTTTACCAAATATTAATTTGTAAAAAAAACCCTGCAAAATGACATACATGTTATTATCTAATGGCATAACAATGCAATATATGTTAATATGTTATGACAGTTTGCAGAATCTCTGTATATATAGCTTATGAATTCTGACTAGTTTGATGAATTCAGTACCTAGACATACCTGTCTAAAAGCAGCTGCAGAAACTGCAGTCAGCCAGCAGGAGTTATTAACAAGAAGTAACTTTGCCCTAGCATAGTATCTGTACAATAAATTTTTTGGAGAAGCTGAAGGAAGACAGACACAACGAGGGAGATATCTGACAGAAGGCAATGTTTTGTTTGAAATATGAAAGAAATTGTGGAGGGTTTGTTGTGGGCCACCCAAGTGGGTTAAGAGAACCAAAAAGAGAGAGTGAGTGAGAGAGAGAGACTGAGCAGGACAAGAGAAAGATTTGGGGTCTCAGAAAGACTGTCCAAGCCTTCAGTAGGTATGTGCAGTGATGATGACACCAGTGAAGGGATTTTGAAGATGATTTCTTTTTGCTTTTTGTGTAAATAAAGCATGTTTTAGAAGTTATACTGCAAAACTAGAGAGCTTCTTGCTGTAATTGTTAGGGGTTGCTGTAGGATTAAAATGTAAAGCAGCATACTCTTAAGATTTCAGGAGAGCCAACCGAGCGCAATTAGGGATATTAGTATTGGCTTTTCAGCCTAGAGCCATGGGAGACAGTCCTCAGAGAACTTGCCCTGTGGTAATAAATCTGAAGTGCCCATAAATGCTTCTTGCATTAGACTCCAGTTTAGAAGAACAGAGCATCAAATGTCTGAATCCCAAAACAGGAGTTTGGGATTTTTCTAGAAAAAGCTTAGACAGGGCTGTGACACATACATACACACACAAATATAAAGGGTGAGCTATATACCATATATATATAATAGAGAGAGCATAAATGCTATATTTACTATATATAGCTTATCTATATATAGGCACTCTATCTCTCTCTCTATATATTTATTTATATTTACACACACACACACACACGCACTGGGCTTCAGTTTCCTAAACACAAGCCTCTAGAGCCACTTGAGCTGACCATGGGTATCTGAGACACCTGCACAAGGATGGCAAATACAATGCAATACCTTCTGGAAAAGCAGTCAGAGACCAGCTGGGATACACCAGGGCATCTCAGATAGCATTTAGCACCTGTGTTTGATAACCGAATCCTAGCCCTCCTAGCTCTTTTTCCAGACACAATGTAATTCAGTCACAGTGTTTTATTTTAAACGGTTCCGCAGGCCTTGTCAATAGGGGAGCACAGAAGCCATCGGCCCGCTTGAAACCCGTGACTGCAAAGCAGATCCTCGTTCTTCTGAGCAGACTCTACCGGGCATGGCCACATCCACTTCTTCCCTCTGAACACATCAAACTTTTGTCCCCATGAAGGCAAGGTTTGTCTCATGTCACTGGCTTTTAGGAGAACACGAATCATCTCCAACATATCTGAGGATACATAACATACAGCCTAGTGTTTCTTAGTTAATAAAGAAAGAAGAGTATTGTCAACATCAAAAGAGTATCATACATATTGTATACAAGACATAAATAAAAAGCTTATTTTTGGTAATAGGTTCAAGATAGAAGATGAGTAAGGTTTTCCTTGCCAAGGATAAAACAGTTTCAAATACTGTGCCTAAAAGTTCCTCCCTATCCAATTACGTTCAAGACCTTTTCAAGTACTACTCTGCAAAATCATTACATTATTTTTTACTATTTGCCAGCAAAGGGCCAGGCACATACCGGCTGATGTTTCTCTGAATTTGTCACTTGTCTTCTTCTTCCGCCATTTCCAAGGTTTAAAGATCTTGCCAATGGTGGAGAGTTTGCCCTTTCTCTTGAAGGGCGGAGTTTGGGATCCTGGGGCTGGCCCGTCCGAGTTAGTGATTGAAGCCTTATCCAATCCATCAACTGTATAAACAAGAAAATTAAAGGTAACTGAGGGAATGAGAACAGAAAAATTATATAGCATATGACAACTAAACCATTCTATTATCAGAATGCAGAAGCTTCTGGCTAGCCGATGTTTTTCCTGTTTCAGAATCCAGATAAGGACGTTTTATTGTGTTCTGTAGTGACAAGCCAGGCCTCACCGGTACTTCGTTTCTGTTCAGCATCCCGCATACAGAGGCTAGAACAGTCTACTCACAACATCTTATCTGGCATCCGTGTATGTTTCTGTAGTTTTTAACTACTAAGAAAACCTTTTTCAGCATATGTTCATGAGACTTTTTCCCTGTGTTGAGAAAAGCTCAATAACTAGCTAAACATCATACAGAAAACAAAATCTATACAATGTAAAACCAGAAACTATTTCTATTGAATAAAACAAATCCATTTTTTCAACAAGCTCCAATGACAGCTGTTCTGGCAGTGGAATGGGCACACAGAAATAGGTCAGTTTGATATTCCTAATAATTAGTCATTTAACATGGAGTCTGCCCTGAATCAGGCTTCTTCTTAACAAAACGTATTTAACAATAAGCTTTTGGACTGTAGCCAAAATAGCAAGAAGGATTAATTTTCCACAAAAATATACTGAATAATCAAAGCCAGTATTTATCATCGATGGCTGTAATACTGAGTTTTGTGAAAAAAATCAGGACTCATTCTACAACATGCAGTACCATACTGTTAAAATAATTTTCTCAGGTATTTCCCTGAGAAGTCTCTTATTATTTATTTCTGTTTAAGAACTAAATCTTAGAGCCTTCTAGCCTTGATCCTACAAATGCTTCAAATGTGCTTAACTTTATTCACATGAGTAGCTTCACTGAAGTCGCTGAGATTACTTACATACCTAAAATTAATCACAGGCTTAAATGTTTGCAGCATAAGGGTTTTGTAATTACTTTCATTCATCTAAACATTCTAATTATAACCAATTCAAAACAGAGTTGATACCACTGTCAATAGTAATAATGATAATCATAGATATTTAAATCAGAAAGTGCTTTTCAAAAGAAGGAAATAGCACTGTCCCCATTTTACAAACGAAAAATACGAGGCACAGCACAGTTAAGTGCTTAATTTTATGTTTGTAAAATGACCTCCTGAATCCTGGTCCTGTGTCCTAGCTGATAAAAGATACAGCCTCAGACACATAACATCATGGTGCAATCTTATCACTCTGTTTCTCAAACAAATGGCATTTGATGAGTGCTGTATTTGTCCTAGACTTCAGATTGATCTGAGATGCTAAAAAAACAAATTATTCTCTGTGATAAAGCTGATATAATGCAATCAGCATTCAAGAAATTCTATTCTCAATGTTTTGAAATCAACAACTGGCAAAAAAGATGCATTGTGTATCTTCACTGAAGTCTATGAAGTTAAAATCAGACATAAACCTCTGTGCAAATGATAGCACTTACATTAATAAATCTGAGTATGTCATAAAATGTAATAAATTTTGTACTGTCAAACAGATGGAACTGATAGCTTAAGAAAACTTTTTCTGGACAAATTACTGTCATTCAGATGCATCAGAATTTAAATCTTCTATTAAATGTTTTCCTTGAGTACTTTGTGGTCTATAATATGAAGAGAAGATGAAGACAAACATTCAAATAGGCTTTAAATATAAAAAGCCATGGTCTTTTAAAGACTAAGCTGTAATTATTCCTTGCATGAATGTAAAAATACAGCTTCTTCATTTGTGAATCCTATAAACTGCAACAAGGTATCTTAAAGGAAGTTTAAGCTGAGGGTCACTTAAACAAATCAGCTGCTACCTTAAGGACTCTGAGAAGCCAGGTGAGAGGTGGAGGTTAGAGATGACTGAAAAAAGCCAAGCAGCAGCTTTGAAGAAAGGAGAGGCAGTAGAAGTGCCCCTGTGAGGGTCCCTTGTTTGAAAGTGGGTATTCAGTTTATGTGTAGGTCTACAATCATTGCCTATGGAATATAAGTCTCTATATAATAATAATTCTGTATGTAATTCTGCACGTGAGTCTCTGCTGGAGACTGTGGATTTAAAGGAGAAGCACAATTACTTGAAGGGTAGTTACATAGATAAAAGAGCCAATTTTTTCTTGGCAGTACCAGACAATACAAGAGCAGCTACCGAGGTTAGACGTAAGGAGCTCATTTTCACTCCGTGCACCAGTTGTGCAGGCTGTACAATCTACATTTCTGGAGGTTTCCAAGACACAGCCAGACAAGCCAGGGCTGACCCGATCTAATGTTTGCAATCGTCCTGCTCCGAGTGAGAGGCTGGACTAAACAACCTCCTAAGGTCCACACCAAGCAACCTTTCTGTGATGCTATGGGATGTGGAAAGACATCATTGCTCTGTTAACTCTGTGCTAGTCAACTCAAAGAATCAGAAGTGTTGAAGAAAACAGATCAGAATCTTGTGGCCATAGAGTTTTGTCCTGGGACAGAAGCCCACAACCCTCCCACTGGCAGAGACAGACCATGAGTTTGTTAAAGCAAAAGGCTGTCTCCTCCTTTGAGGCAGCAGGACAAAACCCACATTCTTGCCTTCACTGGCTTAAAAAAGCTGGGCATACTGATGTGAAGAGCCAGTATCCTGGTCATATTGTCTTTATAAATACTAGGAACATCGATCTTTTCAACTCTTCTTCAGTCATGGTGTCCAGTCCCTGCTATTGCAGGCAACTTCTTTCACAAAAGCCTCACCTAATTTTAAGTGTTCCCCTATTCCTGTCAAAGCACATGGAACAGAATTACGGTTCCAGTGGCTCTCCACAGAGCAACATGGACTTCCACCAGTCCCTTGTGCTGACAATATTTCTCTCGGAAATAATGATATACATCCCAGTTAAAGAAATCTGTCTCTCCCAAATGAGCCAACACATGAGAAAAGGGACCAATTTAGTGGTGAATAGTATTTACAAATAGGAAGACTGCATCTTTGAAAAGAATTTAAAATCAACTCTTTCTGACAATAAAAGATTGGGTTTATTAATCTAATGAGTTCTGAAAGTCCTATTAACTGCAAATTTACTGAAAAACTAACCTTTAATTTGGAAAGTGACACAAATATGTATCTAAAAGGAAGGGAGATAAGTATGATCAAACCTCACAGATTGATTTTAAAATAAATCTAAGATAAAGTAACATTTTTAGGAAAAAGAGTTTATTTTAAATTCAAAAGCATCATCAGTAGCACATTTTACCAATTAATAAATTGCCTAGAAGAAAACAATTTAAATGGTGACATTCCAGAGCATTTATGGAAAAATCTTTTCAAAAGCTATTACTTCTCATCTTTGAAATGCTCAGTAGGAAACTGGTGTTTAAGATTTACACTCTTTGCTTTATAGGTCATGTATTATTTAGGAATAAAGGGGTGTATTTTTCACCTCAGAGAGCTTATGTACCTTCTATTAATCATTATAAGCATTACACGCATTCACTGAGATGAATTCACTGAGACGCTTTCCAAGATTAGAGGAGCTTGGTCACTTGTATTATTCTTTTATTTGTACAGTGTCTTGAAGTCCCACCTACTTCCCACTGTCTTCAAAAAGCCAGTGAGTCATTCAACTGCCTTCAATAAACTTTATTATTAATTTTGACATTGGGACTTTTCACAGTAAAACCTGCACAGAATTATTTTGACATATTTCAGTCCTTTGTCCTAGCTGCAGATTTTGCATCTGAAAGACAAGAAGTGTCCGATTGTATTGAATACTGGACAAAATGAAAGGCAGTTCATTTTCATTTTAATTTAAATTCAGTTCATTTTAGCATGTGTCTAGTATTTCACTGAACTTTCTTTATGGAATGTAGTAACAGTGCTCAGCATCATTTTCTGTGGGACAAAAAATTGGGTTTGGCAATCATTCATATGCTTTTCTAAACCAAGTTTTCAAGATTATGGCTATTACAAAATGGAGCTTGAGAAACACAATTTTTTTAAAAAAAAGTTACCGCCGTAAGTTTATATTAGTATTCTAACACGTTTTAGCTTGCATCAGAACTTTCCTTCTGTGCTCCAAATGCTGATGAGGATTCACTCCAGGGTGAGTAATAAAACTCTCACAACACACTCTCACAATAAAATTATCAAAACACCAATAGTGTGGATGTTGCGCCCTCAGTCATGTGTGTTTTACTCTATAGACTCATACCTACCATACCACACTACCTGCTAACGTAGACATATCCTGGATACACTAAGACAATGCACTGCTACTAGTATTGCTCCATCTCAAGTAATTAGCAAGGTTTTGATCCTTCAGTACTGCTTGATGCGCCTGTATCTCTCCATTTTCTTAGTAACATTTAAATCAGTATTATCAGGGACTGATTTGTCTAGATAGCAGAAGACCCAAGGGAATCATAAAGAATGTTATTGTCTGAACACATCAACCATCCAAAGTGCTCCGCCCTGATGTCATCTGAAGCATTTTATCAAGATCTCCAAGAGTCCAGGCTGTAAAAGACCAACGACAATGCGAACTGAAACACTGCAGAGCCAAATCACTCTGGCAAAGATCACAATTAGATGCAGGAGACAAAAAGGATAGTCCCTTTGCTGCTACCAAAGACTAGATCTGTTCACGGACAACCCTGGCTTTCCTATAAAAGACCAAAGATAGAAATGCCTGAACATATTTGATGCTGGAAAGGCAATAAGTGACTTTCATCTCGGTAGCTGCCTAGGATACTTTTCTGCTGCAAATGGTCTCCAGAAATGTGCAGCTGTAGCAGGAGTGTGAATTCCTTACAGTTCTTCCACTGTATGGTGCATTTCAGCACTGAGATGTTCGTGTTGGCACTGAAATACCCAAATGCCTTCTTTAGGTGCCCCCTAAAACAAACTTTATAAAAGCAAAATACAACAAAAATAATCTATCAAATCATTTCAAGCAAGCCTAATATAAATTCCATTGAAATAAACAACTGTGATTCTACTGGTTCCAAGCCTTTTGATATGGAATGCAGTGAGACCATTTTTAAAAGTCTGAACATAATTCATGAACAGAAAGAGAGCTGTGTTTATGCAATAAATTGTTCTTTAGTTTTACTTCTGAACTCTACTTCTCTCAGTGAAAAAGTCGACAGTAAACCGACCTAACTTCACTACTGAATACTAGAAGTAATACAGATACATGTAAAAAATCCACAATGTCCTCATACTATTTTTTCTAGTAGAATCATAATTTAATAGTTATCAGATCACAATTCCCTGCATGTAGTTTACTATTAGTAATCTGAGTTACTGATGATTTTTTAAAAAAAATGTAAAGTCTGAGTAATTAAGTAGCTAGCTACAGTATGAGTATACTCAATAGATTTTTCTACAGAAGAAAAATTCCTTACCGAATCCTGAAAGTTTTAAGATTCTTTCCCATATTAACCTGCATTTAGTCCATGTTCACATTTAGCCACAGTGAAAAAGAGTTTACAGGCCTAGAGAGACTTTTGTGTAATTTAGTAGGAAATGTCCAGTATAAATAGCTATTTTTAACAATTTTCTCTTCACCACCTTAAGTAGTGATTTCAGATAAATTTGAATGGAGCTTTGAGTTATGTGACCAACAACAATGTATGACATGAAAAAGGTGAATCATTTTAACTTAGTCTTACAGAGACTTTTCCATGCTGGTAACAAATATACTGGAATCAATAAGTAGAGATTGTAATTTTAATGTATAAGGTGGCTTAATTAGCAAACTCCTTGGTAATATTTCCAGATAATATATCACAACATCTCCAATTACAATTCCATTGGTATTTGCCTAGCAGAGCACATTTTTAGGCATCAAAAGTTCCTTAATTCTGTTTCTACTTATTATACTGACTCACTAGGTAACCCTGAAAAGCCATATTGCGCACACAGCTGAGTTTTGATTTAACAAACAGAACAGTACTGTGAGACAAAAACATTTTTGTGAAGTTTATTTTACACAGAGAATCTTTATTCACAAAGATTCTTGAAATCCTGGAGCAAAAGCATTTAAGACTACATCCAACCAAAAGAAGTAAGGTAAAACACAAGTGTCTGAAGTTGTGCTGTTGGGTCAAACTCTGATCAGATGCTCCCTCACTCTGCAGGGGCAGGTGCTGTACTTCATGATATTAAATCTGAATGCCTGAAATCTGTTTCTCTGTGTGTAAAACAGAGTGATGAGGCCAGCCTAAGAAATTTCTTCTCCCCCTCCCTTATTCCATCTACTCATTCCTGACCTCCCCAAAATATGCTATTCCTTCAATTGTAAAAATACAATTGCTCATTGGGCTCCACTGCAAGTAGATCACTGAATGATCCAGACTGAAAATATCTCCTCCTTTCCATCCTCTTTCCCTTTCCAAGAGGTTATTTTTAATATAGATCATCTGTGTGATTTCATTTTCAGTAGAACACTAGAAACACCGGGTGACGGGCAAACTGCAGCATGGGCTGAAAATAGGTGATTGGGCTGAGCCTGAATCAGCTTCAGAGCCACGGGTAGAGTACCGCAAAACTGGAGACACAAATTCAACAATGCATAACAGCCTAGCACCTACCATGTGCCTGAACCTGAATAAATCCACAAAATACATATGCATTTGCCTTGCACTTGCAAGGTAGGTGGAAGATTCAGGTTTCTCCCTCCTTAGCCAGAAGGGTTTTCTCTTTCCTCTCTCCCCCTCTCCAGCATTACTCTCCACAACTGATCTAGTCTTGTTGGAGCACCAGGATATATGTTTATGAGATTCTTTCTCAGATTGGGGTTTTAAGTAAACGATGGTGTTGGCCGCATTACAAGTTCTCTTCTTTCCCCTCCTCCCCCTTTGGGTTTTGGTCCTTCATGTTGCAATCTCCCTCCCAGCCACTTGCCCCCCCCCCTCTCCTGCCACTGTCACTAACCCACCTGCATTGAAATTTTGTTCTGGATCTTTGCCAAGAAAGGCAAGGAATGCAGGAGCCTGAAGGAAAAACAGTCTGTCGCTAGCCTCCCCTTCTCCCCACTGCTGGGAGGACAGGACCAAGCAGGAAAAGGCACAACAGCACAGGCAGGAGATAAAATTGGAGGCAGCGTGAAGCACAAAATTAAGTGCTCCACTGATACCGAGGTACTACAGCAGTACCAGTACCAATACTTTTGCTAGCACTGGATATCCATGTATTAGATTGCAGTATTCACAGAATCACAGAACGGGTAAGGTTGGAAGGAACCTCTGGAGATCATCTAGTCCAACCTCCCTGCTCAAGCAGGGTCACTGAAAGCAGGTTAGACAGGATCGCATCCAGGTAAGTTTCGAGTATCTCCAGAGAAGGAGACTCCACAACCTCCCTAGGCAACCTGTTCCAGCGCTCTGTCACTCTCACAGTGAAGAAGTTCTTCCTTATATTCATGTGGAACTTCCTATGGTTCAGTTTGTGCCTGTTGCCTCTTGTCCTGTCACTTGGCACCACTGAAAAGAGTCCGGCCGCATCCTTTTGACGCCCTCCTTTAAGAGATATATAGACATTGATAAGATCCCCTCTCAGTCTTGTCTCCAGGAAGAGAAGCTCTCAGTCTTTCCTCATAGGGCAGATGCTCCAGTCCTCTAATCATCTTTGTAGCCCTACACTGGACTCTCTCCAGTAGCTCCATGTTTCTCTTGTATTGGGGAGCCCAGGGCTGGACGCAGTACTCCCGACGTGGCCTAACCCACTGTGTAGAGCGCTGGTGTTACCCATGCTATCACTACATCACCCATTACTCAATGTTTGTGAAAATAACCTTTTTGTTATCACACAGGTGACTCAAAGTATTGCTCTATCTAATAATAAACGGATTGCAAAATGCAGCAGAAGATGCAATGGCTTCAACTCAAAGTTACTGTATGTGTGGATTTAGGCTTGAATGACTTATTAACTATCAATTAGCTAGTTGTTTTTTTCTTCCTCTCACTGTACCCACTGGCCCTGCAGGGACATTATGCAAAAGACATCCCGGTTTATTAAGACCTCAAATCCTCTTCTGGCAGTGTTATCATTTTCTATAGAGTCTTGCCAAAGGGTACCAGAGTTTAAAGTCATGGTCTTTATGCCAGCAAAATCAGCATGTTTATGCAGCTGCATATTATCCCAATTCAATGACAAGAACAATAACCCATCGACTTGCTATAGAGTATGGAAAGCTGTTTTTCTGGAGCATATTGGGGAAAAAAAATAAATAATAAAAGCACTGAATGGTAAAATGTTTGACCTGGTTATTAAAAACAGAAGTCATTCTGACACTATCAGTGTCTTCTTAAATAAATCTCCCAAA
The DNA here is from genome assembly GCF_028389875.1 of Rhea pennata. Taxonomy (NCBI): domain Eukaryota; kingdom Metazoa; phylum Chordata; class Aves; order Rheiformes; family Rheidae; genus Rhea; species Rhea pennata. The sequence continues at coordinate 62,357,433 of NC_084665.1, forward strand.
TTCTATAACACTGTATCATTTTTTCCTAAACAAAACCAAATGGAAAGACAGGTCTTTTCCCCCCTTCTTTTTGTTTTCTACTTGGAAGGGAAAAATGCAACTAATCCTCAGCGGATAAACTGTCAAATGGGAGAGCTATAATCTACCTCAGAGCAGCACAATGAATTGGCATCTAAACACTTTTGCCTTGCCATACATCTGGAGTTTAACTTTGGGGAAAACTCTGTCATGAGCTAATTGACTTGATTGTGTTTTAATTAAATGAAAGGAAAAAGCTGAAGTTCGAATGTGGGTGGCTGCATGGTAGTTTCCATATGGAGCTGCCAATAATGCAAAATGTTAATTGGACCTCCTGCTGACGATGAGCTAAACTAGGTGGGTAGTGGCTACTTCAGATGGATTCTGACTGCTGCCTTAGAACAGCCAAAGTGGGTAGCGAGTGGATCCTCCTGGGATAATCAAAGTAGGAACGCAGACGACTTGCCTGAGTATCTCCAAGTTTTTACAAGCCTATATACACACACACTGTTTGGGTTGTCAGTGGTACAGAAGACCTGCAGCACCAAAGCTCAGAAAAGGCTTTATGAGGCTGGACCATACAACTCCCATTACACTAAAAAGATAACTTTCCTGCAGAAAGTCAAAAACAGCAGGAGGTGGAAAATTCAGCTTTAGTACATCTGTAGACAAAAGGCCATATTCTATCCTTTAATGAGCCCCTGCCTAGCTCTGCAAAAAGCACAAGTGCTGCACAAGTACTTATGAAGGAAGGGAGGGAACTCTATGCTCCCCTGAAAGCAACTTCTGAGTCTTAGATTGCAGAAAACAAGTAAAGCTGAGTAAGGCCTACTGCAAACTCCACATGGCTCTCTTCTCCTCTCCAGCCAGCACCATGCTAAACGTGCATATGCACTTCTAAATCCTTTGGGGAAACAAAATGTTAGTGCGAAAGCCACACAACTCAAAGGGACGTCCTGCCACACTATCCTCTTATCCTCTTTTACAGCGCGCAGAAGAAGAACATGAGCAGAGTCACATGCTAGATTTGTTCGAGCAGTGGGGCTGTCTCCCACATGCATTTATTTCTATTCTCTCTTTCCTCTGCAAACTTGGGATTAATTTGTTTAGTGTCTGCAAGAGCTCGCACAGCTGTCTATCTAGCTATCTAGGAATCCTCCTTCCCCCAAGCAGCTGGTCCTGAGCAAGCAAGGAGATGACTTAGTCTTGGCTTCCCGCTACACCGCAAAGGAAACAGTAAATAGGACAGAATGAATGTGAGGCTGCTTCAATTTCTTGCTCCAGCATAGTTCCTGTGTAAATTTTACAAGGGTAAAGCACAAAGGACTTCTTTGCTTTAGAGTTACCTTAAGCATTGCTTTTTTATTTTTTTGGTCAGGTTACAGGCTATCATTTTAGTTACCATAATTTGCCTCTTGCTAATGCAGCCTAAAGACAGATAATGCACTCGTAATGTGGAACCTATGGAGTTTCTTCACAGTATAGTTTTCACTCCCATCAGGTTAATTCTATAGTAAAATCCAAACTTATGGCTGTAAGGCACTGTGTAGGGTACCTGAAATACTGCAGGTACCAGAAGGCAATATAGCTCTGATAAGCAGGGCTATCTAAGCCCAACTAAATTACCCTTTTCATATGGTAACCTGGGCAGAGCTCTCAGCTACTACATCTAGATAACAGCAGGGTTTCCACAGGGCACTGAGCAAAGCAGTTACATCTCTGCAATCACTGCCTTGTTCTCACCTATTTCTTGTGTCAAAACTTAAAGATAAAATAAAAAAAATCAAATAAAAATAAGGACCTCAGGACCAGACTTTATGTTTGCAATATCCCCACAGACATAACTTTACAAATCTGTTATTTACATTTTGGCATCATGGGGTCTTTATTAGAACAGGTATGTATAACATCTACTCTCTCTTCAACCATATGTTTAACTTCCATTCTTTTCACTTCCTATGAAAAGAATAAGCAAATGTTTAGAAATCCCTCTAGTAAATGTTTGAAGCTGCCCTGCTGAAAACACTCTTGGTATCTGCTCTCTGGCTGGAACTCAGCTGGCTCGGACCAGAAGAAAAGTGAACATGGGTTGAATGCATGTGGTTTATTTCTCTCTCCTCCACCTCAAAAGTTGAGTTAGAAAAAGCAAATGGAAAATTTCCAGATAGTAAAGTTTTCCAGATATATGAAACATCAGGATAGGTCAAATTCTGGATCCAAGAGACTTCTCCATAATAACAGACAAAAAAATCCAAGCACCAAAATGAAGATATGGGAGGAGAGAAACAAACAAACAAACAAACAAAAAAATTACAGTGTACATGAAATAACAACCAAATCAAGCTGAAGGCTGAAAACTAGTTTCTTGTGGCAGTATCAGTGGATAAATCTCCTTGAAATACAATGGTATAGATGTTTATTATAGTTTAAAAAAATTTGGAGAATTTTGTAATTCAACCTAAAAATAAACTGTGCTTACTCATCTTATTAAATGCTGTAATGATAATTTTAAATGCCACATTTGAAAATTAGAACTGTAGAATAAGAAACATTTCCTAGAGACTGATTTTTCTTGCTACAACCCTAATATAGGGGAGAAAACTAGCTATAATACATTTACTACAAATATTTTTTAGCAATAGGAAAGTAATAAATCTTCCAAGCAGTGCCTGCTTGGAAGTGCTAAGAGGTGAAAATAACTTGAAGTGAGTACATGGCCCCTTTCCTGTGTGGTAAAAAACAGCATTTTTTACAACAATTAGTATGTTTGTAATACCAATGCAGAGATAAACATGGGCCAAGTGTGTTATGCGGAAGCCTTTGGCCCTATTCCCACTTCTCCAGCTAGTTGTAAACTTACTTTCCATCTATCCAAAGCAGACGAGAAGTCCTTTGCAAGGTCTGTCCTAGCAGCAGCAGCTATTACTAAAGAAAAGGAAGAGAGGGGAAGGACAAGACCCATATGTTCCTTGGTCCCAGTTAGTCCTGACAAGAAAGGACACACAATAGGAATACTATGTAGTGTGCCATATAAGAACTTCCTATTCCCAGACTTCCCAGAAACTTGATGAGGAGTACAGTAAGCAGGAATTTGTTAAAAGAAAAATAAAAAATAAAAAAACAAACCTTTTAGTCCATTGCAAATTCTGCTGAGTATTCCTTGTATTGTCAAACTAGTAAATCCTATGTAGTTTTAGATGCTTAACTAAGACTCTTCTTAGCAGTCTGTTTGCCTTCAGAGCATGAATCAGCACATGCTCAGATGGCCTTAGCTACTCATTATTAGAGTTGAGTCCAAAACCTAACAAAATGGTCAAAGAATAGCCAAAATTACTCTCAGCAGCTTAAAGATTGCTTCTAGCTTCGCTCTTCTCCACCCATAAGCAAACGCAAGCTTGTGGCTGCTTCAGCTCTGGCTGGCTGATTCACCTGGAGTTTTAATATTAAAGTCCAAGTGTGGATTTCGGTTTGCTAATAACTCATCTACCCTGCAGTACAGGCTAAATAACTCAACAGCTGACACCTCCCAAAACCTTTCCACTGTTGTCTCTGTGCAGCTGGAAGGACAGAGACATTTTTTCACAGATCAGTGATGAAGGACTGCACTGCTTACTACGGTGCTAAGACCTATGGCACCGGTCTCCAGAAGTCTCATATGCTACCAGTGGAGACAGTATTTAGATATGTTGCACATGCAAGCAGCTATCATTTGTATCAGCCTATTTTCACATCACAGTGGAAATATCACAGCGGAACAAACAACAGTGTTGGTGACTATTTGTAAAGCTGCACTTTGAGCCCCGTTACTGCATGGAACCAGAAGAAAAATAACCTTTTGTATAGGCTTTTGAAGCCTATACAATTCCCTGCAACATCACAGGAGGGTCAGGTAAATAGTTTGGCTGAGGAAAGGGAGCTGGATGGTGTGCCACAGGAAGGGACAGGAGGGGGTGGGGGACAATAAGGAAGCTAGTTTGGGAAGAGTTCGAAGACCTCTATCATGAAACTGCAGCCTGAGCTTACTGTCAGTGGAACTATACTCTCAAATGAGTGCGTGAGAAGCCTTACAGAGACATCCCCTGCCCCATTCACCACATTAAACACTCATGTGATTATTGCCTTAAGTGTTAACATTGTTAACTATTTTCTTTCTTCAATTAGAAGCTGGGGAAGGTAGTTGCATATTCCTCCTCTCCCACCCATCCCATTCCAACCCATTGCTGACTACCCAACATCCTTGCTAGACAGAACACCGTATAAACAGTGCATGTGTGCTTTTCCCTTTATAGTACATCTTGAACAAAATCTTTCATAAACAAGTCTATAAATCTCACAGCAGGTTTGGTTTTGTGGGCACAGAGTAAAATATCCCCCTTCCCCACACCCCTTCATGCCTACCTACTATAACAAGGAGCTCTAGATCTACAAATAACAGAACATTGCATACAAAAAAAAACCTTTAAGAGCAATTTGATCTGTCATGTAATTAAATCCCCTGGACAGGATAGCCTGGAGTTTGCTGTGCTGGCTTTCAAGAGTGACATTTTCTTTCACAACTTCAACACCTATTTTCTAGTACAGGAAATAACACATTGTACTTGTCCAAATGTGTGCAAGTCAAACCTGAAGCAAATAGTTTCTTTTTGTGACCCAGCTGGCCTTAGAATCCCATAGAGGAGATCAAAGACACTTTTAAATCCAACTAGCAAATTTCTGAGTGTTATTATCATTGCAAATGTTTATGTAGGCTATTAGCTTTGCAGTCTTTGAAGAGAAAACTGTGTTTATTTTAAGTTTAGCTTTTTAGCTGCCTTTAAAACATTTGCCTTTGTTGCTTGACACCAGCTTGGATAAACAGTAATAATAAAACTCCAACACACTCAGAAAAAACTGTTAATGGTTAAATGCAGCTCCTCTCAGTCAAAATGCCAGTCTGTCAATTCTAAAGCCACAGCTTATATTTTTCTGTATGTATAGTATCAGGATTCTGAATAAAGCTAAAGTTATCTTATTTGCTATGAGGAAATGGGAGTATCCAAGTTGCAGCTGACTTTTATTCAGCATCATGTTTCAGTACTCTGATCAACCCCAGCCGTATAGCAAACAGCTGTTTTATTCACTGTATCTTTATTAGGGCCAGGGTGGGGGAAATCAGACACAAGCTGACATGTTTGTCAGCCCAGCTGCTCTTCCTTTACCAATTTAAACTGATGCTCAGTTCATGTAAAAGGACAGGCATGTTCATGTAAAAGTACAGGTCCATGGGCAGTTGTGAAATGATTCAGTTATATTTTAAAAAAAGCATATTCCCTTTCCTACATAATCAAGAAATAGCAAGCTCATGGCAGCAGGAATCACGAGAGCAACTCAGGAGAAGTATAGTATAAGTTTTATGTAGATTTGAAGATTGTATTTATGTGCATTTTAAATTTTATTTTTTCCATGGAATCAGTGCTTATGGAAGTGAAGCACTGATCATCAAAAATATCTTTGGCTGGAACACACTGAAAATGAGAAAATTGTTCTCATTCAATGCACCTCTGAGCAGCTTGCAGTTAACATGGTCCTGGGTCAAGACACTAATGGGGGTGCAGCTAGAAATGAAAATCAAAACATCTTAGGCGGATCAGCAAGGTTCTCCAAAAGCATTGGTAACTAAATTGAGATTTTAAAAACACATCCTTCAAAAGAACCTGACTAATCTACAGTTCCTTCCTCTCTCTAAAGCAATTACACAAAGTTGTTTGCCTTGCATAGAACTTTCTGTCCTTTTCTCTTAAGACCAGGCACCAGCCCAGCCCTAACCAAAGTATCAAGCCCATCTGAGAGAAGAAAGTCATAAAGAAAAAAAGAAATACATGGAGAATAGACACTAATTCCAGGGGGACAACTAGTTAAGTAAAAGGAAAAGGTGTAACGAATGGTCAGGGGCTCAACCTGGTTTGCAAGGACACAGGAAGGGGACACGAAGCAGAGTACCACCAGCAGCACCCATTGCTTCCAGAGGCAACCCTGCCAGCTGGCCCAGGCTGCTGCACTTGGGGAGGCAAGTAGAGGAGGGAGTAGAAACAAGCCCTGCCATCATAAGCACCCCTTCAGTTCCTATTCCTGGTGGTCAGCTTGGTCAGGGATTAGGTTGACGGGAGGGTCCTGTGACTTGGTGAGGCCTTGGATGGAGGGAAGCCTTGCCTCTTCCCTCCAAAGAAGGTAAAATACACTCAAGCTTTTCCAACAGATTTTCCATTTTCCCACATGAGAAAGCAACTACTTTGTAAAGTTGTCATACATATGGCAAATAGGTTGATAAGTTCATTTCCCGACTTCTTTGTTTCATGATGTATTTCACGTTCTGGAACGTCCTCTGCTCTCTCTTAATCCCAAATGATTTGTATTATCACAGTGTTTCAGAGGGCTAGTCATAGATTAGGACCTCAGAGTGGCAGGAGTTATAAAAACACAAAACATAGAGACCATTCCTGTTCCAAATCTAAATCTAAAATGAAAGAGAACAGCTTGAACAACAGATTTCTGATTTTTCATTGCCACCTGCTCAGCTGGTTGTATTTTTAAGACAATTTAAATATCCAGAAGTCCGTACGATTTTGTTTACATCATGTCCTTTTCTAACACCTCTCATTCAGGCATTGGCACTGAGCAATCATAAAACACATCTTTGTAACCTTAGGCTAAAATAAAATGTCATTTTGAATTCCTGTGCATCAGTTTGAAATGAACTGTTTTAGGTAGAGCTGGATGAGTATCTCTTGAGACCAAAAGCAACTACCCATAGAAGAAATGTAAGACTCCACCTTTCCTTTACCAATGCATTTCCATGCAATACTACATAGACTATAATAGCATTCATTCAATACTTAGCTTCAGTGCACACCATTAGTAAGGGTTTCGAACCGTACCAGTAGTGATGCTTGTTTGTCTGATGTGGAAGAATTGAGACCATCCAGATTCTTTGGCATATAACACTCTACTGCCACTGGTAACACTTTTTTTTTTTTTTTGGGGGGTGATTTTCATAACAAGCCAAATTCAGTTAGAAGTTAGGAGTCATTCTGTTCCAGTGAGAACTTATAATTTTCCAGGTGCCCAGTAAGATGTATTAAAGCTTGTCCTAAATCAAACAATGTATTTATATAGGGTTTTGTACAATCTAAATCAACTTCAAGAATAATTTAGTCTATTTATAGCCAGCTAATGCTACCAAATATCACTCCCACTGTATGGAATGACACACCTCACAGTACTTCACAGGTTCTTAAAGACTCTCTTTCAACTCTTCAGCATCCATTTTTTAAAAAAATTATTATTTGTGACTGCAGAGGTAAACCTGGCTATAAGACCCTCAAGTAATTACAAGCCAGGACACAAATGAAAACACTGAAATGGTTTATTTTAAAAACTGAGTAACTGAATATAGCTTAATCATTTTTAGGATTTCACAAATTCTGCGATGGCTTGAATTCTCTGAAGCCTTCGTCAAAAAGACTAGAAATAGTGGACACTACAAACAATATATACATCAACCTAAAAATAGCTATAAACATTAATAATTTAACCTCAGTATCATTCACTGTGGGTTTTTTTTTTTTTTTTTTTTGGTTGATGTTAAAATCAAACTCAAAGCTGCCCCAACACTTAAAGATTTCAGTGTATTGTAATTTACCGATTTGGAAAAAACATCATGCCATTGCTGGGCATGGGCATGAAGCTGGGTGTTCTGATAATTGGCTTGGAGACAGCTGAAGTTTTGCGTATGCAGGAAGTGCAACTGATATGATCAGATATTTCTACAGAAATTATTTGCAGAGAAGACTCAGTCCCTCTGCAATGAACAGAGGCACTTCCTTCCCGTCCAACTAGTTGCCTGAGACCGTCTGCAGGCTTAGGAGGAAAATACTATCCATTCATATTTGAACTGTAATGCACTTAATGTTGAATTAAACAAGGGCAACATTTTAAGAGTTTAACATAGGAATTCAGACTTAATTTTACGCCAAAGGTGGCAACAGGGTTAGGTAGTTTAAAATATATATGTAAAAAGGCCAACAGCAAAGCTTGAATTATACTTCTTTATGAGCCTTATAACCAAGTTGATGTAGATGAACAGAGCACAAAAGCTGTGTTTAAAAGTGCTTTAATAAGGATTTGATTAAAAAAAGAAGGTGCAGAAAGCCAAAATATCACTGAAACATTTGCTAGCAACTCAAAACAGTACTGGAAGTCAAAACTGTCCCAAGTAAAATATGTACAGAATCAGGGTTTAGCAAATTCATCTTTGGCTTCATCTAAGCTCTGTGAAGTTTTCTTTTTTAAACTACTAGCAAATGTTTTCCTAGAGAGGGAACATTATGTGATAGAGTACGCATCTGTTTCCAGAGGTCCCTGGGAAAGTCAGCCGTCACTTAGAAAAGCCCAGAGGAAAACTTCAAAAATTCCTGTTTGCAGTTTTTGACTATCTCGACTGTTTTACATAAGAGACAATGATGAGTGTACAAAACCGATTTAGCACACTTATATTTGGAACAAAGAGAAAGACTTATCTGCTCATGTAATAAGTAAATAAATAAAGACGGATTCTTCCACAAAGAAATGAGCAAACATTGACTTTCCATTTGTGATGTTTCCAGTGGGGTCTTTCCCCCAGGATTTCCCCAGACACACAGGGGAGCATTCCTGGAACCAGGACTTGCTGACGGCCCTGTGGTCTCTGCTTAGGAGCAGGGCGGCACTGCGAAGCTCCCTGGGAATCACAGCGCCACTCGCTAACACCCTATACAGCTGTGCAAAGCGACTACATGAATTAAATCCCCATCAAGTTTCTGCTTGGAAACATGCAGCTCAGAAGACGAGCAGGATATAAAGACCTACTCTGCCCTAGTCCTCCTTTTTCTCCCTCAAAACGGCATTGGCATTATTGTGGGGAGCTAGGGAAAGCAAACAAACCAGAGAGCCCCTTGATGACTATGCCTCTGCCCTTCATCTTGTGGGAGAACAAGGAACACCGCAGCTCAGGGCTAGCAAAAAGAACAGTTTTGTTTTCCTTTTGCGAGGTACAGTATCTTTTCAATCAACTTCCAAGTGCTGCTCTTACATTGTTCAAAGGCCATTCAACACCACACATCACAGCATGCGGAAGGAGTGGGGCAGAGGGCCCTCCAACAATCAACCGCAATGTAACTCCCTCTGAACAGGTATCAGGAAAAAGTCTGAAAATTTCTCTTTGACACGTTGAACAAAACTGACACATAACAATCTCCAGCTACACATACTTTGTATAAAAGCAGGTTTTTAAGGAAAAGAGGCTAATAATTATTTTTTAAAGGGGCACTTTTAAGCAGCTTACAAATGACTGCAGCTTTTCTGAGCTTAGGGGAGTGGTAGTGACATTTTGGAAGTGAAAAGAGGTGATAAAGGGTTCAATCACTTTTCTTGGCTTGAAAAAGGTTTATAATTTCTTCTAACCTCTCTCCCTGAATATATGTTCTCAACACACATATTCAACATTTTTAAACTCTGTGCTCACTTTGCATTTTGTTTCACTACACCCTAACTGGCTGGTAAGCTCCAAGAGTGGGTGGCAATTTTCACTGCAGGACAGACCCAAAAAGAGACCAGTGGATCACATTGCACAGCTCTGTCACTGTGCATACATTACCCACACAGGCCTTTTCAACTGGTATCCTGGGGAACAGGCTGATGGCAAAATGATGCAACAATCCTTTTTCTTCTTTAAATGCAGAAGGTGCCAAAACCATCATTAGCTAATTATACTGAACCTTTCAAAAGCAGTACTTCAACAAGTTTCAGATTTTCCCTGTAATATCTTAACTGTAATGCAGACAGACAGAAGCCACATAAGTAAAATGGAAGATTTCTGTATTTTTCTTTTGCTGGAGATATTTCTGTATTTTAATACAGGCGTATAACACAAGCAATGTAAGTAAGCACAACAGTTCAAATTGATTCGGGTAAAAAAATAGCTAGAAAGCCATCATTAACTTTCACTCAATATTTTCCTGTTCTAGAAAGAATAAAAACAAATTAAAACCAACAGTTAACTGAGTTTTTATTTTTTTTAAGTCCTGTATTAGATCAGTGATAATATACTAAACTTGAACAGCAGAGGTATGCACAATGTAACTAACTCTTAAAGCTTTTTTGGCAAGTCCTATGACATTTCATGCTTTTATGAATAGCAAGTCTCTGGGAGCTGGTTCTTTGTTTAAGAATCTTTATTTCCACTTAAAAATAAACCAATAAACTCATACTTTTCATTCATGTTTGTGAAAGACAGCTGGAAAAAGCAACTCCTAAGTGTTTAAAAAGTAGGAGAAAAATCAGAAGACTGCAGACTTAACTATTTTTAAAGTGTCACGGTCTAAGGAGCTTGATCACAGGCAGTAGTATGGGGACACTTCCAAGACCATGCCAGAATTCACAGTAACCAGCAGTAACTGTATTAACAGGGCCATATGTCATCATGGTATCTTAAAGGCTGGCATGTAAGTATTTGAGAGCACTAATAGCTGCTAGTACATTGGTATTCCAGCATCAGACAAATTGGACTTCATGGTCACATACCACACAGATACCTGCACAGGTGCAGATGACTCTGTGCTCCATGTGTTGGAGAGACCCTTCTTGGGTATATACCTACAGGTGCTCCGGTTGTCGAAGATCGTTAAGGCATCTCCAACACACTATGAGATCGTGGGTGTCAGTATAAACCAGACTACAGCAACACAGATCTCCTGGGCTAATCTTCATTAATTGTGTGATCTTTACTGGTTGAATCACAAGCCAGGTATTAAAAAGGCAAACCTGGCCCCTAACTCAGCCTCCATCAGTACCAGCCTGCAGCTCAAGTCCACCACAACCAAAAGCACGTCTTTGGCAGCAGACATCTGCCCCACCACAGAGCCACTTGCTCTGCAAGTCCACAGAGCTCCTCCAGTCTGAACTACGCATGCTGAAAGAGTCTTACATGGTGAGCTTTTCTGTGGAGAAATTACTTTTCCCTTACAGGCTCCAAGCTATACACAATGCTCAATCAATTAAAATCAGTTACTAATTACACTGGAACACTTAGATATAACCCTTTAAGCTACTGCCAAGACAAGACACTTTCATACCATCATCTATTTGCTGGTGCCTAGTCCATGTCTGGGCTTCCAGGCAGCCCAGGATGTCACGCAGATCCTTCCACACTGGGAATTAGCACAGGGACCAAAAAGAGGTGCCCTGATTGCCCTTTACAAAGCCTACGGAAGAGCTGGCTCCACTGATTGTATAGGGACCCAGGGGAAAATGGGGTCCTAATTCAGCACTCAAAGCAGATGTGTAAAGTAAATGATGTCGGCATCCAGCTTAGAACCAAACTGAGCCTTCCACTACCTGTTATTCAGCTGGTCAAATTTCAAAATAAACGGAAAATATTTCAGTAAGTTCAGGAGAATTTTTGCTTCCCTTTTTGATCAACAGACCTCCTTTAAAACCTGTATTTAAGGCATATCTGGAGAATAACGGAGGAAATAGAGATGTTAAAAAAAATCCACCTCTTTGCCATTCCCTTTTTCTGATCCAGCTTTATGCTTTATGCTTCTCTGACTTTACTGAAATCCCTACGCCAAACTTCTCTTATTCTCTGTGTAGCAACAATAGCTCTGAAGGGAAGGAAAAACTTGAAACGCAACCCTATCACGCTGAAGATCCCAGTCCAAACAGCTTCCTTCCTAGTTGGCTCCATTACAAACACCAGCTTCCTGCTCTGATCAACACATATGCTGATTTTAAACTTCTGTCTTTTAACTGACTTCAAAATCAGAACTTTGAATGGAGTTTTAATTATCTTTCAATCTAAAACAAACTATGGTATACTTGCTGAAAGCTAAACTTTCCCCCTACCCTCCAAAATATTTTATTTATAATATTATATATATAATTACTACCACACTTACAAAAATTTTCTTAGCACTCAGAGGAAGATAAAGGACTATGTCTTAATTTACTCGTGTATTAGCAATACCGCAACTTATTACTAACATTCCACATTTTTAAGTGTATCAATGCTGATATAGTCAGCAGCCATGAATCACTCCATGAAGGACTGCGGAAGAAATCTGAGTCTGCTGCTCACGGGCAACAGGAACAACTGTGCAACTTCCTTTCCCCCCATCTGCGGCAGCACCACCAGCAGCCTGCCAGCTTCCTGGGGAGGCAGGGGAGCACAGAGCAACAGAAATATAGCAAGACCCAATTTGTAAGGGCAGACGAACACTTCTAGTTACCACCACTATGCTGGAATTTGGGGCTCTACATAGCGACTTTTGCCTCCAAGAAGTATTTTCACAAACCCACCTATTTCATGACCAAAAGACAACAGAGCTTAAATCTAAAGAGCTAAATATGCAGTGGTTGAATGGTGTCTTTTACGTGCTTCACTCAAGCTGCTGAACAGAATGTAATCAGAATTTTATATAAAGTCAAAGTACTTTTGGGGGATGTATTTGGACCTAATTTTTATAGGCATACAATCACCTGCTACTAGAAGAAAAGTGAGTAATCTCTGAAAATACTGGAAAGACAAGAACAAAAATTGCTGTAGTTTTTTGGGCAAGGAAAATTCTCATCAACAATTTCATTTCAGGTCAAATTTAACATTCACTTTAATATGGCTGGTTTTCCTTTCAGAATATTATAGCAACAATAGAGGAAATTGAGAGCTTTATTCACAGAACTGAAGGAATCCATTTACCTTTTATGCCACAGCTTATGACACCTACGCAGGATGGGAGAGCCCCAGAGCAAATCCCTGCTACTTAGGGGACTCTTAACCTAACACAACTCTAAAGCATTCTACTATAATGTTATTCTGTGGAGCGGTGTTCAGTCAGTCATCCTCTCTAACGTCTACTGACTTCACATATCTGTTCTCCACCTGCAAACAGAGCTTGATGTTTACAATCTATTATTGCTGCCAGAGCTCTGGCTTTTCTATTTTAACGGAAATGGGCAGGAAATATTTTGAAAAAGTCACCATTTGATTGAAAAATGCATTACAGAAATTTACAGAAAGATTGTATGAAAAAGGCAAGATCTCTGATCCAAATAAACTCTTGCAAATATGCACAACTGTACACTCATGTATATCTCTGTGGGATTACAGCCACAATTCTTGAGTTATAAAGTGCCTGTCAGTATGATAGAAAAAAATGTATTAACACTATTCCAGTAAGAGTTGAGTTGAGACATAAATACTTACAGTTGACTTTCTCATGTAATTTAATAGCAAGCTGCTGGACTAAAGGGGGCTACTGGAAGTCTTTGTAAGAGACTTTTCACTTTGCACTCAGTGCACTGCCTGCAGCAAGTTACACCCACACTTCCCACTCCTCTCTCAGTCTGAACACATTCCTCCTTCCCCTTCTACCCTCCAAAAGAATGACGTTTTCAGGTTTGTTTCAAATCATGAGGAACACTTGCTGCTGGCCAACTTAAAAACGAATAAAGAGAAAGAAAAAAGCAAAGACTGAATTATAAAGATATAAACAGAGAAAGACAAAAGAAACTTCTCTAGATTTGTAAATTTCCCCCGCAGTGACATCTGTGCATGCATGCAACTGCTTAAACCAATAAAAAAAATGAGCCACGTGTTGTTTTTTTCTTTAAGAAAAGAGAGAGAGCAAGTGAGAGAGATTGAATTATGTCTGCTTAGTATTTATTTGCTTTTAAGAAACTGCTAATTTAATTAGCTCTCTCTGTTCTTCCACCACTATCCTCTCACTCCTGTGTGGAATTTACTGCATAGAGAGTAAAAAAATTAAATTGGAAGGAAGTAGGCAGATCTCAGAGATTAAATACCTGATCTGTGCCACCAGACACCTCTGTGGTGACGAAAAGACATTGGAGGCTCAGTTCTGCCCTGCTTGTTTTTATCCCCTGAAACAAGCCCTTAGGGAAAAAATAGGTTGCCAATTATGCTAAACAGTAGCATTCCTAGCCAAGGACTGTCACAGGATAATTATGTTATCTGCTAAACCACAGGCAGTCAGGGCTGAGGAGGCTGCTCCCATCTAAAAATTAAAGGAATAGTTAGCCACAGTGTGGCATTAACTTGCTGGCTATCTTCAGCTGTATTCTTTCACCATGATGAACTCTCTTAATGAAGGATTTTATTTTTTATTTTTGTTTTATATCATCTGTGTTTCTCACAATGTTTTTCTGATGTGGTCATGCAAACCCTGAATGCTCTGTAGGCTGAGTAACTGAGAGAGATTTTCTCTGCAAAATAATGGTAAATTAAGGACAGCTGGTTAAAAGGTATGGACACCAATAACCACAGCCTAACATTGATGATTTTTCCTCACTCATTTACTTGATCTGCAGCTTTCATTTAGCTAGGTCTTGCATGTTGCATTTGTAGAAGGGATGACAATAATTAACTATTGCACAAGATTATTTTCAGGCCTGATTAATCCTCACAGAAGACTTTGAAGACCTCTGTGACCTCCAGAGGTGCAGAGACGTGAACCCACATAGATCATCCTAAGGTGATAAACCGTGGCCTCGTTAACAGAGCACATGAATGCTCCCTAACCTACTTCAGGTTAAAAAAATCACTGGAAAAGCTTAAATCACCTTAAGCCATGGTTTAAGCTAGCCCTGCTTATTTTCCATTGAGGAAAATTAGGAAATGGTTGCATGTTGGTGGGTCTGAGCTGAGGGGAAATAACTTTGCTCTAAGGGAAGGTGAGCAACAATGGGGGGAAGCTATTAACACCTTCAGCCCCTACAGCTGTGTCCAACCTAATAATCAGTCTCTACATTAAATACAGAGTGTAACGCAATAGCTGAATTTTATGACTAGCTTCTCTTGCTAACTGGGGAAATGTGCAAAGCCCCGAACCCCATGTTAATGGGTTAAAAGGAGCTGAAAATAATGCTTAGCTTTCTGATGCTTTCTAGTGCTCTAGCTCTATATTTTCAAGCTTTTTTTCTTTCAGGAATGACAGCTAGAAAAGTGTATTCTTTTTTTCTCTTCTTTTAAAAAGAGACATGATCCTAGAGATGCAATACTGACATTAAATACTGAGACTTAGAGTACAAATGTTATTATTAAACTTAAAAATAGATACTCATTTTGTCATGTTGAAGGCTCTTTTCCCTTCCACACAATTTGTTAATAAAATTATGTATTCCAAACTAAACTACAGAGTTTCCAGGTACAATTAAATGTTTCAGCAGCAAACTGTTTGTCATGTCTTGCTGGGTCTGACTGAAATATCCTCTCCTTCTCTTCTCCCTCCCCTTCCAAGAAACAGAAACACTAGTAGTGATGGGGAAACTATAACAGTGGGAGGAACAGTGCCAGAGGGGAGTGAAAGAGGTGTTGCTCTAAGTGTCCAAGATACTTCCTTTTTCAGTTTCAAAGTTCTGAATTCCTCCAAACTTTTCCAATACCACCTCTCCCTTCCAAATCATGTTTACTCTATAACACAACAGAGTAACGTGATGGTGTGGTCAAACATAAGGGCTGAAAATGCTTTAAAGCCAAGTGTCATGGTCACATAGTTTCTGCAATGCTTTGTAGTTAATGTCTCCCTCTTTTCCTGCTGGCTCATGTTCTGCTACTCTCTATTACTTTCTCTTCCAAGTCAAGCATAGGCCATTTTTCATTTCTGCTTGGTGCTTGGCCAGCACTTGACAACTTGGCTTTATTCAGTCTTGAAGTTGCCCATTTTACTGTTAGTTCACTTGCACAGACACAAGAGTCTTTCACGTCTCACCATCAGGCCTCAGATGTATTCTTCCATCTCCTATTTCCATGTGTCAGAAGTGGCAACATTCAAATCAGAAACAACAATAGCACCTTCTTCCCAAGAACCTGACTCCGGTCTCTTCTAAAAGTCTGATCAGCCTTCTAAAACTTTCCAATTAAAGTACCTGAAGTGCTGTACAGGAACTATGCCGCAATTAGTGAAGTTGATTTAAATTAAGTATGAGTTTTTAAAACTAATATTTTCCTTCTTTTTATAATCATTTGAACAATTCATCAGAAAAGGAAAACCATGCCTGGTGGTACAATGCATGGGGCAGGAAAACCATTACACCCCTCTTTGTATCAACATAAGAGGCCAAATTAGCAGTGTGCTAGAACACTATTTCACATTTTCAGAACAAGAATGAATATTCTTAGTACCTATGCCAAAACCAACACTTTCTTTCACTCAGAAATGTAACAAATCTATAAAACTCCAAGAAATAAATGAGTAATCTTCAGACACATTGAATGCATTTACAGGAAAGGAAATGCACAGCCAATTTTGAATTATTATCAATGAAATAAATTATAACACATTATGTATGTATATTTTAAACATCCCCACTTTCTTGGCAATTAACTGGAGGGTTTGGGTTTTTTTAAAAAAAACTTGTAAACACAGCTAGAACCTAGAAATCTTTTTCTGATCAGCTAATAACAACTTTAAGTGGTTACGTGAGTCAAAGTACTTGACTATATCGCACTAAATCTGTGTTTCACAAACACACGACAGAAGTGTCATTTTATTTGTTGATTGATTTAGGATTTGAGGAAAAAAATAAAAAGCAAAAAAGGCTCATAGAAAACGTGTCTTCCGCCTGGATTTTGCTCTATTGCTTGTTACGACACGAATGCTTCAGGTAAGTTGATCTCTGGGGGTTATGAGTAAGGAAAGCAATTGGGAGAAAAGTAACAAAACAGACACAGTCTTTTTCTATTCACAATCATACCAAGAGTTATATTTTTAATGTGGCACATGGGCTGCCCACGATCCCTGGCAAAAACGATCTCCAGATGCTACTCGAGCTAACTACTCCTCCAGTTGGGTACTAGTTAATTCCTCTTGTTTGGCTCCCAAACATTAGAAGTCTCTATGAAGCTATTAGGTAGTGGAGGCAGTAGATCTACCAGCCACATAAAAGTTAACCGGAGTCTCCGGGACAAATGTTGGTCAAGAATAAGTGTCTGAGAGTTACCCAAGACCTCTTACTCCCTATAATATCTGCAAAACCTTACTTGGGGCACAGATGGGCATAATTTAGGCCTACAGTATTGCAGCTGTTCCATGCACTGCTCTGCCTTTTGGCATCTATGCAACAACACATATTGATGAATCCCAGATCCTAATATGCACCAGTGTAGGCAACAGTTTGCTGAGGATGCAAACAAGGCCACTGGCACATGGAGCTGGTTCCCCACTCCTTGTTTAATGAGAGCAATACCTGGTACAACAGATGGGAAGTGGGCTGCACTGAACTGAGCAGGAGTGGAAGGCCTGGCTCCTATCTCTGTGGTTTCTTTTTTAACATGCTACTCACTCTAGCCGCCCTCCTATGACACGCTGCACTTCTGTGAAGTTTCCTGGGCATTCAGACCCAATTCCACTCATAACTGCTTTTCTCTCTTAGCTCAGCTGGCTACCAAACAGAAGTTCAGCTCCAAATTGCTTCCTACTGTCTGACCTGGCTTTACAGCCACACAGGGCAGAAGGGGAAGAGGAGAGCCCTTTCTTCAGCAGAAGGCATCAAGCAAAATGACAATAAATTCTGTCACGGAACAGCAGTTTTGGATTCCAAACCCCAGAAATACTATCGGAGATTACAAACCATGGGCATGAGATCATTTTCTGATCTGAAGCTATGACTATTAATTAAAAAAAAAAACTTAAACCTGAGAATGACTCCTGTGTGCCCCTCACAGGCATTTAAAGCAATCTTTTAATCTAAAAATGTAAATGATATGACCATAGTGAAAATATGAAATTTCATGGTCTGTCACATATTCTAATTGTGCAAATTATTTATTTAGCTAAAAACCATAAATAACAGATTATTTTAAAACTACAAACTATGTGATTCACTTGCACAAAGCAGTAAAAAGCCCAAATCTTTTACTTTTATCTAAGGCCTCTGCAGCATTCTTGCACCTTCATTGAGCAACACATTAAACATTCAGATCTAGAAAATATACATATATATAAAAAAGCATTAAATACTGAAACAAGGATAATCCCATTACCTGATTAGGATTGGCTGATAGCATCTGAGCAATTGGTCAGAGTGAACACATCTCTTAGTACTAATAAAATTCACATTCTCAGGGGTGGGGAATGAAAGCTGATCTTTGCGAACAGAATTTGTTTTCCTTGATGGAGTTTCAAGTGCTAGGACAGCTGTGTCACAATCTAATTCTGCTCAGCAAAACATCATTTAAATTCATATGTAAAACAGGAATCATAGAAAAAAAGGCAACATGACCTTTGCTGCTCACTCTTTTTTTTTTCAATATAAAATTTTATCATTTTCACAAAGGTATCGTTGACATAGGATTTTGTCTTACTACTCAGATTTGTCAAGTAACAAAGTGTTATCACAATTTTATGGTATTATATGGAAAAGCACTGTCCACTATACAATTAGTCAATGCTTTATCAATACAAAATCATTATTTGTATGCAACCTGACTGCATATCCACTACCATACAATGACTGAGCAACTTAGATTCCCATGTCTCCCTAGCATGTTTTCCACTTAATATTGATCATCATAGCTGTTCTAAGCAGAGAGGAAACACAAAGGTAAGTAAGACTCATTTTTGACCGATATTTTATTTCCAAGTGCCCAAAACTCAAGTAAGGGACAAAAGTATCATTCATTCCTATGCAGTGATCTTGAGTCGCCTATGAGCAACTCAAATCTTAAATCAAATTTCCTAACAATATCTCCACATGATGGACAGAGATAGTTGCACTGTCCGCAAAAACTGTTAGTTCAAAAAACTGTGTCAACTGCAACTAGGTAAGGTTAAATAGATTCAGAGGTCATAATATTAAAATCCAGCCCAAAACAAACAAACCAAATAAAATCCCCCCTAACAGGACACTCTTCTCCATGTGATTCTGGCCAGAGAAAGTGAGAAGGCAGAACAGGCCATCTTCACATCTTGTATCAACGTGAAGTTCACAGTGACCCTCCTATCTAGTTCCTACTGAAGCACTCCTGTAAAACAGTTTAACAGGAAGTTACACCTTCCATAGCTCAAATGTAGTTCTGGATTTGACCAAAAATATATTGGACAAGCTCTAGCCTAAGGGTTATAGACTTCATCTAAGAAGGAATGTAAATGATCCGGTTCTTTTGTTTCAGTATTGTTTGTCAGGAATATATATATAAAAATCCTCACTATCTAGCTACCTTCCTTTCTGTTGGCTTGCAATCATATTTCCTTTCTTCTTCAGTTTTGTTCATACTTTTAACATCAACGTCCTTCAACAGCTTGAAAACAGATCTGAAGGCTTCTCAGCAGCATTGACAAAACCAAATTCTGTCAACTTAGGAGCAAAAACAACTAACTGAACTGCCTCTTTCCCCTGCACCCATCTACTCCTTGGCTACTCTCTCAGCAGAGGCAGCAGCAACCAGCCCCACTCTGGGCGCCTAGCTTAGGCAAAGCAGACTGAAGAGCTCGTTATCAGGGCCTGTTACTAAAGCCAGTTTACCATCACTGGCAAACTTCCAACCCTTGTTTTGTCTGTGCTTAGCACTGGCCCTGCCCAGACCTACTTGAAAAGAAATCCTGCTTCCACTACACTGTTACGACTCCAGTCAAAAAACGAGAACAGAGTCAGGATCCCATTCACACCATTTAGAGTAGGCAACTTCAAACGTCAGAATGTGCTTCTCCATATGGGCCATAATGTCAGCTGGTTTGAGAATTTCTACACATCAGAAATATTTCTCTAACCACTGTGTTACGATTTAGATACAATAGGTAAAAAATAGGTTCTTGAAACAGGCTGTTTGCTCAATTATTTATTAAAAATGTCAGCAACAGCCAAATCATAAAGTGCACTTTTTTTTCCCTAAATCATCAACATATCCTAAAAGAACAAACTAAACTGAACTCAGGCCAACACTGACTCTGGAATATATTAGCATTTCTTCATTGTTTCTTATATTCTTTTTAAATATAGAAAAGCATAGGCATCTAAAACAAATAAAGGAAAACTTTAAGCAGGGAAAAACAAAGATATATATAAACAGGTAGTAGGTAGCATTTGTAGTAGGTAGCACTGTGATATGGCTCAAATACTGATGAGGACTCGGGAGATTTATGTTTTAATCCTGGTAGTGTCTTAGACCCACTGAGTAATGACAAGCAAGTCTTCTGCCTCCTCATGCTCAGTTTTCCCATTTAAATAATAGGATATTATAATAAGGGTTGAAAAGTGTTTGGACATCTATAATGAAAAACACCAGGTAAGAATAAGGCATTATATCCAAGAGTAATAAAAAAGTGAGGAAGAGGGCTTAGGAAGGACAGCTGAGCCAAGGGGTGGCTGGGCCACTAAGCACAGCTCAGGAGCAGACTTGGTTGTCAGTGGGACTGAACACAGGGGGCTCAGGAGGAAATAAGATCTCCTGTGACCTTTCCATCTGAGGGAAGCATCGGGGAGGTCATCTGATAACACAACTTTGTATCAACTGGGACAACTCCTTGGACTTTGCAGCCCTGCCAGCACCGACAGCTCCTAGAGCCCAAGTCTCATTCTAATTGTAGCAGATGAGGACACTGATGATCAGCACTGCAAGCAGGTAATTAAGTGACTAGCAAATAAAGGGCACAAAGGCACCTCAGTCAACATGCCTGAAATAAAAGGTCATATACACTGCCAGGAGTAAATAAGCAACAAAATGAGGAATATTCATAGTCATCTTTTGAAGCAGCCTCAGAGCAAGAGGAGACAAGACATTGACCAGGGATCAACTGAGTCTTAGCCCTTCATACTCATGTTCCTGTGGTTCATACGTCATTCCTTTGGTGTGGCTGGTCCTCCATGTCCTTACAAGATCTCTGCTCTCCACCATGCACCTTAGTCAAGGTTCAGCAACCTCCCATGCAGCAATTTTTTCCTGAAGCTGAGTGTGGTCTGCATCAACTAACACTAACTGTTAGGGTGCTTGGTGTTTTCTCTAGAAGATCACAGATTATATGGCAGCATTCACGAGCAACAAAATGTATTTTATAATTCATAAACATTTTTTAAAAAAACATATATATGATTTTTTTCTATAAATAGTCTGTATTTCTATAAATAATAATAGTTTTATTTCACAGGATCACACTTTGATCTCCACTGACAGCACAAATAAGAACAGTTTTGGGGACCTTCAGTAGTTGCCTTTACTGTTGGAATTTTAGCTTGAGACACACACAAGGCCAACATTTCAAAGTGTCTGAGCCTTTCAGTGCCTACTAGCAGGAGATGAACTTGCAGCTATCCATTCTGCCTGAAAATATGGTCTTTCTGTACCTTTAAATGGGTATCCAAAACACCCACTGAATTAGCCCAAATTCTGGGGCTGTCAGAATTGTAGCCCCATCTGATAACAATGGTAAGATAATGAGCAGTGGGTTTCCCATGCTCAAGACTGACAAAGTGAAAAAGTTTGGGTGTAAGTTTAGCAGAAACTCTCTCTCTACATTGTATTTATAACTCCTCCATAATTTTGCAAAAGAATGAAGAGGAGACAAAAAAAGAAATACAATTCCCAGTTATGAGTGTTATGAGGATTCAGCCTCAGCGCCATCAATCAATTTTAACCTGACAGAAAATAATTATATAGGAAGATTAAGCTGCCATTTGTATAAGGAATAAATATTTCAATGTTACTGGCTGCACCTTCTTCTGCCGTTCTTTTGTGACTATAAAAAGCAAAAGTAAGCATAAGAAAAATTCATATATATGCTTGAAGTTCAACATATAGCTGAAGCCAGAGACAGCATTTCAGAAATAGTTCTATTTTTGTTTTTAATCACAACATCATATAACATCATTCCTCAGATGTCAAACATTGAAATTCAAAACAAAAGGGAAGCCTAGCAGTGATATGTGTATACAGTGGTGTGACTTTGCAGGCGTGGCTGGAAATCTCAGTCTAGTGAGAAAGGAAGCAAGCTGTGATCACATTGAAGTTTCCACTGATCCACATACCCAGATTACAAGTTCTGCCCCAGTTAGAAGGCTCCACTGCTAAAAACTACATGCTGTGAGGGCTTGGGATTATGCTTGAATTTTACATGCAGCACCAAGTGAATTTTAACTGTCTGCCTCCAGATACCATGACTAAAAATCACATTTTTACCCTTTAATTAATTCCATTCAGAATTACACCTTTCTGCAGCATTAAAGCCCTCTACAGAACTTCAGATTTCTTCTCAAGAGTCAGAACTCAATCTCTGCCCCACAGGCTCCTGACCAACTCCAGAACATGCTTCTGTCTTACCACAGGCTCTAGAAACCTTCAATGTGCTACGTGCCCCCTAAGGCTCTGAAGCTGCAAGCTCCTTCTCTTCTAGATGGGAGATGTACTGCTGTGTTAACTGAGACATGCCACCACGCTCATATGACTAATCAACATTTAAAACAAACCAGTAAAGTATATATTAACTATCTGGATTTACAGGCCTGGATATCTGCAATCCATTTTGCAGAATATGTGTATCAGGATACATTATCAGAATTGATAATAGAAGTCTTGCATTGCAGTTGTTTGTGATCTCAATAAAACAAAGTCAGCATAGATACCTTATCTCAAACTCCAGGCATCTATACTGTAAATCGGGGGGAGGGTGGGAAAGGGTGTGTGTTTTCAAAAACAGCAACAAAAAGCTACATATGCTAAAAAAAAACAGCAGTACAAAGTCTTCTCTCACCTTATCAGAAGCATTTAGTACCTAAGATTGTAGCTGCTAATATTATAAAATCTCGAGCTGGGAGCCAGAGGCACAAGTGCAAACTTGAGGGATGCAGCGTGTCACTATACAGTGCATGACAATCACATACAACAGGTTCTCTTGCTTCTCTGAAAAGCACACTGCATCACCTGATATACACTGATCCATACATATATCCCATTTGTTTATGGATGCTGGTTTCAACATCTAAAGACTGGTGGATTACGTTTCATTTATCCCAGAAACCCAGTCTCTCCATATGCAAATAAAAAGGTAGCAGATGAACAAAATGCTTGAGCTAAAATCTTATGGTTTGCAATAAGGTACTCTCAGTGAGAGGTCTGCAGCTCTGAATTTTTCTTTCCTTGTGGGCTCACTGAAGTCTGAATTTATGGACTGACACTTCTTACAGAATGCTTGTTTTTTGTTTGTGTTTCTTTCTCATCACTTGCTCACTCTCTCTGACTCTCTCTCTCTTGAAAAAGTATGGCAGGGAGTTAACAGGAGAGAGCACCAGGCTGGTAAAGTCCCTGAAGTGCAAATCTGCATGCTGGAAGGATAGTCTAGGGGAATACCACAACATGCCTATCCTGTCATATCCTTCTCAAGGCACCCTTTGCAGGCTACTGTCAGAGACAAGATACTGGGCTAAGCTGACCTTCAGTTTGATCCAGTTCAATATAGTTACTGTTAGGGAGGGATTCCAGCACTTTTTTTTTTTTTGGGGGGGGGGGGGGGCACTAGGTCCCAAGAAAAGAAATGCAATTTTAATTACGGCAATAACCTCTGTGTTAGGATTTGAGAAAAACCATTAAAAAATGGAAAATTTGGAAAATTGGTTCTTCAAGACTAGCACTTAGAGCGCAGGCTAGGGAGTTGAGGGCTTTTCCCAACTCTACCAAGGACTTCCTTTTGCTACTGTGGGCAAGTCATTTAGGGCTAGACATCAAATGGGATATGACATTTCAGCTCAGTTATCTCAGCTTCCTCCTCTTCGAGAGGCACAGAGAGCTGGAATGACTGGCTAACGGAGGTGTTGCAAGTAGCTCAGTGCAGCTGTAAGTGCTCCGAGATGCTCTGCTACAAAGTGCAATAATGCCAAAGCTCTTCCACTTTTAAAAGGATAGAAGCTGGAGGAATAAACTCAGCCTTACTTTTTCCTCACTAAGAATTATCACTTGTAGGGGCCTGTTTATGCTTTCAGATTCACCACAGACTGAGTCAGGGTATGAATTTAAGGCTGAGTATCTCCAAGTCATATTTCACAGGACCAAAAGTTCTTGTTCAGAATAGCACTGTCACTGCTCAGATGGCTCAGAAGGAGCCATTACTGAATAATCACTACTGGAACAACTTCTCTTTATAGACAAGACCTGAAATTCCTGTACTAATAATCAATTATTAGTTTCCTTACTGACAGCTAGCACAGCTGAAGCAAACATGTTTTCCATTTCATTCCAAAATTAAAATAAGGCTGCCCAGCTAAGGCAGTTACAATTCCTCTGCACGGACACAAGAGAAGATGCTGTTCACTTGTCAATTAACAGGAAGTCCCATAATGCAAAGAGATAAAAAAGAGTAGTCTGAGAAACACGTTAACTTTTGACCTATAATAATCATTTCACTGAGTGCCAAGGTCAACAAACAGGATCCTACCAGTACTGCTTTCATCTCATGGGGTGAGCTGGGTGGGAAACTGTTTTCCTGTGCTGTCCGTGCACATTTCCATGTCCTTGGAGAGGAGGGGAGGAAAAAAAAAGAAAAAAAAAACACCAAACACTTCTGGTCTATAGTAAGATTAAATCCAAACGTGACAATTTGTGCTCTGTTTCTGAAAATGTTTAAGATTAAAGAAACTCTCACCCATCCCAGAGTAAACAGGCTCTGGGATTACATACTCAGCTCTTTGCAAACCAGAACAGGGGCAGGACCCCAGTTTAAGGTTGGCCCAGCAGAATATCCTGATTGTCAAGGCAAGAGGTTCTCTAGACCTTCCCTCTACAGCTTGTTCCTTGCCCTCTACATGCTCCCTGCTATGCTCCACTAACTCCATGCTGAACTAATTGACCTCTTCCTAGTAACACTAGTAAGTGCATTTTTACCAGAAGTTTTATTTTTCAACAAACCATCACTATTCAGAAACAACAAAAAAACCTTCATCATCTATCTAGGTCTGCTTATAAGTGTTACCTTCCCATCAGGCTTCCCCTTGATGACTAGCTTGTTTCCCTGTACTTTGGCTGGTACCAAACCATCCAAAACCAAATGCAAAGGCTGGTGGGGGGGGGGTCTCTTTTCATTGCACAACTCTTATCTTTTGATAAGCTGGTGATCAGAAAGCAGAAGCGGTATCTTTGCACATGATAGTTGATAATCCTGAAAAGTGCTCCACCTCAGCCACCGAATGGGAGAGAGCACTTTTGTCAAGTCCTGCCAGGCCTGGGAAGATCACACAAGAGGAAAGAAGATCAGGAAGGAGAGTATGCACTTGTCCTTTTCCACATACCTATACTGTCTATACAGTCTTTCCAAGCCCCTCTTGCTGTAAGCCGCTAATCTTCCTGTTTGTTCACATTTGCAGGCCATGACAAGTAACAAACAAGCTATGGAAAAATGCATCCAAATACAACTGAAAAACAGGAACTGAAGAAGAGAAGACTGCAGAAGATTGTCTGCTGGGTGTTCACAAACAGCCAAGACCAGCTTTGCTGTCCACCAGTGGATCATCAGTACGAGTAGTGATTAAAGCCCTGACACTAATACTGCTGTAACTCTGAACAAGTCCTGGGTAAGAGACAGAGTTTAAGAATCAAATTAAATAAGAACATAAACAGAGCAGAGATTAACTAACTGAAGGGAAGAAACACTAGAAGCATACAAGAGCAAAAAGACAGAAACTAAATACAATGAATGAGAAAAAACATAAGTTGTCATGGTGGCTGCAGTCCAGTCAGTCCTCTAAATTCAAAGTAAAGTAAGAACATGCCCCTAGGAAACATTTCCAAGTCAAAAAGACAAAAATATAAGTATTTTATTCAACAGTGCTTTGCTAACATAGGAACATAAGAAGTTAAGACATTCTTTGTATTAAGTTTGGTGTCCAAAAATATTTAAGAACCCTCCCATCCAATTCTGATGCCAAACTGTAGTGAGAAAGCATTGTTAAAAAAGATGGGGGACTCTTGGAAGATTAAGTTTTGGAAGACACATGGGCATGAAAAATCATATTCTTCCTCCCTGTATAGGATGGGGCTGGCTGGGATACATATATATTTGCCAAGTTGGGTAGACTTTAGTTCTATGTTTAGACCTTAATCTAACAGTTAACCCAAGGGGAAAGTGCATCAGGATCCTGGTCTGTTTAAGTACTTCAGTACATATTTCCAAGAGAAAAATCTTTCCTTTAAAGTAAATCTTAAAAAAAAAAACAAAAAAACAAAAAAAACAAAAAAACAAAAACAAAAACATGCAGGACATTGGATTGCATCCATACTGAGTGTTATATTACATAGTATACTGCATTTATTTTAACACTCTCATTTTCAGGGAAAGTTTTATTTTAGATGTCTACATCAGAACAATTTCACCTGATTAGTCCAAAAGCTCCACTGTGATTTACTATTATTACCCTCTGTAACTATAAGCTAGAATCTGAGCTCTACATGGGCACAAGAGCTCACATTAGATATCCAGAGGGCAGGATCAGGACCCTTAAATGCTAGTATGTTTAGGGAAAAAGATGGAGGGAACAGGAAAGTAACTTCTAACAGCTGCTTTCATTTGGCTGGAGAGGGATCTGAATGCACTATTGATTCCTTAGCACTAAAACAGATTTGTAGCCCCTGTGTGTACAAGACAAGGATCTCCTTCAACTCTAATCTCTAGCAGCTGTCAAAGACTTAAATGTCTTGTAGCTGTCTGGCACACCAAAAATTAGGACTACTTGCCTAAGGGGCAATCAGTCTCCACTGAAACCAGTGAAAGTCATCCCACCACCCTAATTACAATTAGACCGAGCCTCCCAAATTACCTGCACAGGAAGCGAAAGAAAAATAAATGAATCTCTACCACCCATAGAAGTACCAGCCCCAGTGGCTTCTCATTGAGGATATACTCTCACAACATCTTCAGTGAGGCTGAAATTGCAGGGGGATTGCTGGTTTGTGAAACCTTCTGAAGGATGTATCAGTGCCTTGGGACAAGCATATCCTCCTGAGGATAACTAGGAATTGTGCTTATCAGTTAAAACAGTGACAACTAAAATTGATTTGCAGGACCAAGGAAGCATCACCATAACTTACCTCTTCAGACAGCTGTCGCTTACCACTCCTTAATTAAAGTATTTTCAATTAAAAGAGAACAAGGGTGACTTTTTTCTTTTTTTAGTTAAAATTGTAAATCCAGCCCAATTATTGTCCATTAGCATTCTGTGTAGAGAACAGCGGCTATCCTTTTTCAAGATATGGGTCCTTCTCAGCCAAAACACACTCAGAATATACTTTCACACTTAATATTTTGGACACTTTTCTACAGGATGTTTAACAAAAACTTTAAACTGGTACATCTGTTTCCTAACAGCTACCTTGAATTAATTATAATGTATTGGCTGCTGGATGACAGGTTTAATGCAATAGCAAAGTTTATTAGAAATGGCCAAGTTTCTTTCACGTAATGTTGGGCAGGAGAAGAACTCACTCAGTATTTTTGCCAGGGAGATGTGATTGAAAAGTTGTATCATAATAGAATTTTTCTGAAAATGGAGGCGTAACTACAAAAATTATCGCTTTGTATCTCCATGAATAAACTAAGGACAAAAAAGTTTGCACTGTCTCCCATCTGGCAAAACATTCCCACAATAACAGCAATAAGCAAATTAAGAATAAAGTTCAGAGAATGAAGAGTTCAAGTCTACAACAGGACTTTTTTAAAGAATGCTAGAGAAATAGGCTTTGAGGAAAAGGGGGGGGGGGGGAAGAAAACGCCAGTGCAGTGGCATTTTTCTAGGAAACTGCAGACCTCGCTGGAGTTAATTTAGATCCTACATCCTACTATTGTGAGAAGGGACTCAATCTGTTTTCCAGCAATTAAAACACGCAGAGTAATCCCGAAGTGCCTGCAACCCAAAACACCAAGTACTTCGCACTACTTTCAAACAAGTCAACTCGCAAACAACTAGAACTGCCTTATTAAAAAGAGCAGGGGTGGAGGGAGAAAAAGTTCCATTCACATGCTATCTATTTATTTTCAATAGCCTGCTTACACATAAAAACGTGCCGGAGCCAAAAGCAACCAGATGGGCGGGTGACTAGCCGCAGTGCCGGGCGAGGTGCCAAAGGCTCTTTCCTCACCCCCCCCTCCCCCCTGTTTCTCTCGCTATGATTTATTTATGAAGGGGGAGAAAGAGCCCGAAAGCGCGCGGGCCCGGGGGGCAAGGAGGGCGCCGCGCCGCCATCACGCGCGGGCTCACCCCCGGCCCGCGCGGCCGTTAGGGAGCGCCGCTAACGGCCGGCGCCCCTCGCCCGCCCAGCGGCGCGCGAGCGGGGAGAACAGCCGCCGCCGCCGCGCTGCTCCCCCCCGACCCGCCCCCCCACCGGGCTCTCTGGGCTGGGGAGCACAAGGGCGACGGCTGCTCCGCCGCCCCCATAACTGCCCCTCGCCAGGCTCGGGCCGGCCCCGCCGCCGCCGCGCCGTTCCCCGTCCCGCCGGCGGAGCCCCCCCTCCCCTCCCTTCCCCTCCCCGCCTCGCAGCGCTGCCCCGCCGGCGGCGCCCCTACTCACCGCCGGCCGGCTCGGGCAGCGTGGAGACCGAGGTCTGGCCCATGCCGTCGCCGAGAGGCGGCCCGCGATCACGCAGCCCGCTCGGCCCTCCGGGCGCGCAGTCTCCGCCGCGGCTGTTTCCGGGGGGCCATGTCACTTTTCGCCGGGGCCGCGGTCCCCGCCGCGCCTCCCGCCGGCTGGCGGGGGGCGGCTGCGGCCGCGGCGGCTGCGGTCCGGCGGCTGCCTGTCATGCCGCCACGCCGCGGGCGGGCAGAGCTCGGCGCGGGGCCCGCGGCGGCAGCAGCAGCAGCAGCAGCGCCGCGCCCGCCGCCCGCCCCGGGGCGCCGCCCGCCCCGGCCCCGGCCCGCGTCGCGGCCGCCGCTCGCAGCCCCCTGGCCGCCTCCGCCGGCGGCTCCTGGGCGGGGGAGCGCTCACCCCGGCGGCTGCCGGGGGCTCTCACCCGCGCCGGCCCTGTGCTGCAGGGTCACGGGGAGGGGGCTTGTGGAAGCCCTCTCTTCTCCCTCTCCTTCTCTTTTTTTTTAACTTAATTATAGGGACATTAGGAAAGACAGCACTAAATTAGGAAGCCTTCTCAGCCTTCTAAAATCCTCAAATCCACGCCTAGATCCTGCCCCTTGGCTCTCTGAGGCCCCCAAAAGTTGGTCGAGATGTAAAAAGTTAGTTTTTATTTCCACCTTGCCCCTCTCTGAAGCTACAAGGAAAAACATGTAACAGCAGCAGGGGCTGATCCCATCGCCCTGCTTAGAGGAGGTTTATGGCTGGGACCATTTTTTCCAGACTTTGCTGCCCGCACAGGTGGAAAGGGAATGCCTGGACAGATCAGCTCACGGTGTCATGATCAGTCAGTCACTTATTCTACTGTGATAGAAGTCTGAAAGTGTGCCTGACCCTTGCCTCTCTCACAAGTGCATAAGCAAGAAGTAAAACCATTTTTAATTTCAAAAGAAAGAACTCCTGGTTCATAGTCTAAGACAACAGCTAGCAAACAGAAAACACTTCACTGTAGCAAATGACAAAAGGAGACATAATTTTTATTGATTGGATAATTGAAAAATGGAGGTGAGGGAGAGAGCTCTTGCCTAGCACAAGGGCAAAAAGAATAAAACCGTTTTGTATGTAATGTATAATAGTAATCTAGGTGATGGTATAGACTGTATTAGAATAAACAAGTAACTATTCACAATGAGGCAAAAAAAACCCACTCAAATGCTTCAAATAGTTATTACTGTTCAATATCAAAAACAAGCAGGGAGATGCATTATGCATCACAGGAGGATACTGTCCCAGCCCATGACATGTTAGGGAATATTTTTCAGTGAGCCATACTGTGAAATGAGCAAGTTCACAAGTGACCTGGAAATCCTAGAAAGGTTGGCTAAGGAGATTTCCGGACTGCTGCTATTAATATGTGTTGGCGTTGTGATGAAATTTCAGGAGATGGAGAAGTGTGTTAGTGTGAGGCCAGTGTTCAGGAAGCAAATGAAGTAACACAGGTTACTGCAGTTTGGTTAGCATGACATGAGTTCTAGGCAGAAGAGGTAGAGTAGTCAACTAACACATGACGAGTAGACAAGAATACAACTAATACTAGCCATCACATTTTTACAGAAACTATGTCTTAGTAAAATAATCTTTTATTTCATTGTTTGATGAGATTGCAAATTAATTTGCCAAGAGTACTGGCCTGAGTGTAGCAGACTTCTGTTCAGGATTTGATATAGGGAGAAATAAATAAAAGGTGAGGACAACACAAAATTAATAAAGCATAAACAGACAAAGAACTAGCTAAATGAAAAAGGGCAATTATCTGTGAAGCACTGTCATTTAAAGAGGATGTTTCTGCTGGGGAGCTGCAGGGATGCCCTTCAGTGTTTTCACCAACAATCTAGAGAAATATTGTTTCAGACAGCCACAAAAGACAATAAAACACTACTGGCAACATCTTTAGAAGGAGTAAATATTAGCAGAGGACAAGGCACTCACAGAGTTAACTGGATTATTTAATAAACTTTGTTTATTCAAATCAGAAGTTTTAATAGAACCAAAGGGAAAAAAAAAAAAAAAAAAAAAAAAAAAAGCCAGACTTGCAGGACTGAGCAACACAACCTACAGGATCAAGAAACACATCTTAGAAAGTTGCTGCATGTACAGCTCAAAGTAGTCAAGTAATTCAACATGAACTCTTAGTGAGCTAATGCTGATACAAAAGAAGGTTAATACTCTCATATGGATGTGCAAATAGGAAAACAGTAAGTAAAATTACATCACTGTGCACTTTATCAGACAAAAAGTGCTACAGCATGCCCAGAATTGCTATCTGCCCATTTAAAACACACGGAAAGATCTCAAAAGAGATCCACGAAGTGGCACAAAAAGTGCAGGAAGTGCTCTCCAATAAAGGCTTGAAAAAGTTTTGCATGAATGTGCTAAGGGAAAGACTGGCACATGCATTACACTTTAATGTAAAAGACGTTCCCTTGCAAGGAGAGAAAAGCAAGTATTAAAGCACTCTTGAAAATTCAAACAGTCAAGGGAAGCAGGAGATTCTTTTCTTGATGCCTTCAGATCCAGACCCTGTACAAAGCACTAAGCTGGAGACAGGTGACTGAGCCTGGGATGGGGATGTCAGATGGCATTAAGCAGCATGAGTTAGAATAAACTACATAAAAAGGTTAGACTAGATGGTCTAATGATCCCTTCTTATACCCAGTGAAAACCTTTGGAAGGGTGGCTTCTTAAGCAATCAACTCATATCTCTTATTTCGCAGAGGAGTTGTTTGCAATCATTTGCCATCTTTATTTTTCTTACCTTGAAAACTATTTATAAAGGTTTATTTTGACAAACTTCTTTGGAGTTAGTTGTAAACAGGAACATAAAAAAGTGTTGCTGTCTACCTCTGGTGAATCTAATTAACTTTATCAAAGGAGTTTGTGATCCCCTCCTATTTAAAAGCCCATTTTACAATGCAAAATTATTTATCATCTGTCTAAAATGATTCCTGTGAAGGTGTTAACCTCATCAAGGACTATTCATAAGCTCATAAAATTGGCGTGGTTGCCATATCCTCCAGTGTAGGTGAAATTAGTTGTCTATTAATTTCTCTCAGAAATAAGCTGATGACTTACTTTTATGCCATTTCTTTGCAGTCATCTCATTTAAGAGTCTTGTCTCCCTACCTTGGTGATGCTTAGCAGCATGTAGCAGTATTAATCAGGTGAGGTATAGATATTATGAGATGTCAATCTTAGTTTAGGAAAGATAAATATTAATTTATAACCCTTAGAGTTTGTAGGCATTGTACTACATCAAATAAGAATATAAAGCTTTTGATTATAAAAGTTTGCCCAAAAGAGTAACATTAAAACACAAAATAATTTGCATTAAAAATGTAAAAGGTCTTTTTAAGGAGATTTTCATTTGTGACGGACAAGATAAAGGATTTTCCAGTACTATCACCATAGATTCTTCATTTGTCTTTTGTAAAGTGGGCAATAATAAATGCTAGCTTTCTCTTAATCCTGAAGAAGAAATTCTAGTTGAATACATAATATATGGAACAATTATGTTTCTTTCTGTGTCACTGTAGAATTTCTGTTAGAAACCTTACCATGGACTTTCTCTGCTTCGTCTCTTGCTAAAGACGGAAAGGGGCATGCACATCTCACGCTACTCCAGTCATAGTTATTAACGGTCATCAAATCAGACAAAACCAGCTCTTTTATGCTTAGACCCTGATTTTTAAGCCATTAGGTTTAAGTAAAGGATTCAGATTATGACAAACCAGTGAGACAGAATGAACCCTGAATCCTCAATGTTAAATGAAAATACTTGTACCTATCTGACATATGAGAGTAACTACATTGTCGAAGTGAAAGATTTATTACATCTCACATAGGTACAGCTGTATTTGTGTAACTGCCTCCACATACAAAAGCATCCTACTGATATTGCCATATGAGCATCCGCAGAAAATACACATACTTAGCATTCAGTTGCCTGGGAAATTTTATTCTCCAGTATGTTAGAGTCATTTTAATCTGAGCATTAAAATTTATTGCCATTTTAGTACTTGGCTTTTAGGACAACTAAAAGTTTAAGAATAACGATAATGCTTGATAACAATTGATTATTTAAACTCACTCTAGCAGAGATTTGAGGCTGCAGTTATATACGTAAAATATTTTTATAGGATATAGATTTTAAATTTTTTTTTAGGATTTAGCTGGCTTTAAGAGTTGCTTTGCTGTATTTTCCATTTTGCCTTTAAACAACAAGTAGGATGAGACACAAATGGACTGTCCAGCAATTTGTTGTAATTATAGTCTTCTGAAGTTTCATGAAATCCAGACATGCAAACAAAGATAAAGGAACCTGTGAAGGTAAAAATGAGTACTTCAGGCTTAAAATTTCCACGATAATTTTAGCCAGGGCTAATCTTGTTCTGAATGAAATGCTGCAAAGAGATATTAAAACATTCGTATGTATTCCAGTTATATGGGGAAGCTGAGGTTCAGCTGATCTACCCATCGGTAGAGCAGGTGCCAGGAAGTCGTGCCAGACTATTCAGACACAATATTAGCATGAGTAGGGTTACTGGGCCCAGTGGCCTAGTTAGATTTCAGTGTTAGTAGTGCTATTGTGGTTATCTGGTTGCTTCATGTACTACATGCACGATTCTTCCCTTTTTGTCTCAAGTCATTGCGTTGGGTACTTTAGTGAAATACTGTTAAACAGAAACTGTTCTCTCTTGAGAGCAGAAATCTTCCACTGAAAGAGGAAGAACAAAAGTGCTTGTAAAATGAGAATATGGCACTTGCATAAATGGCTGGTGAGATCTATTCACTGACGATGACATAAAATTTCAAAATTGTTCCCAAAGGAGAATGAAATAATACACAGCTTTTAATCTCTCACATCTAAGAGCAAATTCCATCCAGTCAATAAAATTTCAAAGAAAGATAGCTATGTTTCAGTGTGCTTACTATCCTAGGGCAACTAATGGCAATACATGAACTACAGTATGTAGGATGCTGTTGCTCAGCCTTCAGAGTTTTGTAGAATCACAGAGTAAAGTTTTATTACTCTTCCTTCAATCTCCAATATTCATTTATGGCACTAAATATAACAGAAGTTATAAGAAGAGGCTATCATGCTTAATCCCAGGATTCATAATGCAGGACTGGCAAATGGGTTTAACCTTGTAAAAGGGGGAAAAATAATACCTAGGAGCTTATCAAGATAAAACAAGAAGACAGTCCTGAATCCAGAATGAAAATTATCCAGATGGATAATTTCTTGTGTGCTCTTCCCACCCTTCCACACCCCCATGCGGAACTTGCGTCCATTTGCAGAGATGTTAGAAAATACACTAATACTGTGTCATACAGGCTGCAGAGCTGTACAATTAAATGAACAAAGCAAAGGTTATGACATGAGCAAACAGGGACAAGAGGTTAAGTAATTTTTTAGTCATACTTCACTCTAAGCATTATAACAATGGCATTGAATTTGTACCTGCTTGTAGAGAACTTGCAGTTACGAAGAAGAGGAGTACAGAGAAGGCACCAAAAAATCGATTTGTTCAAGACTAGAACATTAGCTGCTGTTAAGCAAAGAGCTAATTCTGTTTTCTGGGAAAATGAATGCAGTTCTTAAACAGGCACAGTCAAAACAAAATTGCAGGCCATATTAATTAATTACTCTGGACTTGTATTGGGAATTTCAGCCATTTCCTTTTAATAACTTGGGACTTTTGTAATAACCCTAGACTTTAATTCTCTCATTTGGAAATATTTGGAAATATTTTTGTCATATGTATCCTTTTACCTTTCTTACTGGCTTAGAAATTTCACTTGATATCCTTGTCAGTGTCATCTCCCATTTCCTATGCACAAATATAGCAAAAAAAAGCATTTGAAAGCTCAGAGGTCTTTGTGAGTGAACATCACAAATCTGCTGCCCACCCCCAAAATCACCATGCACGCTTTCTATATAGCAGAATGAGGGGCATCTATAGAGAATAACTAAGTTTTAGTTATTCTCTATAGTTAGTTATTCTCTATAGATGCCTCTCATTCTGCTATATAGAAAGCAGCAGGCACTTCTATAATTCAGTCTTCAAATTTGGAATCTAGATTCTTAAATTCTTAAACTAGAGCAATTAATATGCAAAAGAGAGCTATTTTGATTAAAACAAATAGCAGACATTCCTTGGATGAGACTAGCTTTTTCAGAAGTAAGACTGCACTGGAATACAAGTAGTTTGCCCTTCACCTATGAAAGGTCTGAGGGGCTGAGAACAACTTAGAATCAAGGTGGTCTCGACTCCTGTTGGGATTTATTCTTATTTAGTCCTTACTACCTCTAAGCTGTAATATGCAGGAAACAAGTAAAGCTGAGCGAATTCACTCATGGCAGTTTGGCACACTACATCCATCTTTCTGCTCACAAATTATCTTCAAATAGGGCTATGCATTTACAAATTTGTTTGCAATTCTAAATTATTCACCAAACAGTTTGTAAGCAAATTTCAAATGCTGGAAAGCACATAAACAATTCATTGCAACAGCAGCTCAATAATTTATTATCCAGGCTGCGTGAAAGGTACCCTCTGCTATGTGGCTCTGTTTTTGCTCTGACTCTACCAGTACCTAAAGGAAGCTTGCACAATAGCTGCATCTATATGACTTAAGTGGTTGTTGATGTATGTCTGTAGATCTATCCATGCAATTGTAACATCTGATTGGTAATTTTTGTTGTACCCTTTCATCTACCCTTATCTCTTGCCTGTATTAAGTAACTCTTTACTTCACAGGTTATTACAGGAAAGACTTCTACAGAATTTAAACATTGCAAGCCTGTTGAAAAATCTCTATTTTTAATAGCAGTTTGCAGTTTCTTTTGGTACTGTACCCACTGAGCTTATTTTAAAGTAATTTACGTAACGTGTGTGCTTGAATGCCAGAAAACAGAAAAAGAATGGTCCCAACAGAAACATTTCTGGAGTCATGGAGAGCAGCTCTACTCATCTCCTGCACATGCAGTACTTCTCAGCTTCAGAAACTGCCCTACTCTCCCACTGTGCTTTTTTCTAATATTTCAATTTTCCCTGCCCCAGTTGCACTCCACAATATCTTTTGAAAGTGTTTTCATTCCATAAAGTTCCTTAAAGGCAAAGTCTAAAACTTTGTATCCCTCTGAGCTCTTTGACATTTTTCCATTCCACATTTGTTGCTAATGTTTATTTTTCTTGCAAGTGTCTGGAGCCAGTTGCTCTGTTTTGCTTCAGCAAACCTGGGCTACACAGGAACCTTCCTTCACTCTCAGACCAAGAGTATTCAAATAATTATTTGAGGTATTATTACTTTTATATCCACTGTTTAAGAATTAATGGCTGCCTAAAGAGTTATGATATAAGTAGTAGAAGTGGGTAATCTAGGTTTTGGAAAAATTCTTTGCATGATTCTGCAAGATTATCAAAGGTAAGCAAAAGAAAGATTCACACCCTGGTTAATCAGACTCTTCTGACACTAACAGCAGGTTTTTTTTCAGCAGGTTCTGAATTTACTGCAGAGAATATAGCAGAGGAAATGTGTGCTTCTTTTTGTCCTTTAACAAGTGCTAAGCACTGTGTAGTTAATGCTGAAAATGAGCTACCTTCTGTCTTTCTTTAAAGCACAAAGAGAAGCTGACATACTGGATCAGATTGTGTCCCTAAAGCTATAACAGATAATCCTGAAAAAAGCCCAAGAACCTCACAGGATATGGTATGACATTTTATCCAAAAATCTATTAGGCATCACCGTAGTATTTAGTAAATTAAATGCTACAGCTTAGGTTTTAATTTTAAATTTTCAAAAACTTTTTTACAATTTTAATAAGAACTCTGGATATTCCTGTTATTCGTATGTTTGCTCAGTTTCTTTGTGCATTTTACTAACTCCTTGAACCCAATAACTGCCTGTTGCATTGAGTTTCACAGTGCAGTGACAGTGGTATGACAGTACAAGAGAGCATTTCCTTACCAAACAGAAAGTGACAGAAACATTCCAATCAAGTGTGTATTTATCACCAGATACCATTTTTCCATGGTTCCAGATTTATGATGAAAGACAAAAAGGAGTCTATTTCCTTTCCAAACAGAAAATGACAGAAATATTCCAATCAAGTGTGTATTTATCACCAGATATCAGTTTTGTCCATGGTTCCAGATTTATGATGAAAGACAAAAAGGACTACATTAAAAATTATAAATAGCAGTCTGCCTGTCCTAGTTCAAGCCACTGGGGAAGAAGAAAGTGATGGTGAAAAAATGACATACTGGATTATAGAATTCCTCAAGAGTCAGGTTTCTGCCAGGTTTTCAGAGGCTTTAGTCACTGCAACTTCATATCAGTAGTTACAGTAAACAGAGTGGACAGGCCCCTCTACAGATATAAATTGGCATATTCCCAGCCGAGAAAATGAAGTAATGCAGCTTATGGCAGCTATTCTTCCTATAGGATACGACTTTGAACCATTTTCTATAAGAAATAACAAAACAAGCACTTTCCCCTGCCTCTTCTCTCAAGGTCTGTTACACTTTTCATCATATTCACCATACAAGCGCTCACAGTAATGAGGTACCCTAATTCATCATTTCAAGAAATGGCTCCTACCAGTTGATTAGATTTCCCTTTAACATTTTTCTCTCTCTCTCATCTGCTTAAGAGCATCTTCATTATACCCGCTGGCCGTGGGCTGCTACAGCTCAGCATAATGCTTCTGGAGAACTTCTGTGCTCTCCAGCCTGTCTAGCAGTGGACTTCTCACTTCAGACAAATCAACCATGATATTAGTCCAGCTGCACTAACCATTTTCCTAAGAAAACATAGTTTTCTTTTCTTTAGGACATGTGTGGTGGTTGCTGGCTGCAGCTTTCGATCTATGGTTCCAAGCTCCTTAATGAATCACTGCTTTCTGGCACCAAAGCAAAATAAACACATCATTTTGGGTGTCTGTGCCAAACATACATACACTTAGAGCAGGTTTTGAATGAAAAAAAGCAAAATGTTTAATGAAATGTTAAGGCTACTTAGTTAAAACGTGCAAAATAGGCAGAAAATACAAATCAGGAGGTCACAGTGGTACCGTTAGCCCAATCATTGCGCGCATCTTGTCTATTTTATGGAACACATTAAGGGACTTATCAATATTGTAGCAGCTCTTATCGGGAAAAACATTAATAGAAAGCAGTGTAAGAGTGCAATACCACTAATAGACGTGATTGTCAGATGCTTACAATTGTCTCTCCTCTCCTGCTTATTAACTGTTTCAATGTAACTATACATAGCTCAGATTTTTACATAGGTGTTTCCTAGAGCATGTAAGGGGGAAGAAGACACCAACAAAAAGCTGGCAGATATACTGAATGAAGTTTCCCAGTTGCTTGAGCCAGTCATGTGCACAGACCTTGACCTTTGTACTTCGGCCTTAATTCAAAGTGTTTGAGCCTGTCCAAGATTTCAACACATTCATATATCCATAGTGATTTCAGTGATAATTAAGAAAAAGTTTGTCTTTAGAAAAGCTGAAAGTGTTGGCTGAACTGTTCCTCTAGTTCTTCTCTATCTGATGAAATTTTATTCAATGAAATTCTAGCATTTGATAAAATCTGATGAAATTCTATGAAGTTTTAGCACGAATTTAAGTATATTGCTGGACCATAATTAGCTTTGAAGGTCACAAGATCACAGAGGACCAGCACTTTCCTCTCTAAGTGGACACTACCAATAAGGCACTACCTTACACAATATCTTGAATGCTGGCTAAGTTTGAAACCTGGACTTAAACCTGAATAAATGGCAAAAATCAGAATCATCTCTGCTTTTGCTAAATCAAAGCCATTCTCTATGATGCCATCTCTAGACCAAAATACAAATTTCAGCTTTCAACTTCATTTCCCCTCCTTATTTCTACTATTATGAAAATGCGAGTTTTTTTTTTTTCTCCTGCTGGGAAAATTCATTTTTTTCCACTCTCCCACTGCTCAAAAATGTCTTAAAGATCCTGCCTCCAAGTTTAATATAATAAGAAAAAAAGTTCACCTTTTGGCAATGATACAGAATGGAAATTTTCAGCTCAAGAGAAGATTTTCAAAAAAAAAAAAAAAAAAAAAAAAGCATGTGATAACAAGCAGTTATAATGGAAACTATTTCCATAACCTTCACTAAAGTAGCATTCTGCTGTCCCAGAGACACATGGTACTGATGCAAATATTGACTTGATGCCAGAATTCCCAGCATGTTAGTGGAATCTGGAAGCACTAGAGTATTAAATACACCTTGAAATATATGTCAGAGATGAGAACTAGACATCTCCCTATGTCTGCTCCACTTACTCTGCACAGTATGACACTATACACTTAATTCATTAGTGTCTGCATAGTAACAGAATAACAGGCCAGTGATTGAAGTGCTCTCCTTTGCTTGGATTTGGTTCTTTCCTGCACTGCACACTCCCTGAATGGTCTTCTGCTAGTCTTAGTATTCTCATTTTGC
Source organism: Rhea pennata (assembly GCF_028389875.1). NCBI lineage: Eukaryota > Metazoa > Chordata > Aves > Rheiformes > Rheidae > Rhea > Rhea pennata. Next base: position 62,396,560 of record NC_084665.1, read on the forward strand.
AAATATTGAACCAGTATCAATTTTCAATCTGCAGCACTTATATAGCATATTTTATTACAGTGTTTGAGCACCCCTCACTGGTCCTAGAGAAGTATTATTATCCCCAAGGGGAGATTTCCACACTTCTGGAGTGTTTGGGAACGCGACGGGGTGGGAAACAGGGAAGCTGCTGCTAGCTTTTATCATGAAGAGAAAGAACTGCTCCACCAACAAAGGCCAGGCCACCCAGAAAAAAATCTGAAAAAAAAAAAAAAAGAAAAGAAAAAAAAAGAAATCCTAAACCCCTGATACTTCTCAGGGGTGTCTGGCTGGAAACAAAAGGAGGGAGGGCTTTGTGCTCAGCTGCACACTCCTTGTTGGCAGACTCTTTCTGCTATTTTCTTACTCCAGCTGTTTCAAGACAGTTGGCCTGGCACTGCACAAGTCTCTCCTGTGGCTATCATAGAAAACTCTTTTTGCACCTCCCTGTACAATTACAGCTGTGGTAGTTGGCTTGCATCTTTGATTTATTAGAAAGACTTGCAACCAGTAGAAGCATTTAAAATGTGGATGTAAAATGAATCTTCTGCTTTGCCACAGCCTGATTTTTTCTATGGATTTGTCTCTTTTACTCAGTGTTTCTGAGCAATAAAATGGAAACACTGAATGAAGATTTCCCCAGAATTGGTGCTCACTGACACTTGAATTCTCACGAGGCTTAACAGGGAAATGACTTCTCCTCCCCGCTGGCTCCATCAGGGTCTTTCTCCTCTATCTGGCTGCAGCTTTACATGAACACTCTCAGAGATCTAATTCAAATTACTTCTCCTCTGCCAGATTTGCTGAAAATTCACCACAGTGCCCAAGAGCTGTTATTAGAGGCCGCCATACGCACACAGAGCAGGATCATACAAGCATGTTTCCCTAGGGAAAACGGGCTAAAACCTAGGGCTGATGTTTTCCAAGTACATGCATGTGGCTGCACCTGCTGGCCCCAGCAAGGACCTGGGCTGGTTAGGGCAGAGCTGCGTCCTGCACGCGGGCCTTCACAGTGGGAACGCCACGGACCCGCTGCGAGCTGAGCTCATTATTTACACAGAGGGGCTGCGTTCAGGCCTGCTCAGCTCACGTTTCACGCGGACGGTTTCTCCAGCGAGAGCAATTGCACCTGCATTACGTGCTTGCAGATCTGGGTTTGCGACTCCTCGAACCAAGAGGGATTTGCATTGCTCCATGCGGCGCACTGCCAGGAGCGGCGGCACCGTCTGCAGCGCCGTCTGCTCCCTGGCTCTCTGTGGCGGACGGGCAGCAACCGCCACACAAAGTCACCAGGGAAATGAGGAGGGTGGAAACACAGGAGAAAAATTTGGCGCTGAGGTCTCTTCACAATGGGTCAAGCACCTCTGCCCTCAAAAATGTACATTTGGAAATAAGGTTCTTGACCCTACTTCGAACAAAATTCCTTCCTGGCAAAGTTCATATGCACTCTGCCAAGGACTTGTTTATGCAGGCTGCCACGGATGCAATGTGGCAGAGCCCAGCCTCGCTGTAAACCTCTGCAGCACTTACCCAAGCTGCGGCTACTCGCAAGGACCAGAGGTTCAAATTGATTGCGGAGTCTGAAAGCCGAGTAAGGAGCAGTGGTGGGTGAACGAACAGGGCTGACAAAGCAAGCTGCTCTGCCAGAGAAGGAAAACAAAACACGCGGTTGAAACCTTCACAGTCACAAATGCATTCAGCGAATGCATAATTTGGTTATTGGGTCCCGTGCGTTAGATGTAATGTTGAAAAAGTGTAACTGGTTTAAGGACATAAGTAGATCAAATTTTGTTCTTATATACACACCAATTATCTCAGTCCCTCTCTAACTGTTTGGGAAGGTTGTTTTGAATCCCTTCGTCTTCAAAAATCAGTCACTGTCTTTCAAGATTTTTGACAGCAACAGTTCTCCTAATTGGACATATTTTTCTCTCTAATGAATTTACTATACCATCCTTCCCTAAAGCCATTCCTCATGTCATTCCTATTTAATACTCATATTACTGAATCTCTGAAGTAACGGGGATCAGGAGGCTGTAGAGGTTCAGGTTTTGTACCCTTTCACATGTGACGTAGGGGAGTTTTGATCTAGAAACCTGCTAATATGTCCCTGGAGAAGGGCTTTTTAATGAGTCAGAAAGTCTGGCCAGATTTGCCAACAGCTCCTCCCACACACAGGACATTTGGTCTGTACATGGTAATTGTTTAAATCAAGTGTAAATTTGAGGGTCTGATTTTGCCTTTTAAATTGTCTTGCGTCATTCATTTGCGTGCTGTTGACTAGGGGAACCAGCAGGCTTTAATCCCACTCATCCAGGGGCCTTTTGTGCTGAACTAGACCATATTTAGCTCAGGTTCATTCAGTTATAAAACTCACACATGTGAAAGCTGGAAAAAAAAACCCAAGAACTAATACAGGAACACTGTATGGTTCTTGTTGTGAAAGGCACCTTTACCAAGACTAAATATCAATATTATTTTTTTTCAAATTGCCTATTTAATATAGCAAATCACACTCCATTTAGTTAGTAAAAATGAGCAAATTTCAGTATGTTAAACTTCGGGTGCATTAGAATCAGATGTGTCACAAAGAGAAAAATGCAGAGACTTTTAGAGATAATGTAAATGTGATATTGTTCTCAGCTGCAATCCAATTAAGTAGGACTGACGAAGCATTCACAAAAATGCCCAGAGAGATAACTTATAGGTTTGGAAAACCTATTGTCAAAAAAAGAGTACTTCAGATATTTTCATGCTTCTGTGGCTCTCTGAAATATGTTCCCATACAAAAGCCACAAAGCTGATGTGGGAGATCCGGTAATAAGATCTTTACTGTTGTGTTACTTACTGGGAGAAGAGTGTTTATTCTAAGTATTTGCATATGGAAAAAAAATAAGATGCGTTCCCAAAGGAAGAAAATGAACATTCTCAAAAACATGACCTGCTGAGGAGCCTTCACTGCATCCTTCACAGTCCTTGGCATCATCAAGACCCAAGCTGTGATGCCGAAGTCCCTCCATAACCCCACATAGGCAAAAGGAGCAGCACAGGGGCAGCTGCGCAGTGAGACAGGGCTTTCCTATCACTGGGATACTGAGATGCTGGCCTTCAATGCTGGCCTTCAAATTTTATAGGTCCTTATGACATTAGAAAGAAAAAACTCCAAACCCTAAATAAAACACCCAAACCCACTTAATTTCTCTTAAAACAGTTACTCTTTCCAGAAAAGCAGGGGAAATTCCTTGCATTTGTTAGCTATGTACCATAGTAAATAGTTGTTTTATACTGCAATAGTATATAAAAGTCTCTATAAAATCTAGCCACTAATCATGTGATGCACCAGGCAGAGGGGTTCCCAAGCACTCTCAGGCAGACACTCACTCAAACTCCTAAAATACAATGCAAGATTTCAGAGTCTTTGTTTTCTCATGAACTCCACAGTAAATATGGAACTTGACCTTGATTCATACACGATGATAAAACCCAGTGCCTGTAAATTTATGAATGTAGCTGACAGTCTTTAACTACATTATGCAGAGGTCAGGTTGACAGTCCCGTTTTTGTTTATTCCTCTTATTTAATAATCCATTATTGGAGAGATGCCAATTGTTTCAGAATGTTTTACAACTTATTTATATGAATGAGAAGTGTGTACTGTGCTTTCCATCTCCATTATCCTGACATACTGAAAATAAATGAGTGCAATATGCAGTATTAGCATTTAAGGAACACACAGAAATTATTTTTCTTTTTTTATTATTATTAACGGGTAGAGGGTAAATACTTGTCCTATTCTACAGCAGCCCTTAAGGCATCCTTTTGGTTAAGTGACAAAACAGGGCCACACTGAGCCCTTACAAATCTTGGCCACCTTCATTTCATGCCACTGAATTCTACAAAAGCCAAATGTCCCAGCATGGAATATTACATCTTGATCTAGGCAGACTTCCATTCAAGTCCAGCCAAAGCATGTTTGTAATTGCATTACACTGTCTGGGGTCAGATCTCCACAGCTCTGTCAGGTACAGAGTACCTTTGCTCAGCACTTTACTTACAAGGTAGGTCCTGTCTCTACACAAGGGCTGGATGAGTTTAGGCATAATTGTTTATCAGATGTATTTAGACTTGTGTACGTCCACATATAGGTATGCTAAATTGATTAAAGCCAGTTGAACACTGACTTATGTAAAGAGATCCAAGCTTTTTGTGCAGCTAGTGCTGCCAAAAGTCTTCTGGGTGCACAGCTGGTCCTGTTAAAACATACCATTAATCCTATAGCTTTACAGGAGTTCCAGCAGATGGACTTGATGAAGTTTAAATATATGCAGTGAAGAAGGTATAAAAAGGAAAACATATCAGAGAGTTCCAGTTACTAGTCTAATAAAAAATTAAATATCCAATTTTTAAGGTATTCTGATATTGAACTATTAAGTGAAAAAATTATGAAGCAGACCACTTACATGAATGTGGCATTTGCTTATCATATACTAAATATTATGTGATTTTTATAAATAGTTTTCTCCATCAAATTGACTAAGCTAATATAAGATATCTGGATCCAGATGTCTTATAAAAGACTTCGGTTAACTAACGGACTGTAACACCTTATTAAGAAAAATCCATACCCTTTATGAAGTTATTTTAGGCTTATCTGTTTCTTAATATTTTTACACTGAACATCATTTGTCTGGCTGCAAGTGCTTTTCTGACTGCAAACCCTTCCAGGTGCCATGATATTTGGTACCTCCCAGATTAATGCTTACTAAAAGCTGTATAAGTCTATAGAGCAAAAGAAAACCCACAGAGTGAGGATTGCCTGTGACCCTCTTTGTGTACACAACATTTAAATGCATATGTCATTATTCTACCACTAATCGCCTGTTACAGAAAAACGAAAGCTGAACTTTGGTATACTGCCAGTGGAAGTGCATATCATGCCTAATCCAAGATATTTTTGCCTCCAACATCTTATCTTTCTGAGATGCTGACAGCCATTAAAAATATAGCTGACACAGGCTAAATTAGTCTTTGATGCTATTCTATTTAAGTCACACTGAGGTATTTCAATGATGTCAGTTTTATACCTAATATATTACAAATGTGCTGGTACATAAATAACTCTAATCCTTTAGAACATGAGCAGTGATGTAGCCACGTACAAGCTCTAGGTCTCACTATTTTCCCTGGTGAAACATTTCTTCAGCATTTACATTAGCTCACACACCTTTGGATACCTCTAGCTCTCAGGTGTCCTTAGCGAGATGCAGGTGGCATGCACTTGCTCTGGGTTACAATACCAATCTTGAATGCTCACCCCTTCTTTTCCTTGCAGCTCCAGTTATTCCTGTCAGCCAAAATTAGCCAACTGGATTCCACTGGATTCTTGCATTTTTCATTGGTCCTAAAAGAGCTGACACATTAGAATTCAGTCTAAGAAACCTGAACACATTTTCATGCTTCACCTCTCACTGGTTATTAGTATAATCTGCAGGAAATAACATAAATAGGGCATTGTTTCTGAATGCAAGCAAAAGGTTAGAACAACAGCCTGCACTTAGACCTGACTTCTGGACTCCTGTTTCCTTTGACAGGAGGAAAGCACATGGTATATGTAGTAACTGCCAGGCTACTTCCATTAGGTTCAAAGCCTGTGCTATTTGTTGTGGGCCAGAAGAGAACAAGGTGTAAGTGCACGTTTATTCTGAATATGTAACATAACTACAACTGGTGAACTATGCGAGCTCACTAACCACAAGTGTAAAGCAGATCTAGGGCCCCACATCCTGGCAATGTTCGAGTACCTCACACAGTACCCAGCAAATAGATCTAAGGCATAATCTGTGTGTAAGGCATAATCAGGATACTCATGTGGGTTTCCCTTTTACAGAAATGCAGTGAGATCCACAAGAGTTCAGTTTCGCTGTCCTTAACCCCTTCCTTCATTGCTACCTAAACACAGAGGCACCAGAATTCCTTGTGCATTGAAGTTTATATCCTTGATATCTAAACTTCTGCTTATGGGTACCTCCACAACTGTCTGAGCAACAGCAATGCTCTGTTAACTGTTACATCTTATTGGATAAATGGGCCCAATTCCTTTAAAAGAGGGGCAAAAGTTATGATTATCGGGCTGTCAGAAGAATGCATGTTCAGCAAAAAAAAACCTGTGGATAATGAAGTTTATCCTCTTTCATACGGGTCTCCATTCCCAAGAGAAGAGCCTAGACAACTCAGTGCTGAGGCATGAGCGGCCCTGCCATAACTCTCCTTGTTACAGATGCCATCTGTAAATTGAGCTGTTCCGCCATCTCTGCCCCTTGCTACATCCACAGGGCTCCCTTTCCAGCCCAAATCCCATACAAAATACATATTAAATCATGAGGAAACCTATTTATCCATCTACATGTGAGCTTTGGCAGGATGCAGGACAGTTTGAGGAGCCTTGACTCAATTCCCTTTTCTGTGTGAAGGGGTTAATTCCTGCTTCTCCTATTTCCCCATGGTGAAACCAACAACAACTCAAGCATCCAGGGAAGGGGCTCCTTTCTCCTTTTGGCTCAGGTGACACTGGGGACTCTTTAGGACAGAGAATAAATCAGCTTAAGCACTATTCTGTATAGCCCAGTGGCATGGGCAGAATTCTTGTGTCTAGTCTTCCTTCCACAAGAAAATACTTCACCATTTTTGAGCAGGATTGGAGTGGGACAAATAAGTGTCCTAACCAGTAGGCTATGTTATTATACACAGTCTGTTTAGGGCTTAATGAATAGCTCATTATATTAAGCAATGCAGAGAACCCAGATGAATGCTCTGTCAACATCCTTCCCCATCACCATAGCCTGTCCTGCTGCCTCCAGCACTTTCCTATCAGAAGATGCCTCTCCTGGCACTGAGTGCTGAAGGGTTTTGGATTCATAAATTTGGAGGACGGGACTTAAATCCAATTCCTCTTGATGTTCTTTGAAGAAATAACATTTATGAAAAGTATCTATAACCAGAGTGAAGAAAAAAACACATAACATCTGCATAAAATAAGAGATACTGCTGGAAAGTAGTACCTTGCTGTATGGAGAGCAGCACCAGTAATTTGCCTCTTCAACAGCCAGATTCAGCCAGTGAACGCTGCTTACTAGGCAAACCACCAAAGTGATTTTTAACTACTGCCCAGTATGAGTTCCAGCTATGATGTCAGGCTGACAGCTAAATTGAGAAATGAGGATGTTGCCTGATTTCAGAGACACTGGAATAATACCAAAATCTGCCCTCTATTGGAGCAAGTGGAGATAAATTATTCAACTAGTTCTGGCTTTCCCCCTGTCAGCCAAGTGAGGCTTGTTGTTACTACTCATCACGTGAAAGAAACCTGAGTTAACATTACGGCACTTGAACCCCAGCGGGCGCTGACTCCATGATGATAAAAAGAACTGAGCATCTTTCATTTAAATACATGTGCACTGAAAAACAGTATAATGGGCATTATTTCAACAAGCTTCTCTCATGCTGAGGAGGTAGCCAAGACTTGTATGTGTGAGTGCTACCACACTGCAGCATCCGACAGGCAGTAATTAAGGCAGAATCAGCCAGCTCTGCTGTGAGCAGAGGCTTTATTATAACTGGAAGAAAGAATTTTGAGCTTTGATTACAAAACATCCTGCTAGAGGCTATCTAATCATAGAATCATAGAATTAGTAAGGTTGAAAGGGACCTCTGGAGATCATCTAGTCCAACCCGCAAATGAGTAGCCCATACCTGGATCGAACCCACACCCTCAGCATTATTAGCACCATGCTCTAACCAGCAGATCTAAACCTAACATTTGTGACCTCTGACTTCCAGCCTTTTTAGCAGTCTGCCTGCTTCAACTTGTGCAATATTGCTTCTCCCTGATGGTAGTCAATAGTTATCTTGCTTTTTCTAATTTGAAATATATTCAGAATCATCCCATGCACAGTATTTACATGATATATAACAGTTCCCAACAAGGTGCATCTATAGATAGATCTTAGTGATATTTAGTCATAAATGAGGAGGCCCAAACTGACATTTTGCAGTAAGAAATATTAAGTCAGTTTCCTTCACAGGATCATTACAGGCAAAGAGGCACAGAAAGATTTTAGGGTGAGGTATAGAGGAAGAGTTCAGAATAATAAGAAATTTGCTTCGGTCAGACACTTTCACAGTGACTCAAGCTGCTTAGTTACAAGGCTCTTTCCTGAACCTTCTCTAGATATTCGTGGGGTTTTTTTTGTTTTGTTTTGTTTTTTGTTTTTTTTTTGGGGGGGGAAGGGGGAAATAACAAATGTGGGACACCAGAGATGACCTAACATTCCAGGAGCAACCATTCTAGCGCTCAAATCAGAGTAAGATTATATCTTTCAATGTTGCAAATACATTTATGGAGTGCATCAGCTCTCTGGGTTGTAGCTAATCAACTGGACATGAGCTCCCAGCATCATGCTATTATTATGCAAGTATCTTTCAAAAATCACTACTTCTCAAAGAGCCACCCATTCTGTAATTAGGATCTAATTAATTTCCCCTCTGATTCTACAGCCTTTCATTTGATCGTATTGGCTGTATTGGCTTCTCAGCCAAAATAGTTTTGTATTTTCTTTCTAGTCACTAGTAGCACTATATAGCATGGAACAAGGAACCAATTCTTGTCGGATACCACTGAATCACATCAGATGGGTAGCAACAATTCCCAAAAGACATATTTTGAAGTGTAGCATTTGGTTATTGAATATCTAATTCCATACATAACACACTAATTTTGAATCATTCTAGGGTCTAGATAGCAGAACCAAGCCAAATATCTTCTATTTCAGCAAGAAGGATGTATGAAATAATTTCCTCAGACCTGTTTTCCTCAAACCTGTATTAACTGGAATTACTAGTACTTAGTGCCTCCATTCTCTCTCGCTCACTCCCTGTATCATCTGTTCCATACTTTTGCTTGGGACTGATGTCAGGCTCACCAGCTAATGATTACCAGTGTACCTCATTTACTCCTATTAAAAATTGTTACAACACTGATTCATAATCATTTCTTAAAAAGCAGGCAGCTCTCTCGCAAAGGAAGGGTTTGCATCGTGCAGTTATCCTCACAAAAAGAACAGTTCCAAGCGCAGGTAGCTTCTTACCTTTGCAGCCCACAAGCAGAGGCCCCAGAGCCTTGCCAGCCCTGCCTTTGGGCTACGGAGCGAACGGCAGCTCGTGTGGCCGATCCCCTATCTCTCAGGCAGGGCTCTACCCCTGCCACTGCAAAAAATTCAGAGGACACAAAGTCCTCTGCAAACCACAAAGTTGCATGGACCCCCCCAAGACAGGGTCTTCCATATACTTAAATATCTTGTAACAAGCTGTGACCTCTCTGCCCTGCCTGCGTTCCTCCTACACATACAGGAAAGGTCCGTGTAGCCCACTTCTCCATCTCAAGCAGGGGCTGTAAGCAGGGCATGCGCCCTCACTTCCCACAGGCTCTGCGCCACGGCTGAGTATCACCCACTCTGACCAGCTAAGGGTGCACTATTTTGATTGGGAAGCATCTTTGCCCCCATGTGTTTGCAGTAGCTCCTGAACTGCATAAAGAATGTGATGCACCGATGTATAAATATTACAAAGAAACAGCTTGTTCTATAACTGAACATGTTGCAGAATTTGATTTAATGTAATGTTCGCTAAAATGGGAGGAAAAAATTGAGAGCAAAGTAGAAGTGCTGATAAGCTTTCTAAAGGTGGTAAAATCTTGGACTAGTCATCTTTGACAGGGCAAAAGCTAAGATAACTTAGGAGCTATTTCTCAGTTATGGGAAGTTCTTTTCATATTAATAATAACTGCATTGTAAACAATCTTCAGTTTCTGAGTGAGAGGGCCTAGCCAACGTGGCAAGAGAGCTGACATTTTTCTAAGACTGAAAAGAAGCTAATTTGTTTCACCTAACTGACTAAATGGATGAGAAGGGATATAATTGCTGTATATTTGGAGAGAGGAGGAGAAGTTTAACACCAGACAGAAGAAAGAGCTGCTAGTGAAAATAGCACTGTCTGTAAATTAAGTTTCTAGCGATCAGAGCAGTGAATGCTGGAGTAGCCTTTAGTGGGCTAGTCAGAGCAGGCAAGGTGGCCACCTTGAAGGTGCAGATCAAAGCGCTTATGAAACAGCTTACTGACATGGAGGTCTGCGGTAACAGACTCGAGATAACTGTCAGGCAGGTCTCTTCCAATTCCTTAATTCCTTTTTTAAATTTAGGAATCACTCCTGAGCAATTTTGACATTTTCACTCATGGCCATTTTAAGCTAAATGGCAATTTCCAGGCTCACTGAAATTGGAAATTCTCATGTAAGCTTCAGTCCCACATTACAGTGCAGTTGAGAGCTCTCTCAGTGCCTTGATTATGATACTTCTGAAGTCAGAAAATTAGGCACAAACGCATCTATTCCAGGAGGCTTCTCACCTGAGGAATGCAGTCCCCAGTTTAAGTCTCTTCTCCTCCCTCACTCATCCCCTCTTTTCCCAAAGGGTTTTGAAAATGCTCTGTTTAATTCTTCCCCAGGACAAAAAGAGCTGTGAAACTTTTGATAAGGGTAAAACTTGTTTTCTGACCTGCCATTGTTCTAATATCTTACGTACTAGAGAAGTGCAACCACCTCTTCACTAGAATATAACACTGTGCAAGAGTGTGGTATGAGAAAGAAGGTCTTGAATTGATGAAGTGGTAATTTACTGTAAGGAGGAAATCTTGAGGTATATGAAAGTTTTCTTCATTTTTTCTCTTGGCTGAAAAGAAACCCAATTTGAAACAGCTTTCTTTTACCAATTTTGTTTATTCTATGCTGTTACTAATCAATTTGGTGCTAATCTCCCTTCCAAGCAGTGCGAGATGGCCAATGGATGACTCATAACGGAAGCAACTCAGAAGAGACAGCACACAGGCCAACAGTGGATTTGAGCACTGCAACTTACTTTCATAGCATCAACTGCCAAACTGGAGCCTTAGCGCATGCTGCATAGCAAAACCAGTGAAAGGATAGAAGATAGGCACACCAAATTCCTGCGCAAAGCCATGGGAAAGGTTTACACTTTCTACACTACTAATACTTTCAAAATACTTGATTGCCTGTTTTGTTCTGCCCTTAATGGAATGGGACTGTGAAAGTGGGCAGATGGGAAAGGTGAAAGGGTAAGGAGAAAAAAAACCAAAAAAACCCAAAAATCCAAGAAGCCCCCAGTGATGCAGGTTCACATTGAGCTTATAGACCACTATGGGAACATGAAACCGGAGTGGACCACAGGAGATATTGAGGCCAATCCAGTTCAGCAACAGGTGATAGACTGTTTGCTGTGTGGATTCTTCTAAATATCTTTTTGGCATCCTATGGGCCCTTACATTCTTCCTGATAAGCTATAAAAAGCAAAGAGCAAAAGGCAAACATGGTGTGCCACAGGACAGGAACAAGAGAGACTGGACTCACACAGGTCCATCCCCACTGTGCTGAGAAATTTATTTTGTTGCTTTTTCAGGTAAACACGTATCAGCTGCCTCTTACAGCAGTGACAACCTTCTCCGTTAGCAGTCTGATCTACTACTTGAGGCACCATTTGTTGGTCTGGGAAAAAGCTTAAAGGCGAAGCAATGGAAAAGGAGCTCCTGGACAAGAGGAAGAGATGCCACCAAAATGGGGGTAAACACTGATCATAGGAATGATGCTAACTTCTGCCTTCACCTGATGTTCACTCCTAGGGTAGTCCCCTGAAATGGCTGCACAACCCACCTGCGTCTGGAGAGGTGTATGAGCTTTACCACTTGGGAACACTGCACTAATAGATAAGAAAAGCTGAATTTGCCATCAAACTTTACATTTAGATTAAAAGAAAAGAATAGAAAAAAAGAAATTAATCTAGTTGTGACTCCAAGCAGTAATGAGGAAACTTGTCTCAGGGAAACCTTTACATCAGTCAGGCTTTTAATTTCACTGAATTTGCAAGCCATTATGCCACATAGTCGACAGTTAACTGCGTATTTCTTAGTCACAACAGGTAACAGGACTGCAGAGAGAAGCAGACTTTATGGATGTATGAACAGTATTACTAATGTGATGGAAAAATGTGGGAAAAATGCTTTTAAACAGTAGCCTTACAAACTGCCCCCTCACTCAAGGGAGGCATTATATCACTAATATCATTAGTGTTTTCAGCCCTGTTGCAGAAGACAGACACAGGCTACCACCTGAAAGAGGAAGAGGACTCCACCACCCTCTTTCATTTTGCTCCCTGGGAGAAGTGTACATTTTTGTGTGGGAAGATGGAAAAAAACACTGGCTATTCACTTCCCTTGAATGTTATAAAATTAGACTCTAAATGGTGCTCTGCAGTTTGTTTACTTTGCTAATATTATGTCTGCCCGCTCTACTTTGCGGGCAAGTTTCCTATACAAAATATAGTATTAAAGTATATACATGACACAGATCTTAAAGTTTTGCAAAGGTGACAGATATTTCTGTGAAAATGAAGTGCTATTGTACAACTATTTCCATCTTTTGTAATATGCATGTTGAAGAAACAACATCCAGAGCTAAAACAATGAAATTTACAACATGCTGCATTATTTTGAACCAGAGGACAGGAAAATAATATAATGTACATCATGTTCAGAGGTTGCTGATATTGCAAAGTAAGTCATTCACCTTGATGCACCTCAAAATCTGCACTGGAAGACTTCTTCAAAATTAATTTGGCCTTTGAACCTCCCTGACTTAGGTAAGAGAGTATTATTTCTATGTTATGAATAAGACTACTTAACCATATAAATTACCAAATTATCCTAATGATACACTGTGCAACCTTCAATGCTTTCTCAATAAGAGATAGGTAATTCATTAGCTTGGATGGCATGCCTAAAGCCTTGCCAGATTGGGCTATGAAGGGTTGTCTATGTTGATTAACATAACAGCGTGCAAAGAGAACCAAGCTAGAACTAGGAGAGCTATATCCCAAGCTGGAAGCAATACAGACGTGTCAGTGAGACACTGCATTGCATCTCACCCGGCACAGCTAATCAGGTTGGGTGCAGCACTATGCTGATGTGACTCTGCTGTTTACAGGTTCAGATTAATGTATGCCACACAAGAGGCACTATACTGTATAAACACGCCAACTTGCTTAGAGCTAGCTTAGGGCATTTTGACATGGCAATGATTACAAAGTGCAGACATAGCCTTAGTGGCCTGCTAAAGGAGAGAAAAAATCATAGCTAAGGTCTGTAGGAAATGTAGGAAAGGTGGACTTTTCCACCAATTCCCTGTCCTAATTTTTAACTCCCAAATCATCCTAAGTTCTGTGCTGCTTTATGCCTCTTGAAAGCATAAATCGCAAAATAAATAGCTCCTTTTACCTCTTGCAGGCACCATTCAATCTGTTATACTGTTGTGTAGGAAATGCCTTATAGAACGCAAAGCTAAGTGATACAAACTGGGGAATTTAAAAGTTACGTTTGGCAACCTGCCCTTACTGTGCTCTAATTATTTCTTAATATCCCAGTTTAAGGGCAGCATGTTGGCCCCAATTTTTAAATTATCTGGCATTTATAAGTTTGTATCACAGGATTAATGTTGAACAGTTTTCAGATTCATTATTCAAAACTGCTGATTGTGTATTGCCTGACAAAGCAGAATGACTCCATTAGAATAATGATTTATTGTAAATATGGTAGTATTGAGGCTGACTATTCTTGATATTAAAAATGCATGTAAAAATATCCATTGAAAAATTATGTGTGCTGTCATAATTTGTCAGTTTTATATCTCTGTCATTTGCATTTCTTTTCAAAATGCCAAAAGCAATTAAACCTCATCCCACCTCTAATAGTTGCCAAATTTCACTTGAAATTAAAAGACTAATGTGTCATGCCAGTTATTTTAATAATAAAAACAGAAACAGAGAAAAGAGAAGAAAAAGGAGACATATAGCAACTGCAAATACAAACAAAGTAGCTGAACTCTACATGCTAGATATCTAAAACACATTTTTGCAGTACACAAGAATTCTGTAGGCTGTCAATGTGAGCAAACAATTTCTCTTGACAGTAAGGCAATGGCTCAGCAAAGCAAAGCATTGCTGGGCTGTGGTCTCGATGGCCATAAGCTGGCCTTCCAGCAACACGCACCTTCTGCTGGTTTGAGATAGTCATATTTTCAATTCATCTCTCCATGTGGTTTCCATACAAGCCTCCATAAGCAAATATCCCTCACTTTTTGGAGTGACATAAGTACCAGTGAGAAAGACAGAAGGGACTTGTGAGTCAGCAGGAGCTGGAGTGAGGACGAATCAGTTACAACTTTTGTTTCCTGTGGAAATACCAGCTGCTGCCATATCTGTGTTCAAATTGCATTGTGCAAGGCTGCTCTTAGCACAGGTCAAGTCTTAGCAGAGAGTATTTCTGCAATTATCTCCTATCATCCTCTGTGATTATGAAATATCTCCTGTTACTATACAGAGATACGCTTGGAGAAATTTTAGTGTATAATAAATCAAGAAATAAACAAATGCAGTGATTTTTTTTGTAGTGGTGTTACAGGACTATTAGTGCTAAACAAACTAAGAATAAGCAAATATTTGGCCCCAGACCGTTTAGCTTCTCCCTTGCCTTTCTTAAAAAAAAAAAAAAAAAAAAAAAAAAAAAAAAAAAAAAAGATCAGATGTGATCAAGGACCTAATTCTGCAGTCAAATCTGTCATTTGAGTCATATATTCCCAGCATCTCAGATAGCCCACTGCTGACAAGTTTGGGTCAAGTTTGTCTCCTTTGGGATAAAAGCAGCTAACAGTAAACATCATTCATGCTGGCTTTCATACTTTTACTCCCTTCCCTAAGAGAAAACTTACTACTGCTACCACAAAGTGCACAAGCTCCTTAGAGATAATACTTTTATACTGATTTCAACCCACATGAGCTTCTATCTCCCAGTATCTGCAGAAGGCCTTCAGCAGCCCACAGGGGCAGAGAGGGAAAAGGTTGCAGTTTTGTTCAAATATTTCTGATTACTTCTTTATTCCTGCATCTCGAGTGGCAAATGGGATATCCCTTATAACACTGAGTGGTACACAAATATACGCTGTGACTCAGCTTTGGAATAACATAGCCAGTTACACTCTCATCCTATGTGCTGTCTCTAAACAAGACATTGGCAGGTGTCCCTTCCCATGCTCACCCAGGAGATTGCCAAGCCACTCGGGCAAGAAGTTATTAGAAAGCAACTCAGCTGCTTTACTCAGGATTTACCTCTGTCTGCAGGGAGAAGGTTGCTAGAAAGTCCAAAGCTACTTGCATGTTTCTAATTATAGTCTAGGAAGAAGTCAAGTAAAATTTATGTGAAAATATAAAAATGGTTAAATAGCAAGAAAGGTTAAAAAAAAAAAAAAAAAAAAAAAGGACTTTTTGGTAAAATTCCATCCAGTCTACTTTTAGAGCCCAAAGCAATGTCCCTGCAAGTCAGCCCATAATTAAGCACCGAATTTCCTAAAAGATTCACAGCTAGAGACAATGATCGATGATTAAACAGCTACAGACTGGCTCCTTATTCACAGCCACCTGCTCTTTGGTCGTCTGATTTTGCTTTCCCCCCTCATGGATAACTTCCAACCCCCTCTATTTTAGGTCTTAGAAGCCCCTGGCACGCAGGCTAATTTTCTCAGAAGGATTTGAGCTAATGCCACCGGTAATATCAGCTCTTGTCCTCCTGACAGCGTGCTTGTGTTGCTCAAATGTTGCATGGTGGTTGCTAGAAGCGGATGAGGAAACAGTACATGTCAGATCGGGATTTCTGCTTGCATACACTTACTTCTTTGCAACACTTACTTTGCAACACTTACTTCTTCCCAAGAGGTGGCAGTAATGATTCAGAGCTCAGAACGGGAGTCTAAGGACATTTTGCCGAAAAACACACAGCCAATAGGTGAAAAGAAAAGGTACAGACACAGCACCTGATGACATGATGCTTATTAGTGTTAGTCAGAAGACAGAATCAGAATTTATTAGAAAATAAAATCTATATTACACCATGCGCCTACACCAGCCAGAGTTGGCAGAGCTTCTTTACAAAAACCACTGCAGAGACTGGAAGAGTTGTTTAAAATTGATAAGCTTGTGTAAGCACAGTGCAACCAGAGCATTTCTAGCTACAAAGTTACCCAAGAACTATTTTAAATAGTGAGGGTAGACCACCACTACATTAGAAGATGCACCATCGGTTTAGTCCTTCACAGCATTTGTTTACTTCCAGTGCAAGTTACCATGTACTTATTCCAGGTTACACGTCTACACACTTGTAAAGGCGATGGAAGCAGTAGTATCACAAAGAAGTTTAATCCTCACAGAAGCATATTCCAAGACCATGGCTTCAAGAACACCCTGCTCCAGCTTCTGGGTAAAGTGGCACAAGCCATGAATGCTATTCTAAAATTACAACAAGAAGAAATGCAGTTTCCTAGTGGGCAGTGATCTGTGACATGCTCTGCCATCCGCTTCAGCTGAGGCCATGAGTGAAAATAGTGTGAGACAAAAATACACAGCCAGTGTAATATGAAAGAGTTGATCGTTGCTTTGCATTTTATTGTCCAGGTGCAATCTGTTTTGTTGTCCATAGAAAACTGCATATGAACCCAGTAATGATCAACATGGCATCACTGAAAACCACATTTTGTAAGGACAAGGAGTGAGCTTGCACATAAGAGCAGGATGGAGAGAAAGGAGATGCTGTTGACCTTCCTGAAAACTTCTTTGCTCTGTTGGGGGCAAAAAAGGCCAGGGGTCGGGGGGAAACAGGAATGCAAACACAAGTATTTTGGGCAAAGTACTACTGCAGATTGATACAGAAGCTGCTAGCAGGACACATGAGTGATTTTGCTTCCAGCGTTTGGAGTTGTCATGGTGTCTCAAGGGCTGGCAAACCTGAATGCCACGGTCTCCATCAGAAGTGATTTTATTTCAATGGGATTCCAAATCAGTAGAAACAAATAGGAACAGTTCAGCCTAGCTCAAGCCTTAGATGGCCAAAGGATTTCAGAGCCCTTCGTGGACAACAAGGGAACCTTACAACACACTGCGAGGTTGTCAATGAAGCTAATTCTGCACACAGATAAGCCGGGCCACATTAACCCTAGCGGGTTGATGAGAAAACCAGGTTGCTCCCAGCTTACTACTGTAACTATCTGAATGCATTTCTCCCGCACATTTTAGTAAGATGTGTACTGTTTGCCTGAAATTCAAGTAGAAGATTACAAGGTATCTGTAAGGTGAAATCCTTAACCAGAATTCAGTCCCAGCAGTCTTCAAGGTTGCAAAATAAGTCACACTGACTTACTGAAAATAGAAATGACCAATTACTTCAAAAGCAAGGGAATTACAGTCAGCAAACAGCTTCCTGTGTCTCTTAATCTTCCTGTGACACAAGGGAGAGCCTGCAGAGAAAGGCTAGATTGACACCTGGCATTCGCCTGCCCCGTAACATTTCAGACCTCAGATTAAATAGTCTTTCTTCTATGGATAACCTTTAAGTCTCACTACTGGTCAAATATGAAGCCAGATGTACTATCATTCCTCAAAGATAGGAAATCCAACATGCAAGGCTTCAAGACCCTTTACAACAGATTATTTACTGGCAGGCGTAGCCTGCAGCCACAGCTATAGAATCGACATAATGTAGGGTAGCAATGAACCACAGCTAGCTCATCAGTGCTAAAATAATACTCCAAGTGCAAAGAAGTCACATAAATCCCCAGGAAACGTGAAACAAGGCCTCGCGGTTTTGGTTAATAGTTTTGAACGCGCCCCACACGTGGCGTCTCGCTGAGGTGCCGTCCCCCAGCTCTGGGCACCTTGGCTAAGTGTGGTGAGGGTTACGTGTGCCTGTGAGAGACTTGTCCACCCTAAGGTGAATGAATCCTGCTGGGACAGGCACAGCTGGCCAAGAGCTCTGTGGGAAGGGACCAGGCTGATCTTGCTCATCCATACAGGAAATTCAAAGAAAAAAAAAAAAAAAAAACACATCACTTGGGAGCAAGTCTGTTTCCGTAGCTTCTTCCTTCCTGCCACACCACCGGTTTCTCACTACTTTAACTCTCTTTCCTTCTCGCGAGTTATTCCCAGCCCTTCTTTGGTTTCTAAGCTGTGTTTTCTTATAGCAGTGCCGTCTTCAGGCTGGCCCAAAGCAGACGTGCAGCAAAGCCAGAGCTTGGGATTTGCTGGTGGAGGCAGGACAGGGACTGCTGCCTGTACTTGCCTGCTGGTCGTTTCCAACACTCTCACAGCTGAAATACCTGCAGCCCTTCCGGTAGAAGCAACTGTTGCCAGATAGGTAACAAATGCTACTAGAGCTGTCCTGACATGCCGTGCGCAGTTTGATGAATTTTTTATTGTTATTCCAGGAAAGGCTTTTAAAAGAACACACAAGACAACAACTATGCACAGCTGTCTTAATGGCACAGATTAAAATATAAGAAATCTAATCTTTAAATGAAAGGACTTTTTTTTGTAATGAAAACACTGTTTCTCAAAAGCACAAAACAGCATGGACCAAAACAGCTAAATGGTGCGTACAGCTGATCTATTAGCAGCACTTTTTAAAATAAAAAATAATTTGGGGCCAGAAAATTATTTTAATGATGACACAATCTGATTGATGATTTACAGAGATACATTTGTGTTTTGCAGAGCAGAGGATGGGGTTTTACCCAACAATTATCCATGGCCTGACTGTAAAAGTTAAATTCATCATTCTGCCAGGGAGACAACAGAGGCCTGATTCACTGACACTGGTAACCAAATTGTTATTTCTAATGCTCAGTGGTTCATAGCAGCTCTGCTAAGACTCTGCAGTTCTCTACTGCCAGAAATAGCATCTCTTTGGGAAGAATTTAGGCAGGTATCCAGTTTGTATACATCAGCATGTTTACATTTTAACTGATGAACTACCAAAGAACAAATTAATTAGGCAGTCAGTTGTATTGCTGCAAATATCCTGGTCCTTTCTGTTTTATCACTGTTTGTCAGAAGTGCCCAGATTACACCGAGTAGGTTTTCAAAGATGTGCTCAAATCCCCACAGAAGTCGGAGGGCCCGGGCCACATCCGCGAGGGCTCCAGCTGCAGATTCCCGCTCTGGCACCCGGCTCCACCAGATTCCAACTAAGGATCAAGCACCTTAACAGAAATGAGGTGCCTAAAAATACCTCTGCGGATCTGACCCTGGTTACCCAGCTCCCAGCAGACTCTTTGGAAATGGATATATTCCCCTGTAATGCTCAAAACGTGGCAGCAGCTCCTGGAAGAGCTCCCCGGAGAAGGGGCTGTGTCCATGGCATACGTGACTGAAGCTCGCTGGCATTTGGGGCAGCCTGACAGCAGCCGGCACAGGCTTCCCGGGAACCCCAGTGGACGCCAGAGTATAGCCTTGCCCTCTATGGTGGGGTTTTGCTAAAAGCTGAATTCAATTAGTTGTTGCTAGGGGCGGGAGTTTTTAATTCTCTTTCCAAAGGAATTATTTCAACTAATTTTAACAGTGTAAAAATAGATTTTTAATAAAATGCAAAGCATCAATCACTGTTTCCGCATGAAGAAACCCTCTAGAGTTATTCAGTGAACTGGTGTTATAAGATGCTTTGAAAATAGTTGATAAAGTTGTGCAGGCAGTGAAGCCTTCCTTATTTTAACTTCCTTTCTTTCTTCTTTTTTTTTTTTTTTTGGGGGGGGGGGGAATAACAAGGAAACTAGCACCTTCCTAAGGCAAAAAACCCCATATATATACACAGGAAAAAACGTTTCTATGGTTTTCAGATACTAGCTTCCCTCTCCTCCTCCCCCCCCCCTTTACCAAACTGGCCTTCAAAATAAATGTGACTCACTCCAGAACAGATTCTTATAGCTGGATTAAAGTGATAGCTCTGTCAAGACTTCAACAGCATTAATTGTTGATGGAGAGTTTAAAAACCCAGAGGAATTAGCAGTTCTGTCTGTCATGGTATCTCCTGCCTACAGGCAGTCTGTATGGGAAAAAAGGAATCCTTTCACTCTGACTGGAAAATTCTGCCTAGTCATGGAATAGTGAACATGTGTCACTATCATTTATTATGTTAAGTCTACTTAAAAGCTAGCCAAAGTATCAAAAGCAAAGAACATTTCTGATCTTATATTTCACAAAAATGGACAGTATACTCAGCCCATGGCAGCTTTTAAGCTCACAAGTCCTGGCAATATAATCCTCCATGATATCAACATTTTAATTCCTGGGAAAACTTTTTTTTTTTCCATCATGGACTTTGCAGAAATAAGAGCAGCAAGACTCTAATCAGTTTGTCACAGAAGTCAACAGCAATACACTTGAGACAAGATTGACCTGGACAGCTTAGCAGACATGAACTAGAGTTTTACCATCACTAAAAAAAGCCCCAAAACAAAACTCCACAAATAAACCTTCTACACTCGCAGTATCATCTTTGAAATCTACTGCAGAATAATTTTCATGCGCTGTAGAGGTCAATATCACATTTAAGTTCAATATTAGACAAACTTGATGATCTGAGCATGTTTCAAAAGGCACTGAATCCACTGCAAATTCTGTATCCCACTGTGTATTGCACTGGTATCAGTAAATCAGTGAGACATTGCCAGGTTCAAGTTTCATAGCAGTCAAAGCAACATGCAAAATATCTATCACAAAAAGCTCTGGTTTTGCTCTGATCAGTGACACAGGTAATCCAAAAAGGAAAGACAAATAATCCATTTAATCAAATACGCAGTGTTGGTATTGTGCGCACATCCTCAGACTTAGAAACCACGGAGTGCGTTATTTAGCATGAAAATGCATGATTTAAAGTTGGAACATCAAAGAGAACAATCCAAAGTGGAAATATATTCAATATTTTGTATTCTAAACATAAGAGAGCAAAATATTATATATATATAAAATAAAAACATCTTAAAACAATAAAGATATGAAATATCTATTGTCCACTTTTGGCAAGCTTTATTAGTTACCTATACACACCTATTGCAATCTGCGAAAGATATTTTCCTACTTAAGTGCATGCATTTTCCCTTCCTTCCACATTTCCTGCATATAGATTCTGAAATAACACTGAAAACATTAAAAAGACAGACATTACATTACAGTTAAGGTTCACATTTCCAGGAAACACAAACTTAAAATGAAAAAAAAATGACTATTAAAGGGTTAAAAACTTAAGTGTGCCAAATTTTAGACACAGAAATTTGATTCAATAAAGGACATTTAAATAGAAGAAGGCACGAGGGCTAAAGAAACACATCTCCTGCAGCAAGTGAGACAGGATACAAACAAGCCCTGTAGCTCCATTAAGAACGAAAATCTGTTTTATTTCACTTACCAGCATTATCCATTTCCCCCTCTCAGTTTTCCGGAGCAGAGTTCCCCAGAAAAGCAGCCAGTGCCGTCTCCCTCTCTCTAATGAAGCCGGCTGTCCTTCTCCTGATTATTAGACCTTACTGGCAGCCAAAGCACACTTCATGCACTGACTGCAGTAGACATCACCAGGAAATTTATATCTCCAAGGATGACAAACAGCCATTAGCTCCATTATAGGCTGATTAAGATTGTGCGAGCCTATCAAGTAGATACTTAAATCCCCCAGGGTTTTACCTCTTCGGGGAGAAAACAAAAGGACTCCAAGCCTATAATATTGAACATACATTGCTGAAAAGTAACAGAAACACTAATGAGGATATATTTAAACGGCATGAAGAAAAAAATCTAAATAAAAAAGGGATATGTAACAAAGCAAAGGGGTATGGTATATCAATGATGCAACACTAAAGTTTTAAGCAAAAAAAGGAGAAGGAATCTATGACAAAAAGTGTTAGATTAGATTAAAATTTGCAGCTATTAGTCTCAGCTGTGCTTTAAATCCTACAAGTTCTGTATGTTTCCTATGGTTTACAAGAAACACAGTAGACTTGCTCATCTGCAAATGTATGTCAATATATTAATTGTCTCGAGACATTCATTATTATACCATTCACAGCTAAATGTAAGGAAAGGGTGAACAGTAAGTAAAGGGCTTTAAAAACATACTGGGTGGTGGCAGGATTAGACTCAACAAAATCTGAGTGACATATGCTGAGACGAACAGATATTTCTTCTAAACTTTTAAGTCTCTGATGCACAGTTTTTTTCATAGAAACAAACAAACAAAAATAAAATAAAATTCTAAAGACTTCCTTTCTCTACACTTCCAGAGTTTTCTCCTTATAAGTGATGAGATAGAATAGAAAAATCTCTCTTCTGGCAGCAGCAGGTGAACAGAAGCAGTTCATGGTGGGAATTGGGACATTTGGGTTTCAGTCTTACTCTGTCACTGATTTTCTGTGTAATCCTGAACAAGATGTTTTGTGCCAAGGTGTTGGCCCAGTGTTAAAAGGGAGACTATTTTATACACTGCCTTTGCTAAAGTTCATTGATCAAACAGAATGTCACAAAGTGCTGACACTACATAAATGCCACACAACATTTTCCTGCTATTTTCTTCTGATTTTAAATAATTCACCCAGCTACTCCAATTCTCTTTATTGCAGTGAAAAAGAAATACATAATTTTGAGTCTGTATTATATTGACGTGAGTCCCCTTGAGTCCCAGAGCATCATATGAGCAACAAAAAAATTTCCCATTTGTCACCTCTTCACTGTCCCTTTGATCTTATTTGTCCTTTTAAAATGTTAAATAAAAAGACAGTTGCAGCACTGATCTATTTACACTGATTAGGAAGGAGAGGCTGAGAGCTAAAGTCATCAGCAAGAATGGACAGTACTTAGGACATACTGGATATATTCTATATTGTGGAAAGAACTTGGAGGGCTAAGGAGAGACTAAAGATTAGAAATCTGTCACACTTCATATTAAGCTTCTATTTATAAATGGCTTATAAAGACCTTATAAAAAATAGGCGCTATCATAAGCATGTTGCATTAGTATGTGCTATCGATAGCTACAATCAGTACACCAGTATCAGGGGTTAAAAATGACCAATAAGCAGCTTATTCACCTGCTGGATGCTGTATCAGTTAATGACAATTAAGCAATGTGACAATTTAGGTAACTGGTTTATGTGCATCTTACGAAATCTGGTTGCATAGGAGCAGTGAACTGGAGACATTAAGATAGATGGCCACCTGACAGATGACACCAGTTTCCTCTAAGTCCTCTGCTGGAGGTGGCTGCTGCAGAGTGGTCAATTCCCAAGAATAAGAGAAAAAGCTGGGGCTCTTGGGGGAGCTTCAAAACCCCAGCGCTTACACATCTTAAAGAAAATGTGTCTTTATGCCAGAATGCTGTTGTTTTAACCGTGGCCAAGGGAAAAGAAAGTGGTTTGCACAGAAGGAGATTCCTTGGTTTGGAGAATGGGCTCCCCACAGCCACAAAACCTACAAGTATCCGACTTACCCCAGGATCACTGAGGAATGGCGACGAGACCCAAGCAGAGCAGAAGAGCATGCAGGCTTCTAATAGCCTAGCAAGTACGCAAGTGTTTTGTGCTGCTGAAGGCTAAGGAGGACTAGTTTTGAATCCAATCTCTTTGCTTCAAAGTTCACTGGGACTGGAAAAGGTGAGCTGTCTGCAAGGCTAGAGAACCGGGCAATGGTGCAGCCACACTATGGAAAGCCAGCACGAGC
The DNA here is from genome assembly GCF_028389875.1 of Rhea pennata. Taxonomy (NCBI): domain Eukaryota; kingdom Metazoa; phylum Chordata; class Aves; order Rheiformes; family Rheidae; genus Rhea; species Rhea pennata. Next base: position 62,420,277 of record NC_084665.1, read on the forward strand.
CCTTGTGGCTTGGGGTACAGATGGGAAAAAAGCCTGTGCCAAAGAGCCCAAGGAAAGACACAAAGTGGCATCTACTTAGACCTCAGGTAAATGCAGAGCTCTATACTGTGACTATTTCTGTGTGACAGGCAAGTCCCGGTGTATGTACCATGGCTGAACCCCACCTGCAGGTGGGCTTTATGGTGCCCCTCACAGTGCTGGTCCCCCAATCAAATGAGGAGACCTACTGGAGCACATCATAGCTCCCTCCTGCTCTCAGTCACAGGTTTCCTTCCAAAGAAGCCCTGGAAGATCACAATGTATCCAGGCCTCATCCTGACATGCGATCCAGATATAGCCATAGCCTCAGGTCAGCTGAGGATCAAGACTGTAAGGTGCTAACTAGAGTGTGGGAAGTCCCAACTACAACAGCTTGATAAGCACTGGATTTGGATACTCTGTCAGGGCCGTGTGACAAGTAACCATTTATTAACTTCTGAAAGCTAACTATAAATGGAAACTTAATATCATATGTGACCTAAATCTCTTCTGTTTCAACAGAAGATATCTCACTAGGAACTTTCCAAAAAAAGAAAACTTTACAAAATACATGACTCATTTTTTTCTTGTACGTAATTAGATTATTACAGAGGACTTAACAAATACGTATGATCAGATGCAATTTTTACAGGATCAAAGCAATATCTTCCTGTCTCTGCACACAAGCAAAAGAAATATGGGGTGGGGTTGAACAGCAGGCTGCAGTTGTTACTTAAAAGCTAAATAAACATACATTCCAGGCACAAACTCATCCAGTTTATGAGTACAGAACAACCCCATCATAATCCACAGTTGCCTAATATCAAAATACGTCAGTTCATTTCAGGACATTTTTGGGTAAAGAGTGAGATGATCAGGTCTGCACAGGTCCCAGGGTCTCTGGCCTCCTTCCCAATATCTCATACTCCATCAACCGCTATCACAGTTTCTTCTGGCTATGAGGTGGTTCTGGATCACAGTGCATTTCAGTCATAGGCACTTAAGACCTGGATTCAATTTCTCACTCAGCTACAGACATCCTGAACGACTCTGGGCAAGTTCTTCCAACACTTGACCTCGTATACAAAATTTTCCTTCCATGCTCACTCCCCACACTTAAGCTGTGTGAGGATCAGCACACTGAAGGCCCAGTGGTACAGTCTTAGGAGCTGATGAAACAGCTAACTCAGATAATCAGTTCCACCTCTGACAAAAGAAAGCATTATGAAGTACATCAGAAGCCCAGCTAATGACATTAAGCCCTAATGAACCTGTTCTTCAACGTACCTGATGTACGCAGCCTGCTGCAGTAATGACATTTCACTCCCAGGAAAATCAATGAGGATTTAGAGAGAGAGTAATCTGCTCAGGTAAGAAGCACATCGGCTGAAAATTCAGAAAGTACGTGGACTAAGCAGGGTAAACAAATATCTCAGCGCCCAGCCATCAAAACCACTTTGAGTTGACAAACCCACAGAATCAATGTACAGCTTTAGCGGTGGTGTTTCCAATCATGACAAATAAGCCTAAGAACACATTTAGAAAATGTAAAAATTGGCTTGGCTTGGTGCAAATCTGTCACTGTAAAGGATCAGATTCTGTAAGATGCTGTTTCGGGTAAAACATTTTGTTTCACTTTCACTGTGTCTGTTTCTTCCCACACAGAAACCATCATGCAGGTGTCTCTGGGAGAAGCTGTACTTGTTTTTAGATGCTGTGGGTTTTTACAGCCAACCCCAACACTCTAAATATATAGCTTCATGCAAAAGTGTCCACTAAATGCCAGGGCAGCAACCATTTAGTCTACAAGGGATTTGTAGCTCTCCAAAAGACATCCAGTTCTGTAAGTGCCCTTCTTCTCTTTGCCAGCAGTGGGGTGATTCCACAGGTAAGAGGAAGAAGGACACTTTGAAGGCACACGAAGAGCAAGCAAAAGATCTAGGCTATGCTACCGACAAATTCCAGTTTTTCAGTCCACAACATGAAGATTGCCGCTAATTGTGAAAGGATCCTTCATAAAGCACATCAAAATCTTTGAATAGTAATAGGACTGTAAATATACAATTATTAGACTCTCATTATTGAGACCTTATAGATCTATGAAAACCATGTCTCCTCTGGCACATTATTGAAAAATGCTAGGCAAACTGAGAAGCCTCTCTAGGCTCTAGGAAATATATACACATATACACATGGTATATATTTCCTTAAGCCAGGGCTCAGCATTCAGTGCACAGCCGAATCGAGTCTCTAAAAGGAGCCTTCCTTAGGCCTCAGGAAGAGTTTCTCAGCGTCACAGGCAGCAATGAGGGAAGGAAGAAGATTTTACCAAGAGCCTTTTTCTCACCTCCCAGGGCAGAGGACCTCCAAAGCAGGACACTAAAAAGGATGCTCTGGAAAAAAAGCTACGATTCAGCCTAAGAACATTATTAGGATACTGCCACAAGTGCCTAGGATGCTTAGTGTCGCTAAGCAAACAACAGGACCCTCTTGTTCCCTCGGTAGATCTTCACGCTGAACAGCAGGGCCAGCTAGAGAGCTTCTGATTCTTGTATCAGGCTGCAAGGGGAGAAGCAGCACCACTGAAATCAACAGATTTAAACCGATAGAAAACAAGAAGAGAACAGGATCCAGATAGCAATGTGTGGTCTTTGTAGGTGGGAAGTTTCACAGCACAGATGGGTTTTCAGAGGGAGCAGGAAGGGGCTTGGCGTATGTTTGAAGATAGCGAGAAGAGAGGGGAAAGGCTGCATGAAAGGAGGCATAGAGGCAGTGGGAAGGAAGAGAGATACTTACAGAGAGGTCAGCAAAGACATATCATGAGGAAGGATGCTCAGCAGGAGATAAAAGCAATGGAGAAGAATAATATCTTTACATGCTAGATTATTTAAGTAAGTTTAACTTAATTCTGAATCATACTTCTAATAAACTCATATCTAGAAAGAAGTGTGCTGTGTATTCGCTTTTGTTTGACCAGTGATAGCAGCTATTTGTAATGTACAAACCACTCTAACTTCTGGAGAAGCAAGCACATGCTTTTCTCTGCTTTTCCACTGGACCTGCTACAGAGTTAGGAAGCTTTGCTTATGCTCAGCTGCATATCTAGCTGTGGAAATCCATGGAGCACTTCATGGATCAGGATGCACTTGACTTATGCTATGCCCTGGTGTGACAAAAAGTAAAAATATACAAAAGAATCTACTCGTGTTACCTCAAACACAGCTGCATGGCCAGCAACAGGAAGACTCCAAATCAAGTCATCTGATGGCTCCTTGCGTTTTTGCTACTGTGTCATTTCAACCAGCTCAAGAGTGTTTGCATGCTGCTGGCAGACTGGCTGCCCTCAGAGTACAATTAAATCTGCTCTGAGTAAGTTTTAATTGACATGCTGGTAAGAATGCCAGAAATCTCAGGCTCATCTACCCTCTCCCTCTCTCTCGGAGTAGACAGCCATTACTTCTGTACCACTTACACTTCCTCCCTCGTCTCCCTCTCTCTCTGACACGTGCACATACACACACAAATTGTACTACAATTAATGCTTCATGTCCTTCTGTTACGGAAAGCTGGAGTCTCAAAGCCCTTCATACGCTAACGTCAGTGAGGCTGGAAGAGAGGAAGGTGCATAGCTCCGAAACTGCTGCCCGTCTTCCCCAGAATTTTGCAGCATTTTATTTGCAGAAGCAAAATGTGTCCTTCTGTTTATTTTTTCATGCTCTCCCAAATTTGGAAAGGACTTGAAAGAGCAAATGGCTATTGAGAGTTTAGGAATATGATCTGGGAAAGCACATAAGGGATATTTTCCTCTTTGTAACACAAAACTAGGTAAGTACAAAGGTAAGAAAAAATTCAAGACCTATATGGTCATTTACAATCACTTGCATTGCTGCTCATGCATCAACATAACATATCGCCCACATAAGTGAATGCTGTCAAGTACACTGAAACAACCTTTCTCCTCTTCTCTATTAAATATGAAAAAAAGTGCATTGGAGCACGTTACAATTCCTATGGAAACAGAGATGAGCTCAAACCAAAAGCTCACTTCTGAGCATCGCCTTACTATCTCCATAGTGTCAGACTAGATCAGGCAAAGGAAATTAGGCAAATCAGGGCAAAATAAGACTTTTGAGTGTGACTGGGAAGTGATGGGGATTGATATAACCCTCAGTGCTCTCGAGTCACAACAAAGAATAGAAAATTTGTATCAGTATGTACAATGAGAAATAAAATCCCAGACTCAATACGCTTTTTTATGGACTGCAGGCTCTCCATGGGTTGGACAACTATAATGGTTGTTTGTAAAATTGTTTTGGCTTTGAAAATCTATGAATATCTTTGAATTTTTAGAAACCATCATGATATTTAGCTCGAGACAAACATTTGTATTTGGACAGATTTTATAGAAAGAGGGAAAACTGAAGTTCTAGATACTAGAACATCCAGTTTTGGATCTTCGTTTGTCTCTTGCTCTGTCATACTGTGTCTAGTGCAGCAACACCTCACTCAGTATTTGATAGATGAATATGGCAAACATGAGCAAGAAATACTTCAGCTTTCTATTGCAATACAGAAAATGAACACATATTTTGAAAATACATGAAAATTTTGAAACAATAGCTGGAAGCTGAGAATAAGCAGTTTCAAATTAAAACAAGCGTCTATTTTGACAACAAAAGTGCTAAAGTTACCAAGACCATCAATGAATTTTCTATTTCTGTAAGTCATCAGATCTAGATGCCTTTCTGAACAGGACCAATCAAACATAAATTACTGAGCTCACCAAGAAGGTAGATGATGGCAATTTAAGGGCCAATATTGCACAAGTCAGAGCTAGCAACCTTCTTTGGCATTAATGCTATGAAACTAGGTAAAAAGTCCAATCTTTGTTATCCTCACTGAAATGAAACAGACTGATTTACCGTGCTTTAGTGACTGAGTATCAGATTTACAACTCATTTTAACTAGTTCCTTATCTTGTGACCATAGTCGTGCATTTTGCCCACCACTTTCCTCTTGCCTGTTCTGCAGTTTTCTCTCTCATAATGTTAAGTAGAACAAAAAGAGAGGGAATTTAACCTTCCTAGCAGGCATTAATGTAGATGTTTCTGTTTCTGCCTAAAATCTGCTAACAGATAATTCAGTAAAGGAAAATGGAAAGGAGACTATATATTCTGGTCTGAGGATCCGAGGTGCCAACAGCAAAACTTTCAGCTTAGTGGGACCAGGACTTCATCTTTGGACATGAAACATGCAGTTAGGCTTGTAATAAGGATAGGGGAGATGCAGGGTGCATGACTTTTTTTTAGCTAGCAGGAGCAAAAATATGTGAGGAAAGATTTAAGCAATGAAATACAGAAGTTCATTTGAGTTATGTATTGGCATTTGTCCTACTCCTCTCACTATTGGAATAAGTTTAGGCAAGTGAGAGCTAGATAACTACCTTTTAAGTGTCAGATGCCATCCTCTGGAAAATAATTGAACAGATACTGGGAGAGAAAAACAAATTCTTCAGCATGCGAGAACTGATGAATGCATGAGTTAGTGTGAAGTTAGGCATTGCACAGTATGCACTGTACATTTTTCCAGACAAACTTAACTGACTCTTTGGAGATTAGAATTTTATAACTTTATTCATGAGTCAGAAATCTGAGCAAACATCAAATTAAAAGCAGCAGGAAGAGACACTTGACAAGGTGCACTAATCCAGTTATAACCCAAGCTTGTTACCTTACCATCCCTTTTCCTAAAGTCCAGCTACTTATCCCATTGCTCGCACTGTGTTGGCCTCTATACTCGCTGCTGCACATTAAAATCCACCAACCAGAAGTTATGATTAAATATAGAAGTACTCCTATGTGCTGCCAGATATTCTGCAATATTTAGAAACAAGAGAATGACAGAAGAACTAGCTAAAACTCAGTAAAGGAAACTTGAGTGTGTTTTTCCACAGAAGTTTTTTTTTTTTTTTTTTTTAAAGCATATCTCTGTATATTTACTTCCTATATTACTGACCTGGGACTGGGTCCTCACTTAATTTCAATTTCTATTCCACAGAGAAGGAATTCACTTTACCCATATAAAGTCTGGGTTACAGTACCTGCATGAGCAATGGGTATCTGTGTGAGATCTGATGGATTTATGTCTTGTCTGTTCAAGTCCAGTGTTACTATTACTTCAGCCCATGAGTTTCCATAAAATTGCAATTACTTTCATACTTCAAGGGCAGGAGGTCAAGTTGAATGAGTTGTACAGCAATGAACCAAGTCCAGTATGACTAAGCCTGTTGGTCTACGTAGTATCAGCGGAGACCTCTGTAACAAAACATCTATCTTTTTTCCCTGTATCTACTTCACCTGCTGTTTCCTTATTCAAATGAAGATATTTAGGAAATAGAAATTCTGATGCTTGATCAACCTACTCTAGTGAGACATCTAGACCAGAATCACAGCTCCAGATAGTATCAATCTGAGATGCTTCATACCTGCACCCAGTCAGAGGCTGATTTCACTTCTCAAGAGCAGAAAGTGTGGTGAATTGACTATCCATTAGTTTATGTGCAATTTAACTCTCAATATTCTCATTAGTCATATGACCATGTTCTCTCTGAATTCTGCCGAACTATTGCCCTCACTGTGTTAGGGTACCACACAGAGGATCACTGTACCTTGTACAGCTTGATGATTTTCTAAAACCAGCATGAAAATAGATGTTCAAATGCACCCAAAGGGAATGAAAGAACAGGTATATTGTAATTTTTACAAAAATATATTTGCCATGAAAGTGGCCAGTTAATTGCATCAGTTATTTCTATTTTGATTTGATAATGAATATGTTTGCCAGAATTTACTGCAAAATGTGTATGACAAATAAAGAATCAAACTGATATCAGCAAAGCACATCAGACAAATGGTAAGCTGGAGATTTGCCATATGCAGGTGTTGGGAAAATAAGCATTAGAGAGAACTTGCTTTTGCTGAAAGAAGAGACAAGGCAAATGTTTTCCAGCTCAGGATGCACTTGGGTTGCCATAAGCAGCACTTTATTAAATCACAGTTTGGTCAATATATCAGAAGAAAAATAAAACCCCACAGTTGTTTCAGGAAACAATGCTGATAATTCAACAGCTGGAACTGTTTATTCTCAGGCAAAACTGTCACAACACTCCAGCACAGAGGCAGAGGGTAAAATACTGTTAATGCAACATGAGATCATCTACTGCTGAAACACATGTCATGAAGAACCCCAAAGCAGGCTATAAATCCATTTCAAAAGCCTGGGAGCAAATGGTACTTTGCACAGAAGCATGTATGTCTAGGAAAGAAGGACAGGAAGACCAGAGAATTTGATACAGATGGCAATAATGAAACTCTGGAAATGTAGCTCCAAGAAAAATCTAAGGAGAGCTTCTGCACCAAGTGCTGGCTGAAAAGACTTTGAGCTGTGAGCAATGAAACTCATTCAAATGAAAAAGAACTTGATGTACAACCAGATGATTAAATCAAGAAAAAAATCCTCTCTCTAACATCAATTTCTCCTCCTAACTGGAACAACATACAAGGTTGCAAAAAAAAAAAAGTTCAGAAAGGAGCCAAATGTATAGTACAAGATATGTTTTGATATTTCTTGCTTTCCATCAGGCTATTACCCAAAATACCCTGGTTATTGTAGCACGCCTTTCACCTGGCCATCCATTGACAGGGTGTGTCATGTGAGGCAGTCTAATCCCTGTTGTGGCAAAAAAGTCAGCACTGTATTCCTGGGGGGATAATCAGACATAAAAAGAACTCCAAAGTGACATTTGCACAGCATTGTTCCTTTTCTTTACCGTGACAAAAGCACCCACTTGCACTTGCAGTGCCTATTTGGTGTGCACTCTAGTATGCTGTAATTAACTGCTGAACACAGGTCTTGTATGCTAAGGCATCAGCAAAGGTGTAGGAGGGAAAATGATGTATCCTGCTTCATTTATTTCTAAAAATAACACAATTTCATCAGGAACACACTGCTTAAATTTGCCCAGAGACCATGTTGAGAAATGCAGGAAGGCTGCCCTCTTGAGAGTGATATCAAAAAGCTTAGTAAGGCTGCTACGTGTTTTAGGTATTCTGTAACTGTGTTGTCCTTCTCTTTATATTGCAGGGTGCTGAGAAGTATAATCTGCTTTGTTTTACTGAAAAAGAGAACATTATAGAGGGACCTTGGCAAAAATACATATAAAATGTTCCTTTTACCTGCATTATTAATAATGTTTGAATTATTAAAACATAATGAAATTGAAATAGCTAATTATTTCATGGCTGATATCTTTTTCTTTTGTCATTGCAGTCAGTATGAACAATGGGACTACAGTGGAGATTGTCTCCTCTTTTATGTCCTTTTTCTCATCTTGGTTTTCATGCACAAGCATAACAGCTTTTGATAATTCCCACCCTTGAATTTGCTTTCTGTTTAGCAGTGTGGGCATATGACACAATCATAACCTCCCACGCCTGCCACTCTCTACTTGCCTTCTCAGGCCCACAATCTTCAAGTACAAGAGTCTCTGGACTCCAAAAGTTTTCATGAAAACTTGAAATGTTCTGTTTCTATGCAATAGCTTCAACATTTCTCCAAAGCACTTTTTCAAACATCTTTGTTTTAAAATCATATAATACCTTAGCATTGGGCATAAATTACTTATCAGTGACCACCCCTTCAAATAACTTGAAACCTGGATTTTGATAATGCTTTCTTTGCATGTGGCTGTTGTACGAAAACCAACACAAAGCAAGAGTATGCCAATTAACAGTAATCTCTATTACCCTTCTGCTTCGATTTATGAAGACCATTTTCCCAGTGCTGTCCTCCCGAGTGTTTGCAGCTTTCTTAGCTTGGTATCAGTTGCAAATTTTTCATGGGTATTCTCTGTTCTTTCATTCAAATCAAAAACAAAGTATTGAGTAGAACTGGGTCAAGGACAGACTCTACAAGATCCTGCTTGAGATGCACTTTTAATCTGATAGAAAACTACTGAGAAATATTTTTTAAGATAGATTTATGAAACTGTTGTACACCCACTTCATGGAGATTACATCTAGGCCATGCTTCCTTAGCTTACATATAAGACAGTCATGTGGAACAGTCTCAAAAACTCTTTGAAGTTAAGATACATTAAGGTAATGTCTAGTGGTTTTCTTCACTTAGGCCACTCACGTCTTCAAAAGTAGAAAATCAAATGATTTGCCACACATTTGCTCTTATTTATTCACTAACTTTATTATCATCCAATTATTCACTAATTGTTCAACATATGTCATTCTGGAGTCTTCTTGGGGATGAAATTTAGTCTAACTGCTCTCCACCTTCTGCTGTAAAATGCCACACTGAGACCACAGCACTGTCAGGTAACAGCGATTTTCAAAATACTCTCCCTAAAAAGCAAGGTCATCCATCAGTGTAGGTGTCCTGGGCTCAGGCACCAAGCTTAGCACTGCAGCCAGGCAGCAGAGCACTGCTGCTAAGGCATGCCTCAGCTGGGAACCTGACCATTTGTCACAACCATATCTCAAACTGAACTGGAAATACAGAAATTTTAAGTTCATGATTTTTATTTTAAAAACAGCACACATGGCCAGTGTAATTCCTTTCCTCACACCCCCCCTGCCCAGCACAACAATATGTTCCACATGGAAACAATGATACAGATTCAGGTGATGAATTTTCTTTCCTATTTGGCTTCCAGGGATGCAGACAAAGGAAACAGCTCAGCATATCCACGCAGCCTCTCCAGCCAGCTAGTCCCCACCTCCTGCCAGCAGACCCCAGGCCAAAAATCTCCTAAAAAAGGGTTGTGCTACTGTAAAGAAAGCAAAAAACTTCTTCCACATCTAGAGAGGACAATCCAGGACTCACTGCTCACCTGCGAGAGGGCTGCCAGCAAAACAAGTGCCTGCTCTTGTTTTGCTGAATACTCGTGCTCAATACTCTTACTGTAAAGCAATACCTCCGGTCAGTTGTAAATACTATTCTTTCCAGCAGGGAAGCTGAGAGAAGCTTCCTTCTAAAATACAGCTCTAGCTAAATGACTGATATTTAACAATTATCCAGAAAAACAAAGCAATGGAGGAGATGAGAGCAAGTTAGGATTCTCAACCGTCCAGCAGGATGAATAAACTCACAGCTTAATTAGAAACCCCTTCCTGATCTTTTAATTTACACTTCAATTAGTAAATTCACTAATTGCTGTCCTGGTGAAGATCTATAAAAGAATAGCAAAAGTGTTATTTGTGTAGGATTTTTTCTTGAGTTGGGTTATGTTTGTTACGAAATTAGACTTCTTTCTAATGGCAGCAATTACCCAGTTTAGTACAGGTTACTTGTAGCAGGAATAACATGACCAGACATTTTCCATTGAAAATATTTCATAATCATTTCATAATCATATTTCATAATCATTTCAGGGAATATTGAATAAATAATTGGAAAATCTTTTGGTAGAAGTTTTTTTAATGTTTCATTTGGAAAAAAATAAAATACATGGTATGTCAAGGCTCGAAATTTCACAGTACTAGGTTCTGATTAACACACAGAAATCAGTAAACAACAACAAAAATTCCTGACCCTGAAAATCCCACAAACTAAACACAAGAACCTATAGAGAGGCCCAGCAATTATAGGGAGAGAAAACACATAAGTGATGTGGTTATGATGAGCACAAACCAGAATCAGTTAAGAAAGTACAAGCTGTCAAGCTGCTGCTATGTGGTTTACAAGATGTCAAGGCAGAGATGCAGTTGATCTAAAAAGAAGTCTATGTTGCCCTTGCATATGTCAATGAGCCCATATTAAATAAAGGACCAATCCTGTCAATGCTTATCTGTGTGAGAAATCAGTCGTGCCAACCAGCAATTATATCGATCCTATAATATTTTTATAATTTAAATTTTTTAGTGTTTTTCTGTGAATGTTCTCTCATGCCTCACTTGGAAAATAATGCAGTTTAAAGATAACTAAGGAATCAACATCACTTTTTGAGTCCACTAAAAGACTTTCATGCTACAGATTTAACTATCACATTTCTATTTTATGAAAGAAAAGAAAGTTAAATGTGATTTAACTATCACATTTCTGTTTTATTAAAGAAAAGCCAACTGCAACCTTCTAATCTGCTTAGCCAGAATATGCAGATTCTCTGTTACACATCTTTACAGCTTTTATATCCAAATCAAGGAGAAAAAACACTTGGGAAATGTTCTGAATAGCTAACCTAAAAGGAAGCATTCAGATACTGGACTGTACTAAGAATGTGGTAAAGAAGGCAGGAGGCTATTTTGTCTTTTGCATCCTTAGTTCAGTGTTGCATGTGAGTACAAAATAAGCTAGTAGATAATCTTCAAAATGGTGAAAAACAGATATGCTTTTCATCTTAACATATGGTAGTATCAACTACACATTTCAAGACCAGGATGGAGCTACACCATGCCTCCTCCACCAGAATAAAATGACATGAATATCTTCCACCACACTGTTCTAGAAACAAAGCTGGCTCACAGATTTCGGAAAATCTCTGGTAGTCCTGGATATCCTGGAGCCACTGGTTTACTTGCGTGCTATAAGCCACCAAACACTTCTCATGGTTGCTGTGGAGTGAATGAGTTTGGGCTTCTCAGTCTTGGAGATGTTACAATGGTAGCTTGAGGGTTGCTGGGAGTGTACAGCTGCTGGATGCTTGTCTTCAGGTGTTTTCCTCTACTTGAATCTGGCTAATAATAAACATTGGAAGAGCTTTTTGCTTTTTTTCTTCTTCCTTTTTATTTTCTTTTTTTCCCCCCTTTTTCTTCATTTTTTTCATCTGCATATCTATGCAGGAGGTGGACAGGACTTACAGATAATGATGAGTGATGTGTCTTCTGATTTTGTTTGTAGGTGATGCAAAGACTACACTATATAATCTGATAGATTACTACTTTAATGTATGTGAAATACACTCTATAAATTATCTCAGACATTTTCCATTGAAAATATTTCATAATCATTTCATAATCATATTTCATAATCATTTCAGGGAATATTGAATAAATAATTGGAAAATCTTTTGGTAGAAGTTTTTTTAATGTTTCATTTGGAAAAAAATAAAATACAGCATGAGGTTATGGGATAAGAGAACTACTGTTTTCTTTTACTCATATATATAATGCCTATGCTTGTATTATTTCATATAGCAAAAGTTTCCTATTGCACATATACTAGCATATATGAATGTTAATGACATTGTCTTTGATTGCTGTCTTTGTTGTCTTACTAATTTTCTGTGATCTACTTAACATTACTGGGGTGTTTATCATGAAATGTATTTTAAAAGCAAAAGTCCTTTTAGAATTCAAATGCCCCCAGCCTCTCCTCCTCCAAGAATAAATGAGAAAAGGGGAAAACAGAAATATTTCCTGATGTTAAGTTGTTTTTAAATTGAAAGTGATGAGTGACTGCTGCGTTTCAGGCTTGTGGGAAAAGTTACTCCAATGCCAGAATTTTTAGACTGGAAAAAGGAGTTCCTGTTTTCAGACTCTTTAGACCAGAAAAGGGATTCTAAAGCTGCACTTGCAACTGCACGTATCGTGTTTAAAATTCCAGTAGGCTGGGAAAATATCAAGGTAAGCAATACTTACTTTGATGCACAATGCCAGTGGAGATCTAGATGTATTTCTGCACCCAGTTTAAAGATCCCATTGAATTTTGCTTTAGATGAAGACTACTAGAGTACAGCACATACAAATTTTTTAGTTCAATTATTCTTTAATGGTTTCTTTTTCAGAAGACTACATAATAAATGAACAACTCAGCTGGAAAGTCTGCATTTATGATCTTGCTGTGGATCAAGGACAAAGCACTTTGTACAAAAACTGGAGAACCTCGTTCTAATTAAAGCAGACTTCTCTCATAATGAATCAATGTCCAGGTGCGCAATAGGCTTCCTGCAAAGAATAAGAGCTTGTTTGTTCCCAGACAACACTGACCATAGATGCACCTCACCTGCTCTTCAGCACTTTCTTTGGCAGATCAATACGAAAACCTCAAGCCTCAACCAAAGTACAACAGAATCAATACCACAAGGAGATTAAGTTTCACCAGCACAACTGAGAATGCAAAGCTTGCAGCATTACCTCGGCTGAGTGAAGAACAGTGGCTCATAATTACTTTTTATATTGTTTTAAATATACATTTTATGGATTAAAACACAAATGGCCTTCAGGAATCTTTAAAAGATGCCATCCTATCCCATCCTAGTTTTATGATCTTAAAGACAGCTGAGTTTATGTTTAAAGACACCAAATCTAAAAATGACTCTACTGTGCCTTCATCTGAAACAGTAACGGCTCAGAGTAATTGATTAATTCTGCCACAAAAGGGTTTGTATTTTCACAGAAACAAGGCTATATTTTAAATCCTCACTTTCATGGGGAGGAGTAGTGGTCCAGTCAGAAATCTGACACCCAGAGAAGGAATGCGCTTGCTGATCAGCGTAACAACCGCCCCATCTAGTGTATGAACCTCACACAGCAGCAGTCTTGCTGAGATACAAACTCTGTCATACAGACTTTTTTCCTACCATAATTTCCTGTCAGTCAGCTTTGCATATCTCATAGATAGGTCATAGATAATAGGAGGTGCATCAATGAGTCATAAAACTGAGGAGAAAATTAAGAGCATGTGGTACAATGCGCACTGTTGGGCTAACGGAAAGCTTTTTTAGTTGTGGCAACAAGTTAAAGTCCAGATTTTGCAATAAACATAAAGATATTCTTAGCTGTGAAGTACAGTGCTACTGAGTTTTCTGCAGTAGACTCTGTGTTTTTAGATTCTTCCATGGCCCTGCTGGAAAATCCCAACCCATAGGCAATTCTTCTGTCACCTCTAGAGGAGGGCACACCTAGAGCTGGTCAGAGTCCAGCGTGCCATCTCTGCAGGCTACCACAGGCAGATGGCTGGAGTCTTCCTGCGGTCATTGATGATGAATGAAGAGCCGTTATGTCTTCCCACTTTTTCCATACTTACTGGGCACTCCAATACAAAGGAACTGGAGAATACAGATTTTCCCAGGAGAAGAAATCAAGAGAGCAGAATCTAAAGCAGGAATTTGCTGAGCACTAAGTGGAAGAGGCAGAGCAGAATCCTGTGACTGTTCTAGATGAAAAAGGTCATTTTCTCTGTGGACATACTAGTGGGATTATCAAGGAACTAACAAAAGCAGAGGAAAACTTGGAAAGAAGTAATTGCTTCTGTCCCTGCTGGAGAGCCTCTCAGTGTTCCTTTGCTATTTGAGCCAGTACTTCTTTCCCGCTGGATCTCCCCTCACCTTAATTACTCCTTTGATATGATAATAAAAAGGACTAGCTGAATGGCAGGAGATAAATCTTTCATGTCACAGAAGAGCCAGCATGCTTCTCACTTGCACTCCCGGGAAAAAGAGGTGGGAATGACCCTGTACAATCCCATTCTCTTCCCGTCCTTAACTAGGCATAAGGGATCCAAGCAAAATTCCCACTCCACAAGAAGACCCTCTTGCTCAAAGTTGGGATGACTGGAGTCCTCCACACTGTCAAGTGCACCTTCATATGGCTTTTGCAGAAAAAAAGGTAGAAGTCACTATATACTTTGCTCAATTTCCTTTGGAAAACAATCTCCAAGTACTTAGGATGGCTCACTTATTTTGATCGTTATTAAGCCTAGACAACCACAAAACATGTTAATACTTCTCCTGTCTGCTTAAATCAGGACGTTGTTAAGATGCTGGAAAGTGGGAAAAAAGGGGGGAGGGGTTGCCTCCCAAGGGATTATGATATTGAACTACAAGTCACTGAATCTTTTTAAAGGGTTTTGAAGAGGTCTTTCTGGGATGAAAGCTGGAGTAATGTATTTCAGCACGAGCCAAAGCTCTTTGAAATCTATAGCAGTGTTGCCAGCCACAAGTACACAAACATCATGAAACAGGCCTTCAGAACCATGAGGCTGACCTAAAAAGCTTATCACTTCTTTAAAAAACAATAGATTTCTCTGACTCTTTCTCTGTATTCCGAGTTCTGAATGCCTGGGTATGGCAGGATCATGTTTTCCATAGTTTTCCACACTGAAGACGCCCAGCAACCATTAAAAAAAAAAAAAAAGAAAAGAAAAAAAAAACAGTGACTGTAAGAGCCAAACCGAAATCATAATAAATATTGGAAAGCCATGAAATCACAAGACCAGAAACACTGCATTAGACCTCAGTGGATGTGTACTAGTGTATTGAAAAGAACAGGACTGCATAGTAGCTGAACATTTGGTGTTCAGTGATTCGGGTTGGTCACAGTAATGGTGATGGCTTAGCTGGATCACACAGGCAAGTCGTCATAGCCCAAGCTGCATGCTCGCTTCAGCACTGCTCACTGTGCAAAAAGTGCTGGGTTCGCTCTTTTTCTCAAAGGCAGTGCATTTACTGAGAGATCAAAACATCCATATGATCCACTAACACTACCTCAGTTATGTTGAAATCAGAACAAAAGTGTCAAACTTGGGGGGGAGAAAGGGACCATGTGCCCAGCTCTTGTTCCTTCTGTGGCAAAGGAAACTGCTTCAGGATACAGAGATCTAAATCCATGTTCCTGTTCAGCGCAAGGTGTCCTGTGGCCAACCTTAAGACTTTCTCTTCATGATGTCTCATAGCTCCTAGCTAGTTCCTTCCTTACCTATGGCTATACTTTCTAGTAAAGAAAGGAAGGCTCTGCTATTCTGACAGCTAGATGCTTGTATTTCAGTGGTTTAGAAAAATGGCATTTAAATGAACTGGACTGAAGTTTCATAAATACACTCATCATCATACCAAGAAACTATGAATACCTATGGACAAGGCATACCTAATATACTGTTATCCCTTGCATATCACGAATGCTCAACAGAAGAACCCATGCTAGAATTTTATATTTAAAATATGCACCCCTACTACAAACACACATTCAGGTCTGTATCAAAGTATTTCAATGTCTCCTGTCCATAAGAGTCAAAGAATGACCAATGCTGCTACAGAAATTCCTGGGCTCAGAGCAAAAAACTAAGGGAAATGATACTCTTCAGAGCAGTACCAACAGAGGACACTCCATTAGAATATAAACCTGGAATTTCAAATCCCTGAACTACACAAGCTTTTACTGCAGGAGTTGTCAGCTTCAGAATGAATCACCCAAACATCTGGCATGTATCAAATACCACTGAAATAGTCTTCTGGTTTTTCCTCATTATGATTATTGCACTGGCCAAATCATTTTCATAGTAATCCCAAATCACTTGAAAACATGAAAGTCAGTCCTGCAACAACTCATTTTCAGAAAGACTAAGCTCCCATTGAAATATGGAGATTAGGTCCATTGAAAGGTATGCCTATTTTGGTAGCTATTATTGACATTTAAAAGGATTAGGCTCAGCAATCCTTTGCATGCATTTTTCAGCCTGCAGCTCCTTCTTTTAAATATGCATAATCTGAAGCACTTAATCCTTAGTCTAAGAGAGGTGGTATGGCCATTTACACAGTTCTTTCCAGACTTTTTTCCCTCATTATTATGATAAACATTTGTACAAAAACATTTTGGTCAAATCTCACTTGCTCTATATAGGATATGTCTGTAGTTTAGTTTTCTGGTGTCTGATTAGCTCTACTGGATATATCCCTGAAACAAAATCACTGAAGCACAACTATAGAGCTCTAAAAAATATTAGAACTTGATTCATTAACTAGTGCCTGAATTAAAATCTCCTTGATGCCATTTCTTTAAAAATAGCAATGGGCTTAAAAACGGACAAAACTTGTTTATTCAATGGACTTGTCATTGTCAAGATCCTGTTGACTTTACAAGAATTCATCTAAATACATATTTATCTTAATGCTAGGATAAAGGTGAGTATAACACAACTCCTTCTCTTTGAAACACTGTGGGAGAATTTCCTTTGCCTTTCTCCTTTTGTTTCACTCATTTTATTGTCAGTTCTGTTCAATGAAATCTTTCTGCCATGATGAATTACACAATCATTAGGGAAATAAGCAAAATCTCTCCAGGCTATGGAGTAAATGTCCCGTGTCCTTTTGTCTTTACTGCCCACTCCTGAACTACTGGTGCATTGGCTCTTTCTGTGAGGGAGCTTTTAAGCGTCTCTCCCCTTTCTTGCAGCTCTCTCAAGACATGCTTACTCCCTGCTCTGTATTAACTGGAGAAGTAGAGCCACCTCATGGCACAGAAGCTTGGCTGAGCAATTTATGAGACTCCAATACTTTCTCTATGAAGATACAGCAGTGGCAGTCTCCAAATGGTACAAATCCCTTCACTCCCTCTTTGCTGGCCATGAAATCTCCTTCCTTTCTCATTTGATTCCCTCTGCTTTTAAAGGAGGAACAGAAGGAAACCCAGCCACAGATGGGAAAATGTAGACACGACTCTTCTACCCAACCAAAAAGCAAGATTCATTTTTAACTCCTTAGCCCAGTGCAGCCAGTGGAGTTGGACAGCTCGTGCACTCAGTCCTGGGTCCCTCACCTGAATTCCTGGACTTGGCCTAACCAAAGAACAATAAAAAAACACAACGCAAAATACCCTGCTCATCGCCACTGCAAGACTATTTCTTTCACATACTTCTCAGTGCATTTCCAAGTCTGACTTTAAGTGTCTCCAGCTGAGTAGCTTTCCCTGTTTCCCCAGCCCAATAAGCCTTACTTCCAAGAAACCCCTTTTACATATATCCCTTTCTGTGGTTGCACTGCTTTTCCTTTCTTGGCCTAGAACTAGTGGAACAAATATCTTTTTCCCCATAGTCCTTGCAAAATAATGCAATATGGTTGAAAAAGCTGTGAACTTTACTGAGCTGTTTTTATTTATCAATAATGTATGTGATATCAACTCATGTGTTTCTTGCAATAGACAATTTCTAATTTTAATAAATGACAGCCTCCCATCAAAGCACAAAAACATCTAAGCCAGACAACACAGTTACAAACTTTCTAGAAGACACCAGAAGAGAAAAGCTTTACTTAAATTACTGACATCAAGACTAAGACTGACAGGTCTTTGTCACCCTGAATTCAGCAGACCCATTGCAGACATCATTCCAGCAGTCACTCTGTCAGTGATGTTTCCTTTGTCTTTTCAAAACATTGGCAACTGTGTTATTCTAGATACTGTAAAAAAGTGCTTTTATTTACATTTTGGTTAACCCAACTTGAGTTAAGAGTAGTTTTAAAGTAACTGCCTAAGTTGCTATTAGGCAATTATCTTGCTATTGTGAGCTGGCTTGCCACAGGCCATCACCCAAGGACCAGCAGCTCTGCAGAGATGGCTGCCACTGGCTCCACCATGTACATGTATATGGACTGGAAGGGTTTATTTATCCCTGTGGAGGGTATGAGGAACTTTCTTCCAGGGCCTGGTGACGATCAGGAGAGCTGTTTGACACACAGCTTGAAGAAGAGTAGGCAGCATGTCTGCAGCCCAAAACTCAGCCCAAAGTCTATCATCCGTACAGATGAAAAAGAAATATCGTCTCTATTGTTTCACCCTAGGTCAGGCAGATTCTGCACTGCAAAGATGCAGCCTTTTGTTGCTGTTTCTGACAAACTATTAAATGAACAAGCTATGGTACAACACGTCCCTCTGGAGTACAGTTGCAGCCATCGGATATGAAGCAGCAAGGGGGGAAGGAAACCCTCTTCAGTGTAAACATTTTGTGTTCCTGAGAGCCATTTTAAAAACCTTCTATATTCCTTCTTCAAAACCGCTCCTGCTCTTCCTGTTACAATTTAACCTATTGTGCTACCTAGATGGACTCAGCTGAAAAAGCAGGTTCTGCTGTGAACCAAGTCAGATGACACTGGCCTTTGTTTAAGGAGAAAAATGTTTAATATGTACATCTAATACACTATTTGAAGCTCTGTTAGAGTTGAAGAGTATGTTTGCCTATAGTGCTGTCCTAGAGAAAAATCTATCTATAATGTGTCCTGTGACAAACATCTGTACCATAGAGTGACGTAAGTGACATGCTGTTGGTTTGTAACATTAAATCACCTCCAAAGTCATATATACATTAACTTGTTCACATGTGAAGATCCCTTCGGACAAATTCCAAGGTGATTCTATAAACAAGAGAAAGCTCTGAAAATTAATGCATCAATTCTTTGGAAATCATTCTTTCAAATGATTTTTGCTCCTTGCAGATCAAAAATCATTGTTTATCTCAACTTATAAAGAACAAGGAAAAAAATATAGCATATATGTCTCCAAAGATTTAAATAGCTGGATGGCAGCATATTTTTTGAATTTGCAATTCACTAACACCACGTGAAATATTACCATTCAGTTTTGTTGGCAGCAAGGCATAACAGGAAGACATCACTTTTTAAACGTTCAGGGCTTAAAAGGAAAAGGATAGAAGAAAGATGCTGTGCCCCTGGTGAACTGAACTCTCCCTCTCCTCTCACTGCTAAGAATACAGACTTGGAGATCCTGCTCAGAGAAAATCAGGCAGAGGAGTATAGAGCCCAAATAACAAAAACACTATATCCTGCTTCATGATATTAATTGTTCTAGCCCCAAAGATGTCCTGAGATGTCTTCAAAATTGTCACTGATCCCCTAGGGATTATACTTGTTCGGCTGTAAAAATGATAGGAAATATTTCAAACCTAACCTTTCTGAGCTTGCCAAAATCACTTTCAAACAGAAAAAGTCAGAATTATGACATGTAGACACTGCCTTTTCCTACCAAGCTTAGGTAGTACTTACTCTTTTTCAGATAAAAGATTCATTGTTTCATCAGCAGTTTTAACCACTAATATTTATTAGTGACACCGGGCAACAGTAAAAATAAATAAATAAATAAATAGCAAATAGATGACTGCTAATTATCCTTTCACTCACAAAGTTTAAATATAGCTGCCTGTGTTTGAACACAAAAAAAGCCTATAATTAGGACACATTCAACTGCAAATGTCCTACAACCCATTCTTTACTGTGCTTGTGGATGATACAAAACAATACATCAGCATCAGTTCTAGTTGGTACCTGTAACTTTCTTGAGTACTGTGTATATTAGTCACAGATGTACCTTAAAAGCTATGATTCTTCACCAAAAAATGGAAAAAGAAAACACACCCGCTTTAGAGAGCTGGATATGTTCCACATGCTCTTTAGGGCCTGGCTCCATGAAGTGCTGGGCATTCTTATTTACCAGAGAAGGCACTTTCCCCTTTAAAGAACTTGATCTCTAGTGATTTAGCCTTTACTAAAGAAAATGGTGCTGATACCCACTTTCACTGTATAGGAGATGAGTTTCATTTGAAAAACGGAATTTTGGTGCCAAGGAAATTCTGACATTTCTCTGCTGCCTTCCTACCTGCTCCTGCTCCCCAAATGAGAACAAAAAAACTCCAATGTTCGTATGATGAAAAGTTCTAAAAAGCTTCTACCAATGTTTTTAAGTGTCAATTTGCCATATTCAAATTTTGCCAGATCTTTTTCCTGAAAAAAGCAGAAATGTGGCTAAAATCAGAATTGTTTATACAAAAAAATGGATTTTGCCAAAACCATTATTTCGTCAGGATATATTTGTATTCAGAAAAACTACAGCTAACTTAACAATCTTAAATAATGACAGAATCATGCCAGAGTGCAGTGTTTCTCCAATCCTCACCACCAAGCTAAGCTGTATCTCAGGAAGGCTCAGAAACACCTCCTTTATTCCTAATATTTCACACACCTTCTTTTCAGAACTTTGTAGGAGACCTCTCTTTCCCCCTTTCCAACGAATTACTAAAACTGAAGGAGTCCCTGCTCTGCCTGTACAAACGCTGGCCTTCATCTTCCTGTGACATCCAGAAAATAGGCTGGCATCGCAAGTTCCTAGTCCCATTCATATCTCAGTCTCTGGATACTGCAGGTCGAAGATCCTCCAACATCTGAGAAACACTGGAGTGCATCAGACTTCAATAAGCAGGGAACAACCTAATAAATACACAACCTGACCTAGTCAGGGGATCATCAAAATGGAGTATACGGACTATTGAAAAAAGAAAAAAAAAATATTTGTTGGAAGTTGTGGAGAGTAAAGAAAACTAGAAGCTAGTAAGAAAAAGAAGGCTGAAAGAGCAGGGAAAAGTGAAAGGAATTAAAAAAAAATGGATTCCTTATGAACCAGACATGTTTTGATAGGAAGAACCTGATGAAAGGTATCAGAACTGAGCTATCAACTGATACACTCCATTAAAAGAAACTATGTGTGGTATTGTGCATCTGGCCAAATTCCTTAAGTGGGAGCTAATATAATTTGTGTGTATGACTGAAGTCATACTTGAAGTTGAAAAGAAAGAAAAAGCAATTACTTTCAATAAGAGTCCATGCTTCCCAAATAAGTTCTTCTTCTTGATATTGTAAATTGTGCAGATATTAAAAAACGTAAGAATGCAGAATGCAAGCTATAGGACACTTGTTTAATTAAAACCAACCAGAAAATGTTACTGTTTGGCAGAAAACAAACAAACAAACAAAATCTCATTATTTCAATGAGAAGTCATTTGCATGCAATATTTTAGCATTTGAGCTGCAGTCATTACCACCTCCGGCAGAGTACTTCCTCTTCCACATTTCCCTCCCAGGCCCTAGCTATTTGGCCATATATTTCTCCGAGTATGGTAAAGCGGTTTCAACTGTAACACAAGAAATAGGAAGAGCAATCTGAAATGTGCCAGAAATACATAAGAAATGAGAGAGGAGAGGACCAAAAACACCTTACTGACAAAGTTTGAAGTGTTTTATGCTGCTCTTAGCCGCTTTTACTATAAACTAACTGAGAACAAGGCCAACTTGCAATGTACATTGGCTCTGCTTTAGTGATGCTTCACGCTGTACTAAAACAGTACCAATGCTTCCGAGCCTGCTATACGAAGGATTTGGTATTGCTAAAATATACCGATTTCCACTGCTTCAGACTTTCTAAACTCAAAAGATACTAACCAAAGTCATTCATAGCATTTATGCAACACATATGAAAAATCTATTTCTGAATGAAAACTATACAAACAGGAAAAAGTTTTCTTCAGTCACCACAAAGTGTTCACGGTCTGTAAACTCCGTATATATTTCAGAAAGATCACAATGCTTTCCACATGAATGAAAAGCTAGAAAATCTCTTTCTGTGGTGGTTTAAGACTGGCAATTTCAAAGACAAATTAAGAAGTAACTGAACTCAGAACACTGAAATCAGGATTTTCTATTTTCTTCTGGATGTTTTTCCTCAGGAACCACCTGGTTTGATAGTATCTGAGAAAAAACAACTTTTGCATCTGTTAAAAATAGCAACATACAATGCTAGGTTAAAAAATAAAAGATTGATGAAGACAAATTTGTCTGACACTAAAAGATGTACAATGAGAAATTCAGAAGTAAGATTAATATGGGTATTAGTTAACTTTGAAATCCTGTATGTTTTCTGGCACTAAAAAGATTCCCACTTCACAAAGGAAGAGGGAAAAAAATGCAAATTCTTCTCCAATGTTTAAAAAACCTGCCAGTTATCTCTAGCCTTTTGACCATATCCGGTGTCTACTATTTCATGGAATGACGGCAAGAAGGGCAGTAGGGGGAGGGAAAGGAAGATAAATGATTTATGCTAACAATGAATTTGACTGATGAAATGTTTAGGTTTTAAAAACAAACCAAATATTTATTAGAACAAATTACTTACATTCAGTAAAGATAATGAGTAAAAATTTTTCTTCCGCTACTCTTTAAATAGCTTATTCAGCTTTCATACTTCAAATGTGATGTGATATTAAATGGTTACTTGGTAGAAGCCACACATTAGCAGGAAGTGCTAAATACCAAGGGCCATGGGAAACTAAAATACACCCAGTAGCAAAATGCTGAACAGATCACACAGTAAGCTGCTGAAATGTTCCTGCAAAATACATATTAAATCATATATTGCAAATGTTTGCAATCCAATTTCTACTTAGCTAACTATGAAGATCACTATCACATTCAGAAATACTTTTTTATTCTGAGCCCAAGTCAAAACATTTGACTGTTAAGTGCTGTCCAAGAAACTGTTTCATGTATAAACAAAATAGCATACATGTTTTGTGTTTGTAAATCATTGTGCTTTCAGTTTATCCAACACTTAATCAAACTGGGTTAATACCAAGAACATAACCGAGTTATTCTGCAAGATTTGGTGTGGAACAATATCCTTTAGTCCAATATAAAATAGGCAGATTCTTATTTTGCATACAATATTGTATAAATTCCTATTAGAAATGAGTGACTAGATTCTGGCACACACTACTTCCTTCTGCATCCATCTACTCTTATAAACAAAAACAGTTACACAGACAGACTTAAACATTTTGCACAGTGTGCCGTGTAAAAAGTATTGTGATTGCTAGATTTCTCCTCACACACTTTTGAAACTACAAGTTATACGTAAGGATGACAGGAATCCAATTTAACACTACATGATGATGACCTAAGTGTGTGCTCAGATTATTACAAAGAACTAGATGCTCCTATTTTATAAGCATATGTCAAATTGCCTCTAGGCATGATTGCTCCCTATTCCTGATAGTTCAAATTTTCAAACTAATGGAAAAATATGAACATGGATTTATGGAAAGGGTGCACTATTTCTTGGAAACCACACCGTTCAGTCACAGTTGCTGAGCTTAGATTCTAAATCCACAACAATGACTATTTGTCTTAACTTTTGCTATAGTTTTCCATCCTAGATTATCTGCCTTAATCTTCTTGCAAAATTCTGTACTTTGATTTATGTTGTAAACAAGTCATGCTTGATACAATGGAGAATCATGTTTTTGCTAAGTTCCTTATTTTTATATAACATAGCAAGAATGGTTATTCTAGTTATAAGTATACTTCCACATCATGAGGCTCTTCACCCTGCATCTTGCCATTTTCCCCATTCGTTGAATGAGAAATTCCACCTTTCTAACAGAAAGTTAGCTAATAGTAGCATTTTCCGGTTGGCTAACACCTAGGCACCTCTGATGCCTTCTTTAGAAATGGAGTCCAATTCCCATAGACTTTGGTGGGAATCTTGTATGGTGTATTTGGAAATCAGATCCAAAAAACTGGAATCTGTCATCCTGCTAGTTAACCTCCTAAGGACCACTTTTCTAGCCAAGAATTCCCAGAATAAACTGGAATGTATGAGCCTTGATCTGTATCTTTTTGTAATTTTTCTCTCTGCCTTATACTCTTTCTTGCACTCCAGCATCTGGAATATAACCTGATATATGGGTGAATTTGTCTGAATTCTCTAGTAGTTTCTTCTTCTGCCATTAGAGACGCATGAAAGGCATGGAAACAAAAATGAGGACTTCACCTCTCAACCTGAAAGATGCACTTCTCTGCAGCGGAACAAATAACCTGAAACTATTACTTCTTACTAAAGAGCAGAGCAAGATCTCAAGAGGAACTGCAACAGTATAACAGTGTCAATCACACAAAGTACTCATAAGCAGAATGGAGAAAATATTTTTTTGGCTTCTGGTCTGAGATGAAAAGTTCCCTTTTCAGAAGATGCACATCACCACAACCTTACCACCTTTGGAACAAAATACAAGACTCTTAGCTTCAGTCTACTGGCTTTACAGCAGAAAATACAGCATTGAAGCAGAGAAAAGTGAAAACTGTCTATATGGACATGCAGAGGCAAACAGGCATGGTCACATGGCAGCAGCGCACGGCAGTCACTGCAGCTGGGACCAGAGGACTGTCACAAACAGTACCGCTGGCTCTCCTATGACAATGCGAGCACAAAGACGGCTGATACAAAACAACTTATTCTCCCTTCTCCATTGAGCTTGGTTCTCACCAATCAAACTCAGAGCTGCCCTTGACCCCATGCCACCAAATCCAGGTTTTGCCCAAGTTCTGGGAATCTATTTAAACAGAGTCTTCATTTCAAATGGCCCTCTCTGTGCTAAGCAAATCAAGAAACTCAGCTAATTTGATCTGCCCTTAAGGTGAGTTTAAATCCAGTTATTGAATGTAGAAGGCTGCTTGAAGGCATTTAATTCAAGCAATGTTTCATGGAGCAGCTCTAAAGCCACTCTGAAATTTTGGGAGAACACTTCCTCTTGACTCATCTCCTAGAGATGCTCATACCAACTAGCTAGTTGTCAGTTAGGGCTATACTATGATGTTTAAGTGATGCACAGGCTATACCTTCCACAGAACCACTGAAATCTGATGACTTTACACTTTGTTAGGGTATAAATTGAAAGTGTAGATCATGCCACTGACACTCACGAGGAAGAACACCAACTCCTAGGGTCTTACCAGAAGTAAAGAAAGTGTTTGAAGGTGATGGCCATGCCAGACACAATGATGGGTGGATATGATACAGCCCTGAAGGGGAAATTTGGTAATCTTCTACCACTAGCCCTAACAGAAAAGGCCTATTTTAAGAAAAAAGAAAAACTGAAAATACACTGTTCTAACAAAAAGGACCAGAGTTGATGAAGTGAGGTTCTGTAAAGCAATACCAGGAAATTGTTACGAGTAACAGAGGAAGGAGTGGGGGGTAAGAAAGCAAAGGCAGCATAAACATCGGGAGAATGCAGTCAGACTCACTGCACTTTCAAGATAGGTGCAGTACTGATCTAGAATAACATGCAGATGGATTTTATGAGCTACTGCCAAAGCTGCTTTTAGAAAGCCCTATATTCTCCCTAGCTAGACAGTCTCTACAAATGTTGCCTTTAACAGATCATGCACTGAGAATGATAGATCAAGTGGTAGTAAAAAGACAGTGCAAACTCTTCATGGAGTATACACACTCCATCAGAGATCAGTGGATAGACAAAACTGTCTCCTCGGCTCCACTCGTGTCAGAATCTAGCCAACAAAGATCATTATGCGACATAAACCACAACTTTTTACTTTAGCAGTTGGAACTGGATCACTCTAGAAACAAAGATAAACAAACATTTTGCATGTGATTTAAAACATTTTTTTTCGTTTTTTTTTTCTAAATGGAACAGCTGGAGCACAGGTAACATCTGATGTAAATGATTGACCTACTTTAAATTAATAAGCTGGAGAAAGAGGTATAAGGAAAAATAATAACGAGAGTCATATTGTTTTCTTAAGTGTTTCACATTTCTGTCCCCATGACTGTTGTCCAGGTTAGTGGGAGAATGAAAAAGCAGGTTATTTTAATGGGATCATGGTATTAAAATAATTCTCTAACCACCACCTTAAAAATCTAATAGCTTTGAATCTTTAATGTACAATTCTCTTTTTTAAAAAAGAATCATCAGTTGTGTGCCAATAGATAAGTATTTTGGTTGTGCCCAATAAGCAGCTGGAAGAAAATACAGGAAGCAGCAGTGGAGAAAATACAGAATGAAATAAAAGATTATGACAAAATAACAACCAGAGAAAGTAGCTCTTGTCAGTTGCTGGCAGGAAGCACATCCTCAAAATTAAAAGAAAAATGAAGTAGGGCAATAGGGACACCTAAATTTTCTATTTAAGAAAATCCAGATAATAACCTGTCTTTGAAAACACCATTGTTTTGCTTCCACTGGATTTGCCATTCTCATTTACTGAATGAAGTTCATTGGTAGGCTTCCAAACAGTTACACTGACAACCAAACTCACCCTAAGATTGAGGTTAGACCTTAGTCTAAAACTTGTCAACCTCTGTGATGATCCCTCTGTGTCCCAGGTTAAGGTACCTCATCTACCTAGCAAACTGGAGGGTGTTCACACAGCACTCTTCCAGACGATACTGAAATAAACCTTGCCTTGCATCTAAAAGTAATTCTTCTTTGAACAAACCACTGACAGTCACCTCCTCCCTTTCTCCTAACACAAATTACCTTGAATGTAACTTTTAAGTGGATACAGAAAGGGGTAAAGTAGATATGGAAAAAAGTAAAACACAAAATGATGCAGAAAAATGGCACATTGAGGGTTTTTTTATTTGCATTTTTTTTTGCCCCACAAGTTGAATCTAACACAGGCTCCTTGCTCCTATGTGAATATGCAGGCTTTCACTCCCTCTTTGCACATCAAGCAAGCATTATCCACATCTTTGAGCTTCCCCAAGCAAATGGCCTGCTTCATCTTAAGCATCCCTGAGGAACAAACATAAGAGGACGTGGTGGTTTGCTGCAGACACAACAATACACTGCTGCCCTAATGGATGCTGCAGCAGATGAGATTCCTCAGTGCCCTCGAGGGCTCTGAGGTGCTCTACCTCCCCAAAAAACAATTCCTGATAGCACTGTGGTTTCTTAGGTACCTCTGTGCAGCACATCCTATGGCTGTATCTTAAAACATTTGCATCTCCCAGGAAGTATGTGCCCACAATCTCATTTTAGTAATCAGAGTAGTGCTGATTTGCAACCAGGCAAGCATCATTTTCATCATGGGCAATATGGAGCCCTGAGTTTCATCTTCTTCAATACTCAACCTTAGGAAACAGCCCCAACTGTCTGACTGATTATGTATTTATTTCACTTTGACCAGTTTCAGATGTCTATACTGTAAACTCGGATCCTCACTTCCTCTCATTTTACACAGAAGTTAATCTAAATCCTAGAAGGTGCTTACTTTGTCTCAAAGGGCCAGCTTTTACCCCAAGAGCTTCCCAAGTGCAATTGCAGTGGTTAATTCCTAGTGGAAGGAGGGATAGTGACTCGGAAATTTTTGCCTCACCTGTTAATGAAACCATCCTTAGGAAGGACTAGGAGGTAATTAATATAGGTACAAAAGAAAAATTCTAATACACCATTCAAGGGAAACTCATGGGGCAGCGTCATGAGGAGCTCTGATATGCCTGCTCCAAAACATGCTCTGCAGCCCTCCCTGGGCTTTTCGGCCCTAGCAGCCAGAGCAGCTTCAGCTAACGGGACCCAGCTGCGTCCTGGCTGGCGTCCTTTAGACCTGAAAACACGGAACGAAACACCCGAATTTCGACGGGCACCTCGGTGAGAGAAAGCGCTATCGCGGGCGCAGACATGACTCCAAGCCGCCGGCCCCCGAGGGGACGGCGCTCACGGCGGGAGGAAAGTGGCGCCGGGCGGCGCGGGGCCGGTCCCCGCGGCCTCGGGGCGGCGAGGAGGGGCGCCGCCCGCGGGCCGGGGCATGCGGCCGGGACCCGCCGCCCCGAGGCCGGGAGGACGTGCCCCGCTGTGCGACCTCGACGGCCGGCCGCCCCGTGCCCGGCCGGCCTTACCTGAGCCGCCCACGCCGGAGCGGAGCGGGCAGCTTCTGCGGGAGGCGGCGGCGGCGGAGAGGTCGCTCTGGGAGCGGCCGCGGGGGCCGGGCGGCGGCGGCCAGGCGGGCGGCGGCGCCGCCGCGGCGCTACCCGGCCACCCCGCCATCGCCGTCGGGGAGCCGGGCCGGGCCGCCCGCCGGGTAGCCGCGGAGGGAAGGAGGGGGGAGGGAGGGGAGGAGGCCGCGAGGGAGGGCAGAGGGAAAGTTGGCGGAGGAAGAGCCGCCCCTCGGCTCCGACCGCCCCGTCGCAGCCTGCCCGGCGCGGAGCCGCCCCGTCGGGATGGCCGCGGCGCTTGGGGGCAGCCCGACAGGCGGCGGCGGGGAGGGAGCGCAGCCTGCCGCAGCTACACGCGGTGCTTGCGCGGGGGCCGGGGGTCGGTCGTCCTCTCCGCCCCACATGTGCCCCGCGGTGGCCGCTGCCGGGCCACAATCGCCGCAGCCGCCCGCACCTGCGGCGAGCCGGCGAGCTCGGCGGCGCGGAGGAGGGGGAGGGAGAAGGAGGAAGAGGAGAGCATTTGTGCCTCAGCCTCATCTTGCAACTCTTACTGACTGGCTGTGAGACGGTAATCGCCTGGCTCCGCTTAATTTTCTCCTCTGAGAAGGAAAAGTCTTAGCGTCATTAGCGAGTGGAGCAACTGACAACAGCAATTCTGTTTTCCTCCGCCTGCCCTCCTCCCGCAACAAGAGGGGGCACAACGCACCACTCCGCGGGTAGCGACTGCGGTGAGTCAGGTCCGCCCGAGAGGAACACTTTCGTGTTTAAAGGGTAGGCATTTCCCCACTTGCTGTTAGGCTGTGTTGCAGGCAACGTGCTTTTCACAACAAGGTCACAATCACGTGGCTTAGCATTTTCTAAGGACATTCTTTCTGCCTTTCAGATCAGATGCAGAATTCACACTGACTTCAATAAAAGCAGAATCAAGCCCCATGGTTTGGGGGTTTGTTAAATTTTATTTTACAGATGTACTGTACAACTTAATCAACTTAAAAGGCAACAGGAGAAAATATAATGCTTTCATTGTTTTTTTTGTTTGTTTGTTTTTTTTTTGTTTTTTTTTTTTTTTATAACTAAAAATAGTTATATATTCTGGGAGTAAAATCCCAGCTGCACCACTGAAGTGAATGGAAAAGACGGACAGGATTTCATTCTGTATTTTTAACACATCCAGTATCGCATGATCTAACTATCAAGGATGAAAGTCTCATTCAGATTATATGAAAAGACTCTACTGTCTACCACTCCTCAGGTCTGAATCAAATCCTGTCAAGCCTGAAATCTGTCCATGTGAAATTCAGCTACGGATCTCTGCTTCCTACTTGGAAACCTACTGCCTTCCCTGCAACACCTGACCCTGTGCAGCTCCCCTGGTGCATTTGTTGTGCAGGGTTCCCAAAAGTCATACAACTGAGGCACTGTTTGCCTTTGTCCAGGCAATCGATCCAGTGTGCACATCTCATATGTCAGCAATTAGGCAAATCAAAAGATCTGTTCTGTTCACTTCCCAGGGGACTGCCTTCATTTTTTCTTCCTCTTCTCTCCACTGAGAGACCACTGATTTCCTATCTTAGCTGCAGAAAGCTGGACTGGGCTGTACAGCCCTCTCCTCACTTGTTGCAGCAAGGAGCTCCGCACTTAAAGACCTTCCTGTGGGAGCTTCATTACTCCTGCATTGCACAGACACTTTCTGTCCACGTTCCTGTAAAGACACTGACAGTAGTCTCATATTATACACAAAATCTCATAATGTACTATTTTAACTATTTACCCTTTACAGCTTGCATCATTACAGGAGTGATTGTACACTGAGGACCTTTTCTCTCTCTAGAGATTTCAGTGGCTAAGCATGTGTGGGCTGGTGACATTTTCTAAACCTGGTTAAACCTTAATCAGAAGTATACTCATGATTCCTGTTTACTGAACTGTTTTTCTTTGCTTGCTTGCTTTCTTTCTTTTTTGAATCAAAGGATATAAGAAAGTTAATTAAATGAAATACACAGTTTCAGCTCCAGACCTCAGCAAAGTCAATGGGTCAACAGATGTCAGTAGGCTTTGGGTCAGACCCTTGAGGTTTTCTTGGATGATTTTTCCCTCTAGCCTTTTCAGTCACAAAGCAGTTGTAACTTTGGTGTGCTGTACAGAATAAGCTTCAGGGAGGATGCTTCAAAATTCACACATTAAGGAGCTGTTCAGTGCCTGAAATCCTTTGGTGTTGGCCTGTGATCAAAAAAAAAAAAAAAAAAAAAAGGCTGCAGAATGATGTTAAGAAATCCAAAGAAAAACTAGAAAACTAGAAAAGACATTGTAACAGGAGGTCAGAGGAGTTTAGGAATACCTTCTGAGAAGCAAACTGACATCTAAAGGAATTAACATAAAAGAATAAAAGAAGACACAGAGAAAGTGGGTCAGCATTGAATATAAAAGACAAGTATGAAGAGGCAGGCAAAAAAGGAGAAAAAAAAGAAAGGCTCATATGTATGATTTTCAAAGTACATTTATAAATCAGGGTAATGTGAACAGTCAAAAAGAATACCATGGAAGCCAGAATGCTGTTTAATCAGCCTGCAACTTAGTATACTCTTCAAGGTATATAACTTAAAATATTTTAAAAAACTGCATGTGTTTCTTTTTAATAGCCATTTAACTGGTTTTGGACAAAATGTAATAATTCTGGTTAATGGCTATGAAACTGAAGTTTCTATAGATTGGGAAAAACCTCAAAGTAAAGTGTACACCTCTGCCAGGTGGAAAGAGATTGCTTCAGTTGGGTGCTCACTTATTTTTTCAACTGTTCTGACGAAATTGCCAATGAAATTTCCATTTGTGGTAATGATTCTGGAAAGTTAGTATTTGCTCATTAAACCAAACTATTTCACAAAGACCACTCAAAGGCAACAAGGTCTGATCCAAAAGTATGTAATCCAGGTATCAAAAAAGACTGAAGAAGCAGTAGCCCAAGCTAAAAAGATGCATCTTTTAAAGCACGTGTCTGCCATGCACGACCTGCAGCATAAATGTGAAATGTTAGCTACCAAAGCAAGGGAGCTTCAGTATGGGTTTCCTCCAAAATCATTCTAACAAAGAAACCTCTCCTTGACAAGTCTAGGGGGTACCTTTTCATCCTGGAAGCCATAACCATCTGGTGGGCTGAAAGGAGGTCTGCAGAGCAAAAGAACTGGCATCCTGTCATGCTCTGCCTGGGAAATAAAGCTCTGTGGTGGGACCTTGAGCCCCTGGTGGGAAGGAAGCAGAAAGGACAAAACCAGAAGCCCATTAAGGCCACCTAAGAAACAGACCTTGGGTAATCGCTGGCAGCTTTTCAGGTCAGCGCTGACAGAGAATGATCCAAATTTGGGTTCTGAGGGACAGGACCGGTACCTAAATGCCGCTAAGCACTAACAGCTTATGGCAGACGGTCCTGGGGAAGGAGAAGATGAAAGAAGATAGGCTGATGTCCAAGGTAGAAGGTAGACACTTTCTTTTCCTAAAATCCTCTTCACTTGATTATTTGTAATACAGCAGCTAGATGAAACATACTGACTGATGAAACCCTTAGCTTACATACTTTTTCATCTAAAACCAAGGGAATTATTAGGTTCTGTTACGACAGTTTGGAAGAGGCAAACACAAAAGAAGTAAGACTTGGAAGACAACAGAGAGGGGCACAGGCAGGAATTACTGATGGAGAATTAGTGCCATTCATCCAGAGATGGCAAAGGCCAAGTAAAATTTGGGTTGGTGGCTCGCACCGTCCTGCCATTTAGGAGGCATGAGGAGGCCTTGAGAGTCTGCACGGCCTGTGCACTGCAGCCACCCTGTTGCCTGCATCGCCCAACAGCCAAGGCCTGGCCAAAGGCCCCTGTGGCTTCAGTGTCACCCTCACAGGTGCAGCAGGAAGCCGCGTAGACATGTCCAGTGAGGGCCACTTTGTCCACATGAAGACCGTGGTAGGGGCCCAGGTGGGTAGGACCAAAGCCCACCCAGGGATTTTATCTCTGAGGTGTCGAGTCTGCCAAGTGCACTGATAACAGCGACAACATCTTTTAATGCATAAAAATCAAAAAAAAAAAAAAACAAAAAAAAAAACGGGGCGGACACGCCTGAGCAACCACAACGACACCACCCCGCCCCACCCCCGCCCGGCGGCCACCAACATGGCGGCGAGGACCGCCCCGCCCCGCCCGCACCGGACGCGGCGGCCCCGCCCCGCGGTGCTGTAACGGCCGCGCCGCCACGCGACCGCCCCCCACCCCCACTTCCCCCTCCCCTCCGCCGCCGCCATCGCCATGGCCATGTCCCCCGCGGCCGCCCGTGCCGCGCCGCCGCCGTTGCTGCTCCTGCTGCTGGCGGTGGCAGTGGCGCCGCTGCCGGCGGGCGGCGGGCCGCGCTACGAGCCCACCTGGCGGTCGCTGGACACCCGGCCGCTGCCCGCCTGGTTCGACGAGGCGAAGCTGGGCGTCTTCCTCCACTGGGGCGTCTTCTCGGTGCCCAGCTTCGGCAGCGAGTGGTTCTGGTGAGCGGGCTGCGCGCCGCGCCGCGCCGGCCCCTCTGCCGCTGGTGAGCCGCGGCGCGGGTTTTAGGCTCTTCCAGGAGAGCGGCTCCTCGAGCAGGCAGGTGTGCGGGTGGTTTCGCCCCTCGCCACCTCCCCTCTCAAGTAAGGGGCCGGCCGGGAGCCCCCGCGCGGGCCCTGGAGCGGAGGCGGGTGTGAAACGGGCCTTCGGCCGCGTCGGGGAAGCCGGAAGCGTTGCGGCCTGGCTCGCGAAGGGCGCGGAGGTTTGATGGGGCTGCGGTGTGTGTGTCCGCCGGCCTGTCTGCCCCTAACGCTTGTGCGTGTGCTGGCGAACGCTGCAGAGAGGCTGGGGAGCAGAAAGATTTGTTTTACTGCTGAGTGGCAGAAGGAGGCCTTACTTGATCAGACAGGCTGATGTGCTTGTTCTTCCCCTGGAAAGAGCCTAAAGCTCTGATCCTGCAAGTAACTTTAATTCAGAAGCTGGGTGAAAACTTTGGGTTGCGTGAGTGTTCAGTGGCTCAGGACCTCTGACTGAAGCCAGTTGTTTTGCCATCTAATTTGCATGCTCTGCCACATGTTTCCTGTGTGACTTTGAATAAGTCATGTTTATCTTTCTAATGGAAGGTAATGGATCTCTGACAGAACTTAATGCAATGTCCAAAGCTTAGTGCAGTGTCCATAAAACAAACCAACATCACTATAAGCGAATGACTATTTTCCATAGACAAAATTCAACCTACTCTTCTCAATTTCCTAAAGTTTTTTTTTTTTTTTTTTTTTTTTTTTTTTTTTTTTTTAAATGTGTTCCACTTACTACCTAATGACTTCTGGAGGGGTTCAGGCCTTGCTTGGAGTGCTGTGCTCTGATGCTTGTGTGCAGATTCAGGCTCACACCTTTGTTCTTTTGCTGTTCTTCTGAAAAGACCTCAAAACACATTAATGTAGTTGATAAAGTTGTTTGTCTCCCATCCTTTGGTATGTGTAGGTTTGGAGCTGCTCCAGGGACCTCCAATAGTGCTCATAGTCAGTAATGGAGGTCTGTTGTTAACAGCTTTAAATAGAAGGTCATAAATGCTAGCAGTCATCCAGCCTGTTTTCCTTTCCTCAGAGATGCGCAACCTTGGTCAGTATGTTTCTGAAACTTAACACTTTTATTCCAGCAGTTTTTAATGTTGTTAGCAAGCAGCATGACACAGAAAAGCAAGAGGATATTATCTACCTTTTTTTTTAATGCAATTGCATACTTTCAGGTGAGACTCCTTTTTTCAGGTTCAGTCAGGAAGACTGTCTCTGCATTCATTTTTATTTATTTATTTTTATTTTTTAAACCTACTGGCTGCCAGTGTCTGTGTTTGTTTATGCTGAGGTGCCTTTGAGAAGGTTTCAGCAATATCCACGTGGTAGGTTTAGTGTTACAGAAATTAAGTTGAGTCCAACCCAAGATCAAAGATATGAACACATTTGGGACATTCAAGTTCTGTTCTGTACTGCTTTATTCTTTCCCTTTGAACTTGTACTCATTTATGCCTAAATTTGCAAACAGGATTTTGCTGCTTGGCTTCATCTGTAGAAAGGTAAATCCTTTCAGACCTTTTTCCCCATAAATACTAGCAGTCACAATGTGTGTTGCTGTTAGGTTTCCAGCAATAAGGCTGTTTATGCTTTAAGGACTGTTGCATGCTCTTCTTGGATTTCCTCTTTCATTATGGGGAGGGATGGAACAGGCTGAAAACAAATAATGCTCTATCAGTGATCTCTGTCCATGGTGAGGGTGAGAGACCATTCTAACAGAGCAGAGGTCAAAACCTTGCTGTGGACTGGGGCAGTTGGGATAGTGACATTACTGGATCAGGTATTGATGTGATGGAAAAACAGGATAGAAATTGTCCCTGCCTCACAGAAGTGGGCTGCAAAAGGAGGTCATTGTCTTACTTCTCCTCTGGTTCTTAAATCTGCATGCCCT
Source organism: Rhea pennata (assembly GCF_028389875.1). Classification (NCBI taxonomy): domain Eukaryota; kingdom Metazoa; phylum Chordata; class Aves; order Rheiformes; family Rheidae; genus Rhea; species Rhea pennata. The sequence continues at coordinate 62,455,063 of NC_084665.1, forward strand.
GGTCCTGTGGATTGAGGGAGAGAGATATATCTGAGAGTTAGAGCCTGTTTGTAACAAGAGGAGGTCTTGCAGAAACAGGCTGTTGCAGGAGCACGTGCCTTCTAGTAGAATTATTTTGGTTCACAGCCTCACATGTGCTATGGGTATAGCACTCTGCAGTGAGGCCTCTCTCCTGCTCTGGGGCCACGAGTGTCAGCTCGCGTATCAGGTTAATCAGCTGCATTTGGTGTGGAGGACTCTCGACCAGGAGAGAGGTAAAGCTGCTGGCTTGCACATTTGTGAATTGCAGTGTGGGTAGCGGAGCAGGGGTATCTGACTGATGCGTGAGACTGGAGAAGAGTGAGTCATATTAGTCCAGAAAAAGGGCATTTCTAGTGACACATGAGCTGCTTATGTGAACTGCATAGTTGTGCCCTCTTGTAATTTTTCCAGATCTGGGTACTGAAAAAGGCTACCAATTTTTCCGTTCTTCAAGTACAGCTGCTTTGTGACATATCTTCAGATAAAATCTCAGGACCTTTCCAAAGTGGAGTGCTTGAAAGAAGCAGAGCACAAGGAAAAGAGAGCCAGGGATAGAATCTTTGATAACTTAAACTGTTACTCTCTGAAGTAATTTTATTTCATTTCCAGTGTCGTGTAACAGCATGTGCCTCAGTGTGAATGCAAATAGGAGCTGATGATTTCAATTCACTTTTATGTGTTTACATAGTATGTCAGAAGCTGTATTTTTACTGTGTATTTTTAGGTGGTACTGGCAGAAGCAAAAGAGAGAGCCCTATGTAAAATTTATGGAGGCAAATTATCCACCTGGGTTTAGTTATGAAGACTTTGGACCATTGTTTACAGCAGAATTCTTTGATCCCAACCAGTGGGCAGATATTCTGAAGGCTTCAGGTGCAAAATATGTTGTCTTGACTTCAAAACATCATGAAGGTAAATAGAAGGTTTGTGAATGTTAGTAATTGCTACATTTCTATCAGCTGAAGAAAAGCCCAGGTGACTTTCCTGCTTGCTAAGAGAGAGGCAGAGAAAGTCAGGCAGACTGATTTACCTGCCCCAACCCAGCTGAAGAAAAAGACCCACCCAAGAAGTGTGCATTTATTTTCCTGACCTCTGCATGATAGCTGTAGTCATAAAACTTTCATAGAAGGAGGAACTGTTTGTGCTATTGTTCTCTTGCCTGAAGCAGTGGGTACTGCTGAGCTTCCTGCAGTAGTTATTTCTTTTCCAACTGTTGTGTAAGGAACCAGCAGAAGTGTGCTGTTTTATGCAGAGAACACTCTGTGTGCAGGCAGTTAACTAGCTCTGTAGATTTATCCAAGGAATTTAGAATATGTTCCAGCAGTTCACTTCAGAGTTAGAAACATATACAGGGTGTAGCTATTCCTGATGCTGTAGATGGTAAAATCTGAACTGGGTCTCTGAAGATGACAGGTGTCACACTTGCAGTGAAATAAATAAGGCAGAACGTTACAGCTTTACAGCTGGAGATGAAAACACAGATGTGAGTACCTAAAGTTATGCAAGAAGTTTATTATTAAGAAAATCATTTTGTGGGCTGCCTGAGCCATTGTCCCATTATTTATTCTCAAATCTCAGCTCACACCTCCCATGCTTTTCTCTTTCTGCTTTTTGTGACTGCTGTTAAGATACTATAAGGTGATGTAGCTAGCTGACTGGTAGACTTGACTGAACTTCTACATTTGCATGCCTTTTCTATGAAGGTATAGGAGAACTTCAGATGCTGTTGATTTTTGACACCATAATTATAAGATACTTTGCAGACATAAGTAAAGAAAAAAAAATGGTTATAAAGAAACATGATAGTAAAGAAAAGCGAAAGATATGACGAAACAACGTAACAGCACATCTAGTGAACATTGCCTTTGTTTGGGGAGATATGGATACCGGACAAACAACTAGTAACTTGTGCATCAGAATTGTTACTAAAATTCACAAAACTGATTCTAGTGATGCCTGTGGCATAATTCTCACTGACTTAAAAAGAACAAAGATTCATTTAGTCTGTCCAGTAATGTTGGACATGAATTTTTAGCTTGTTTGTCTAGAAGATACAATTACACATATTTCACAAAAATATTGTAAGATTTATTAGGCAATGCTTGTAAAGCAGTTTGAAAGTGAGAGTTGAGCTGGTGGTGGAATCTGAAGGGCTTAGGCTGGATTGCTGAATGTCTTAAAAATTAAATTCCTCCTGATAATTAATGTTGATATTTTAAAAGCTCTTCCAGGAGTTTTTGCACTCTGCTTATGTACATCTACTAACTGGGTAAATAAGCTGTTATAAATGTCAAGATAAATGAAAAGTGAAGGTTTGCATAAGATATAGATGGGAAGGAGGAGAATATTTTTTGAATGTAATGATAGCTAGAGCATTCTGCAATAAAAGAGCATTTTGTCGTCTTGTTGCTGATTGCATGTTGAGAGTTTATATTTGAAACAGTCTGTGGAAATCCAGATGCCTCCAAAGTTGCTATATTTTTGGTTAATTTAATTGGGATATTTGAATGGAGTGAACAACTAAGGAGGAAGGAATAATTATCCTCAGTTAGTACAGACCTGGAAGTTTCCTGTTTTTAAATATATTTGTAAATGCATGTGTGTGGAAAGAGGAAAAAAAAATATACGCGTACATGTGCGTGCACACACGTAAACTGTGGAAGAACTGTAACTTTCCCTCTTCTGCTTCCCTTTCCTACTATTTAATTTTTTCTTTTCAGGCTTCACTTTGTGGGGGTCCAAATATTCTTGGAACTGGAATGCTGTTGATGTGGGACCAAAACGAGACCTTGTGGATGAACTAGCAACAGCTATTAGAAACAGGACTGATCTGCATTTTGGGTTATATCACTCCTTATTTGAATGGTTCAACCCTCTCTTTCTTGAGGATGCCACAAATGTATTCAAAACAAGAAAGTTTCCAACCAGTAAATCGTTACCAGAACTCTATGAAATTGTTACCAAGTACCAACCAGAAATAATTTGGTCTGATGGGAATGGAAATGCGCCCGATACTTACTGGAACAGCACTGGTTTCTTAGCTTGGCTGTATAATGACAGGTATATAATGATGCTATCATAGTTCCTTATCTGAAACTGTTCCATTTCTTGTTGGTCTCATTTTCTGTATATTGTGTGGAACCTATTGCCTTTACTTATGGAGACTTAACTGTATCTTAACTCTTCTGGAATATGAAGTGTCAAGAATGCAGACCTTCCCTAGAAAAATCAAAGCTTGCTTTTTTTTAAAAAAAAAAAAAAAAAACAAAAAAACAAAAAAAAAACCTTTCTTTTTACCCATCTATCAGTTAAGATGATATCAATTATTCTGCCTAACTATATTCTTCCATAATTATTGTGTACTGCATGGGCAAACAGGATAGCAGAATAATCTAGGAATATGGTACATTGTTGTCGTTATGTGTCTGACAGTGGATATGCGGTGCAGCCTGCTTTCTTGCAGATCTCATGTGAAAGTTTCCAGCATATTTCCCTAATAAATGCTGAGCCTTTTACTAGAAAAGGAACAAGAATAGGATCCCTGAAATTGCACTCAATCAAATTGTAATAAATTAGTAGTGCAGAATTCACCCTACATATTATTTTCTGGGAGGTGAGGAAAGAGATTCCATTGATTGTAACTGCAGTTCTTAAACTAAAAATTATAAACTTAAAATATTTCTGTTTTCAGTCCAGTTCGAGATACAGTTGTGACAAATGACCGCTGGGGAGTTGGTAGCATCTGTAAACATGGAGGTTTCTACACTTGTAGTGACCGGTATAACCCTGGACACCTTTTGCCTCATAAGTGGGAGAACTGTATGACTATTGATAAGCAGTCGTGGGGCTACAGGAGGGACGCAAAGCTTGATGATTACCTCACCATTGAGGACTTGGTTAAGGTACAGTAGGACAAATGGGTTGCATGCAACTTCTGCTTCTCCCTCCTGATTATTATATGGTATCATATTTCAATTGTATTTTTAATACAAATATTGTTTTAATTATCCATGAAATTATAAATCATTTTGTTCACTTGCAGCCTAACATTGGTAGGATGAAATATCCATGTTATTCTTACTGACTTTATAGGAATGACTATGAGAAAAGTTACCTAATAAAAGTTAAGTCAGTTTCTTAGGTGAGTAATTGGCCAAAGACTGACCTAGAAAGTCTGTCTTACTAGTTTCTGGTAACTTTACATAAAAGTCGATGAGAAGCAAACAGTTGTGATTTCACAGCTCCTATTTAGGAACCGCTGATTGAAGGCTGTATCTTTTCCCGTTCTAGCTAGAATTGATTTATCCCTCTTAATAGTCTTTTACCTTGCAAAGAGAAACTTTTTTTTAATGCATTTATATTGGTAAACACTAGCAGATACAAGATATCTTATGTTAAGATATTTGATGTGTTAGTCTAAAGTATTAAAAAAGAAAAGATTTGAAACTTAAGAAAACTGGATGAAAGGAAAACTTATCTTTAAGATTACAATATATTTAATTCACCTAGTAAAGGGATGATTGTTTACTACTGTTACTTAACCTAAATCTGTTCCCTGCAAGAGAAAATTTCAAATTGAAATAAGCTCTTTTCAGAAGCAGGAGACCTCAAATTCATTCAAATCCCCAGCTGTCTGCTCCTCAGACTCATGCCTCTCAGTCCTTGATCTCTGGAGGGCAGTGTGGGTGTGAACACAAATGTTGATGTAGAAGGATCAGCAACCTGTTTGCAGGTGGCTACGTTTGCACCAATGCCACAGTGTAATCTCTTGAAGCCAGAATCTGTGATCACCAAGGGTTGAGATTAAAAGATTTATTAGTAAAATTGTTTGCATGTTTTTTCTGTATGCTGCTTGGATTAACAGATCCAGGGAAAGTCTATTCCAGGATGAATGAACCTTTGCATCTAGATTAAATGGACTATTTTTTTTACTGTTATGTCCACTGACATGAAGACAGTCATTCATCCATCCTCTTTTGGCATTTTTACAGTAGGAACATTCATTTTATAGTAGTAATTTTCATTTAAATTTCCATCTGTACATTCTGTCTGTTGCAGCAATACTCAGTTATATGCTACATGCATTTTACAGGCCCTGAAGTCTATGATTACTATTAATATATGAATGCTTATTCTCGTATTGGTTCTGTTTGCAAAAGATAGAATATTTGGAAAATACAGTACCTTCAGAGACAAGATTTTATTTTCTTTTCTAAATAAAATAGTGTGGTTTACTTTCTTCTAAATGTTTCGTGAAAACTAGATACAAAATATCCAAAGCTTCCTACTGTTTTACAGTTGTTGCTATAAAATAGGGAGAACATTAGAGCAAGAAGTTGCTTCAGTAAAAATGACAGTGGCATCTATGTGCCCTATTATCCTCTCATGTAGAGAATTAATCCCCTGTTTTGTTGGTAAAACTCTCATGAAGTTTCTGCAGAACTCAAAATGCTTAAAAAGTTGTAGAATCTTACTCAAATGTAGATTCAGTCAGAACTACTGGTGTGAAACTGTGTTTGGGATGTCATTATTTTCTGTCGTTATAAACTGACAACAGAGCCTCCTCATACGGGAGGCTAGATTTTTGCATTGACTGTTGGGATGGCCCCTCAAGCCTAAACACATAGCAGTTACACAGCCAGTTCAATGCATTATTCTGAAGTAACGTACCAGGCTTCAGTAAATACTTCAAAGTGTGTGTGTGTGTGTGTACACACACATACATATATATTTTAACCATATGTTCTGTGTGTTTAAAAACATTTCAGCAACTTGTAGAAACAGTATCTTGTGGGGGTAATCTCTTGATGAATGTTGGGCCCACTCATGATGGTCGCATTGCTGTTGTATTTGAAGAACGCCTGAGGCAGATGGGTACCTGGCTGAAAGTCAATGGAGAAGCCATCTATGGAACTAAGCCGTGGAGAGCGCAGAACGACACTGTCACACCAGAAGTGTGGTAAGGCTACTGAACCAAAATGGAGACAATATAATGCAGCAGAAGCTTATACAATATTTTTCATGACTTACAGCTTACTCTGTATGCTGGAAAGAAAAGTATACTTTTGTCATTTTAGCTGCGCACATAAAGGTGTGTATAAAGATGTAAGTAGACAACAAGTGTCGAAGAAGATAGTTTTGGGATAATGCTGAAGCTGAAGGGAAGATTGCTTGTGTCCCTTAACGATTTTGTGCTTCTTAGTGTAGCTGGCAACAGAAACTTTAAAAATAAATAAATCCAAAGTATAGAACTACTATGAAGTGTTTATCTGTACAGTAGAAATACTAGTTCTCGCTGAGAAACAGGAGAAGAAGACTAGGAACCTGTCTTAATATACTCCACACTACATGAAGTAAAAAGGCATAGGGAAATGATTGCAATTGCTTGGTCACTAAACTCAGCCAGACTCTGGACTTCCCTCCCTCCCTCTCCCTCATAGCTGCTATAACACCTAGTGATCTATAATGGCTTTGGTCTGACCCTCTTTTCTGCCTCACTGGGCTTTCTTTTACTCTTGCTCCCAGTAAGATCCGGCTGTCTAGCTGTAGCCTTGAAATGCTAAAACATCGGCTCTTTAGTAAAATCATTTCTGGGAACAATAAAAAAACAGCTGTAATTAAAATGAAGGAAGTCAGGAGAAATGTTTCAAATATGTACCACAAGATTACCAAGGACAGACTGTGGATAATGTCTGCTGAAACTCAATTTTTAAAAATTAACTGCTGGATGAAAGTCTTTACTGTTGCATAAACTCCTATTTAATTTTTCTGTGGAGTTACTATATGCTTGATTATGGATGTGAATTACCGTATTTCCTGAATAAACCTGCAATTGTCAGAGTCCCTCTATCCCACAACTTCCTTCGTATGTGACTGAGCAGCGGTGAGTATTATATACTTGCTAAAAATGCAACAGAGGATCTTAAATTTCAGTTCCTTAATAGTCTCCGTTGCCTCTAGTTTGTTGGAACATTTGCAGGGAATAGTAGTTTATTAAAGGGTATGGATTATCTGAAAAGAAGGTTATGCGTGTGAAAACGTAACTAATGCTAACTTTTCAAATCTCTTTCCTATCTTGAGATGTATATGACTTTGGTATATACCACTTTGGAAGATTTACAGGGAAAACTGACATGCATTTCTGTTCTCCATTTCCAACCAGGTACACCTTCAGTCCTAAAGAAGGCAAAGTCTATGCAATTTTCCTTAACTGGCCAATCTCTGGAACTCTGGCACTTGGTGAACCACAGGCTAAGGTTGGAGAAACAGAGGTATAGACTCTTCTTCTCTTGATTCTTTAAAACAGTGAAGTTTTAAAATACATAATGTAAGAAATGAATGTATTCTTAAGGCATGTGGAAAATAACTCAAATGTTTATCATGTTCCATTAGTGTTTGTTCTAGGTTTTAATATTTGTGAGAATGCCTACCTTCTAGGACAGAGAATATTAGAAGAGACCTAGCAAAATGTTAGCTTTCATTCCAGGACCTTCTGTGTCATAGTCTTCTGAGTGGGATGTTTATTTAACAAAGCTGGACCTAGTTGTTGCTGGGATATATTTTAGCTTGCAAACTGAGGATCAGAAAAAGAGGCCAAGTAACTGAAAAAAAAAAAAAACTCTGCTAGCCCTCCTGTTCCCAGTATAGATTCTAAGCTAGGGTTTTTCTATAAAGTGTCTATTCTCATGACTTTGCATGGCTGTATTGTAAGTGCTGTAAGGATGCATTAGTTTCAAATCAAGTCCTTGGACAAAGGGAGAGCGCACAGTTTATTTAAAGGACGTCAGTTTTCCAGGGACATAAAATAGCAAGTCACTGACCCTACATATCCATCTTAAAGCTATGCTGAGAAGTTGAGGATGTGGAAGCTGCACCTATGTTTGCAAGTAGTGTGACCCAGTATGAGCAGATTTATAGAGCAGAACTGTTAGTGCTTGGGACTTGATAACCACACTATATGCACTGAAGGAGGGTTCACTTTGGATTAGCTTTATTCTGGTCCCATACACTGGATGCTCAGTAGCAGCTGAAGTGCATTAAGTGTGTTTCTGGACTGTCTTCTGGTTTAGCTTCATCTGAGAACAATTAAAACAGCTTTGTGATGAGGATGAAAGCACTGCAAATGGAGACGATCAGTCATTTCAAAAGCATGCTCCAAACATCATCTAAAACACAAATGTAGATTCATCTCGACTTTTGGAGAGGCATCTAGATTGTCTGTGCAGAAGAACAATGTTTGAGTGGTAAAGACTGGTCTTCAATGGCCTTAAGCTGCTCCACTGTTTTCAGCATTTCATACTAGCTGGCATAAACATCTCTCCACAGAACATACTTGTGTGGTGTTTGTGGGGTTGCTTAGGTCAGTTTTAATCAGAGACAACTGTCTGCACTCTCTAAAACAGATACTAATTCAGGACTAAATTCTACAGTAGGAAACTGGCATTTAAGACATAGGTGATACTAAGCTCAGCATTTTGGTGCCTAATGCCTATATCCCCAAATCATGTGCAAAATATTTTTGAAAAGTTTATATACCTTTTATGGACTTGAATTTAGACAAACACCACTAGCTTTAAGAAGTATTATTACTTATGTGTCTACTTTACAAGTACTTTTGCAAGGTCCTACGACCTTTAATCAGTCATACCATTTGGCTGATGAGTGGCATTTCAGGATAATCTGAGTAAAGTAGCTATGGCAGAACACTGCTTTGTCAAATATGCAATTGTATGTACTTTGAAAAGGCTTTTTTAAATTATAGTTTTGGTTTCTATTTCAGGTGAGGCTGACTGGCCATGAGGAACTGCTGAAATGGGCTGCACTGGGAGAAAAGGGAATGCTGATAGCTCTACCTCAATTAAGTCTGAAGCAGTTGCCGTGTCAGTGGGGCTGGGCTTTGCAACTGACTAACATAAACTAAGCCATCCACTCAGGTGATAGCAAACTGTTCCCCCTGCACCTCGTCACTGTTTTCTACCTCTTGCTTGCTTCCTCTGAGAAACAATCATTTCATTTTTAAATGAAAGATAAGCTAATATTAAAGGATGGAATGGAGAGTCTCATGGAATCTAATACTGGACAGTTGAATCACTGTGTGAAATTTGCTTCAGCACCTACCTTGACCTCTCAACTCTTCTTTTGAATGAGTTTATTGCCAAATTATGTGAAGAAAAGAGGTGCTGCTTTTTTAAAGCCATGAGAAAGAAGAAAACAAACTCAAGCCCATGTTAAAGCAAATGTAGCTATCAATGATACAACCTCCTTAAAACAAGAAATGCGGATTCAGCAAAAATGTATGTTAAAGAACAACTGACGGCTTTGGAAAGTAAGCTTTCCTGTTGCTTGCTAAAAACTGGCAGATAGTTTCAGATAAGGAGAGTAATGCACTTGCATAGAGAGTTTTGTAATGGTTGGGAATTCACCACAAATACGTAAATATGCATTACTTCTACGTTTCTAATCATGAAAATCATTAATTTTATAAGCTCCTATCTTTTTTTATAATTCTGTCTATTACTGAGATTAAGTACAAGATCTATAATCAGACCTCTGAGGGTTTTTTTTAGCTGTTCTTTGTATATTTTTCTAAAATTAAAGTTACTCTTGTTTAGATCCATTGTTTTTTATGCAGTGGACTATTAAAATAAATTTCTTCAGTGAGAAAGTTTTTTTTTTTTTTTTATATAATCAGGAGTTACTAGGGATCTTCAGCTTTGGCAAAAAGACACCACTTTAAACAGAGGGTGAATTGCATCCAACTAGAAAAAGTTCCAATCCCATCATCTATCTCTGTTAGAAATGACAGACCTGCAGTGTGAGGTTTGCAAAGGGGGAGTGGTAGGGTAATAAAAAAGATAACTTCATTTCAACATAAAGATCAATGGTTCTTTTTCTTAATATAAATAAAGGGAAAACTATTACTCTACAAGTTACATTTACTCCCCTTTCAAACTTTCCTGTACTTTATTATTTTCCTATATCAAACCTTTAGGTGATGGGCCAATGAGGTATTGCCTTTTCTGCTATTAAAGTTACTACACACAAACCTTACATTAAAATAATTTATTACAGTACAGACAACTGGGCTCAATTAATACAAATTAAGATAAAATATTTACAAGTTATTGTATACAGCAGTTGCTGTTTGAACAGCATAAACAGGAGAACTTCTAAAAATCCACATTCTCTAAGGCTTAAGCAATAAGGATACTACCCCCCAGCATCTTGATGAGGAATGTGCATCTTTTTGAATAATGAGAGATTCTTTGGAATAATGTTCATAAAGTCAAGGAAAGAGGAGTTTTCCTTTATAAAAAGAAAAAGCTCTAGGGAAGAAGAGTGTGCTTTCTGCTGTTCTTAAATAGTTATTGTTAAATTCTTTTTTTTCCAAAACTCACTGCATTGCAGGCAATTTTTAAAAAAATAACTATTGTAACACTGTCATGAGATGCCTTTTGGATGAAATAAACATAAATAAATTAAGGAAGAGTTTAGCCACTTCTTAATAGAAAAGTCTCTACATATGGAGATTCTTTCAGTATTTTTAAATGGGTGTTTTAAGCAGAATTCTATTAGATAGAACAAATACAGGCTCACTCCCAACTTTTTCAGTATATGTGTTCCCTCTGCTAGTCTACCATTCCTACACCATTATAAAATTAACCCAGTCTCATCAGTAGTCACAAGAGATATGTTATAAATATGTGATCTATTCCTATTTATGTGGAGTTCATTTCTCTAGCTGCTGAGGGGTACTAAAAGCTTCATACACATTAGCAGCAAAATCTTTCACTTGTTCCATCATCAACAGGTCCTGGAAGAAATTGAAAGAAGAAACTGCTTAAGCAACACACCCACCACTTTCTTGTTTTTACTGCAGTAGTACTTATGCATCATAAGAAGAGCACCTGGCACTCCCAAAGAGATTTAACTCTAATTTCTTGTATTAGAAATGCTTATGAGCAGAACTGCAAATAGGCTCCTGTTGACTTTTCTGTGTTTCTGTACAGTTTAGCAAAGAGAAGAGATTCCGGGGGGGGGAGCGTGGGGAGGAGGAGAAAAGCATCTTTCTGTAGCGTGCAAATCTATAAAAGGTTTATGGTGTACCAGTTGCTCTTGCTGCCTTTTAAAGGCAATGAAATCAAACATACTGAAGTATGTTATTAAACTGAAACTTATATTTCAAAAATTTGGGGTGTTTAAAATAAGGAAAATTCTTACCTGCACAAAGTGACTGGGAGTTTCACTGCATACTGAATGGATCTGTCCATTTATTATTGGAATTATCTTGGCTAAAGGAAGACTGATGCTGGAAAGACTACGAGGGAAATAAAATGTTGACCTTTACCTGCTTCGATATTGATAAAGCCATTAAACTTTATAATTATTATAAAGTAATAATTATTGAATTGTAAGTAAGAGTTTGTACAATTTAGTTTTGCATAGACTGCAAATTTAAAAATACAGATGAAGTTGTTTGTTCCCTATCAAGGCTTTCATTTATTGTAGAGAACTACCAGAGCAAACTTCATCTGATATGTTGGTTTTCCTATTACACAGCTTTACACTTGCTTCTCATGCAAGAGAGATGGTTTAGCCACAGCACGCGTGTTCGCATGTGGGTAGAGTTGTCAGGATTATCGGTCTGAAATTTCACACTCTTTGTAAACCAGGTTTAGGGCAGACAGCCAAATTAGAACCTTTGGGATATTATAAGTAATAAAAATAGCATACATTCAAAAAAATTACTCTTTGAGAATCATCAGTTATTGAAAGAAGCATAGGATCTGATAGGAAACCAGCTTCTTAGAGAACTCAGCTCTTGAATTTGTTACATTCTCACTGCATTGTTTTAAAACCAAGTTGACTTCCAAATAACAGCTATTTTTACAATAGTCTTTTAGAAAAAGAGGCAGAAGATACCACATATTAATATCTTGTTCAGCATACCAGTGAAGAACCTATGTTCTGTAGATGCTTAAGCTGCGTGTAACTGGACAACTGGTAATGTCCAATTTTGTTGAGAGTTACAGTAATTGACAGTCAAGAGCCTAGCGTGCACAGAGCTTATGTGGGAACTGCAGGAGAATGCTATGTTCATCACAGCCTCGCATGGGAGTATTGTGATACGTCTTTCAGTAGTTGTCACTAGTGGAGTAAGTCCTCCTTGGCAAGCAAGGCAGCCTACTTCTACAGTGTTGCCAAAAACTGAGAAGTATAAATCTCTATTTGTACTTCCAGATCCGTTAGTAACGATGCTTGAGTAACCTCAAGCAAATTATACCGATGTCATGGGTGAGAAGCAGCATGCAATACTCCCAACTCTCTACTTCATCAAAATGAGGAAACAGTATTTGTTCTTGATAAGCAAGAAACAGAATTCTTTCTAGCATGCGAACTTCACATAGGCAGGAAAATCTATAGCTTTTTTTTTGGAATTCACTATGAAGCCCGAAGTGTTGTCACATAAGAACCACAGCAAAAGAAAAGAGTTACCTATTTACAGAGCCATTCTGACAGAGGTCCTGTTCAGTAGGTCTAAAAAACTCAGCCATATTGTCCAGCAATCGACTGAATCCTCTGTTTAAACATGTGCTTAAAACTGTACCAAAATCTGGACTGAAAAAGTAAACAAAATGCTGGTTTTGATTTCTAGAATTTATTTTTCCAGACTAAAAAACCCTGTAAGTATTCAGTGCTATAGATGTCCCTCCCATAAGTTAAGATGTACAACACAGATGAAAGGCTATTAGTACCGCCCTCCCAAGAAATACTGGCTACCCAAATAATTGTACCAAACGAGTCAACCTAATAATGAAGACCAGATAAATCAAAAGCATTCATCTCATCTTTTTTTTTTTCTTATTAAGCACTAACATATAAAGGGCTTTACTCATGCTTAAAATCCTCCAGATGCCTAGCAGCTAAACTGCAAGAATATTTTGGCATTTAGCTTAGTTCACTTGTATTCATTGTTTATTATAGTAGCTCTCTTGTGCTGGATCAATACAGCCACTCATAAAACCATGCATTAAAAATAAATTCTGATAAAGGAAACTATACCAAAATTGGTGTTTAGTTTATCAAAGCAAGTAAACCCAAAGAAATCAGTCTCAATTTACTATGGTATAAGTAGAAGATATATACTCCTCTGTTGCTGCATATCTACAGAAAATATGAGGAAGGGTTAAGGGGATCTGGCTGAGAAAGATATCCTGGTCATCTTGTCAGGGTGGGATTGTTTCTTATAACTGATTTGCTCTTTGATCAAATAGATGTTTATAAATGCATGGAAAAACACAGTTTGTTATAGAAGAAAAAAAAAAGATACTCTAAAGAACAAAAATCTAACAAGATACTCAAATCCCACAGTTTCAGAAGTCTCAAATTTAAAAATCCCAGCCTACAATTACTGAATTTAAATTTTTAATGCAATACAATGCTTAAATGGTCACATTTTGGAAAACAGAATTTCACCAGCTTTTTATATGAAACCATTTTTTTCAATATAGGATATTTCTTATACCTTTCTAGCATATCTCTAGTTTCATTAAGTAATTTAATTGTAGCAGTGTCTCTTTCTGTGAGTCCACAGGCCTAGAAAAAGCAAAGACAGACACTGTTTAATAAGGAATCCATTGGCAATCGTAAGAATAATAGCAGCAATGGTATAGTTATGCATGCTGGAGTCAGGTCAAGACATGTGCTGAGTCAATTTTAAAATTTGATATTATATCATGATAAATTGATTTTTAAAAATAATTTGTACGTGTTCCTTTTAGTAAGTGTTTTAATTTAAAGAAAGAAATACCAGACTAATTGAGCAAAGTACTTTTTCCACTTCTGACCTCCAAATCTGAGATAAAACTTGCATATTTGCCTAAGTTAAAAGGGTAGGTATACGTGGTCACTTACTGAAGCTTAAATTTCTTCTTTATACTAGTTTAACATGAAGATAAGAATGAGTTTTCTCCAACTACCTGCTGTGGATGGAGGCAACCTTCAGAAGATTTAGGAAACTATTTTAACATTACAAATGAGACTTGATACAACTTTCTCTTGACTCCTATTCATCTTCCAGCCCAAATCAAGAGAGGACTTCAGCCCACCATCACTTTTTTGTGCATCACTGAGATGCTAAAATTGTCCATGATCTTTGCTGATAGGCAAGTGCAGGGTAATAGGATTTTGCTTATGGCTGAGTTAAGCTGTCTTATGTTAAAGCACACACCACAAGCAAAAAGCAGTAATTTGGTTGTGTTTCTGAGTTAAAAGCTGACATTCTGAGGATGACACTTGTTTTTAATTAAATCTGAAGGTTCAATTTTACTTTGCCTAGAATAGACATAAGGACGCTTGATTTATGAAAGAAGAGGCACTGCTATTTACCAAAGATAGTTGTCAGGGTATAACAAGAGGACAGTCAAAAAAAAAAAAAAAGGCGCTACCCAAAGAAGCAAATAAAAAAAAAATACATACTATGAAAAAAGGCAGATGAAAGAAATTAGAACAAATACCTGGCTAGCCAAGGGGTTTTCTTCATCCGGCATCAGATAATGACATAAGGGAGAGTAAGATGCAATCTGATCTGAATCTTGATATTCCACTACTTTCCTGATGTCTTTAAGTTTCTGCTCCAGCTCCAGAAGAGACAAGGTATGCTTAAGAGAAATACTGGAAAGGAAAAAGGCTACAATGTTGATTGCCAAAATTAATAATGATACATCATTAATTTATTCATAATGTGTTCACAAGTAAAAATCTTCTCTCCTCCCCAGTTCTGATAAAAGTCACTGTTCTGGGATCAGTAAAGTTAAAAAAGTTAAAAAAACCAGTAAAGTTAAAAAACTAACCACAGAGATTCTTACCTTCCAAAAACTTTATGCACAGCTTGTTTAACAACAGTTATTAACTCAGTCAGTCCTAGAACAAGAAAAGTGTCCAAATTATTACAATAATTTGCTCAAGTCTAGAAGAAAGCAGTATTTTGTAAGTATACTTAGCTTAGAGCACCATACCATCTCCTAAAAGGTGCTGAATACTTGATAAATATTGCTGCTGGACTTCAGGGGGAGCTAGAGGTTTCTGTAGGGGAAAAAAAAATTTTTTTGTAACATGCCAACAGTAGAGAACAATGCAAAAATCCTTCCAAGCAGGTTCTGACCAAATCCTTAATTTTTATAATATCCTAAGCAGACAGATTCCCCCATACTCATGCCTCTAGAAAACAACTGCATTTGGCAGCTCTCTGCTGAAGAGAGGTCACTTCTGAATCAGATTAGTTTCAAAGCATAGAGTAAGGAGCTCAGAAAATTCTTCAAATAAAAACTGAGGAAGATGTCCTGAAAAAATTGTATCTTGACTTCCCTTGGGTCTTTTGCAGTTTACTTAGGTCATCTTTCTCCCTTTCAACGTGTGTTCAATTCATTATAGTCAAATCTGTAACAGCCAAGCACCTGCCTGTCAGTCTGACAAATTTTTCCCTTACAGACTTTAGGGAATAGCAAGCCACCTCCCAGACTATCCAGATATGTAATTACAGGTTGTCAAATCTGCAGGAGAGACTGTTGTCTGCAAGTTACACAAATGCAGACAAAATGCCAATTTGACAACCTGTAACTGTTGTCTCAAATCTTCTCCTCTCTCACCAGTCACAGGCTGAAGCTTCTGATTCCTTCTCCCTGCCATCAGCCCAAGGGATCCTTTCATATATTCTCAGGCATTTTCTCTCTTCCATACTATATAGGTATCTCTTCTATCTTTATTGGCATAGAAAAGCTGCTTTCAGTTTGCATTCATATAAAGAAATCCCTTAAAAAAAAAACTACATTGCAGGTGAAACCAGACCCTTCATCTCCCTACCAAACCTAACCTACCAAAATAAGACATTTAGGCTCAAGCCTAATAAAGTCACGTAATTCCGCATCTGATAGAAAATAAACTTTCAGAAATTGAGACAGGATCTCAGTTTGCTCCAGCATAGTGCCTTGGAGTTGATCCTGTCAACCCTCTTCTCTATTGGAAAAGTAACAGAAAACACACTTATACTCCAAACTCAAATTGCCCAAAACCTTTTTTCAGATTTTACAAAACAAAACATGACCTCTATCGTCTCTACTTCCCCTAAAGAAAGCTTCCTATAAAACCCTCAGATGTGCCTTGACATGCTCTTTCTTGACTTCCATCAGGAGCAATCACAGGAAGGCATAAGACAACTAATAAAAGTTTGCATCCATTATTTTAAATAAGCCTTCCAACAATTCACAGATTTTCTTCTGCACAGTGGGCATTTCTTACTGCTATTGGAATCTACTTGTACTGAGCAGTGATAGCTATATCATATAAATGAAAAACCTTACTTGGCACTATCAACATAGACAGGTAAATGTGCTTTGAGAGCAACTGGAGTTAGTCAGTCAAATATGAAAGCCAACAGTTTTCTTCTTTAGTTCTAGGAAAACTTAACTGAGGGAATTAATCTACATGCTAGATATAAATTAACCTTCTGCAAGTTATACAAATGCAGACAAAAGCTATTCTGCAATATTGCTAGTATTTTGTTAAGCAACAGGATCACCAGATCATCCACATTTAGAGGCTGTGAAAACTCATGAATTTATCTTACTATCAGGAATACTTCCACATTTCTCACTTTTATAGCATTCTTGGTTTCATCCTAATAGTTCTAAACTATACTCTTTTTATCTCTCAAAAATTATTTCACATCCATGAAGTTACACCTTTGAAACAAAACAAAGAACTTACTGTGCCATTTTTGCAGACTGCAGCATTATCTAGGTAGATGTAACCGCCAATAATATTTAATTGCACTCGCAAAAGAACTACTAGCATACAGGTACTATATACAGCTACAATGCTTCTTGTGAAACCTTGAAAAGAGACAAATAAATAACTTTAAACTTAAAGAAATAAGAGCAAGTCAAGGAGGGAACAGAGCTCTCCAAGACTCAAAAAATGCTGATGATATTTAAATATACAGTAACTTCTCTCATTGGTTGCCCTAAAACACATTTTCACAACTCACACCCAAGACGATCACAATTCTAAGATGCATAGTGGCTACAGCTAAAGTGTTGCACAATTTGAAGTACTGTATTAACATAATTTAGCATGTTACACAAGGTTTTTTGGGGGGAGGAGGGAGGGAAAAGTTATGTAAGTTGCTCCAGAAGGTGTACCCTGTAACATATTCTTTTCTAAGGAACATAGATGTGCTGTCAAATACACTTTTTTTTCAGTAGGACAGGAATTGCACACAATAGTTAGCCTTCATCATGCAATTAAGACACAGAAGGCAAAACAGCAGCTCAGAAAACAGAAAATAAAGGTTGCCTAAAGGTATGAGCAGCTAATATCTAAAGAAAGAAAATTAAAATGAGCATCAGCTACCAACCACTAGGCAACAGAGAATGTGTGGAAGAAGTAACATGAATAAATCCGGATGAGTGCTGAGTAGGAAGAAAGAAACCAGATAAAAAGTAGAATCTGCAAAGGTGTTGTGAAAACGACAAACAAAACAAAGAAAGGAAAGACAAAACCAAAGGGCAGGGGGGGGATAACAAATGGTACCAAGAAACCAGGAGGAGTATTTAACCCCAACTCTGTGGCATTTCACTACATAGTTATCTGACTTCACTATTCCTCCTTCCCCTCCTCTTCTTCCATCTGCCAATATACCAAATGATGAACCAAAGGGTTCCATCGATATGATGGTTACTTGAAGCTTAGGCTCAGAAAGAGGAAATGAAAGGCCATATAAGGGCTGGTTTTCATTTCTGAGAGAAGTTTTCTGCTAGGTTCAGCACATAATTTTCTGAAAAACTAGTCTAATTTTTCTATAGTGATAAAGAAAGTTTTCACAAAGTTTTCTTAAGAAGGATAACATGAGAGGCAGTAACACTCTTCACCTTTGTCTTTGAGCTTCTAACTTCCCTGAGGAATATTAAAAAGTGCTTGATTAGGAGCTTTTTTATTATTATTATTTTATTTGGAGGGTGGTATGCTATCTTTATATCTACTGAAACAACAACCCATGCTGATATACTATGTGCATTTTAAAGGATCTGAAAGACGTTTTTAAATTTATTCTGAAGATTATGTAGATGTAATCTTTCATTTACACTTACTTATTATCTTTAAATCCTCCCATATTTCTAACTTGTTTGCTGGCCTGTGGAAAAAAATAAATGGAAACATTAAACATTAAAAAGTATATTTTCCTTGGAAATTAATATAGAAGCTAAATGAAATAGCAGAAGTCCAAGGCAAGTTTATATAACTTCTATAATTATTTATATTAGGTTTATATCTACATTGATTTGTATAGTTCAGGAAAATAGCATATAAACAATGCACTATGAAGTCATAGAAAAGATAATAAAACTTTAATGTATAAACACAATATTTAGTGATGTGGATTAGATACTGTTATATTATCAATCTGAATTCCTACACTAAGTGGTCAAAAAAAAGAAAGCCCTTTGATGGCACAAAGTGGTAAGTCTTTTCTGGGGCCTTCATCTTGTATATATTTAACACAGACCTCAGTTCAGTAGGGTTCTCTGTATGCCCATGTGCATAACAGCAGCAGAATCAGAATTTCCATCCCACTATTCTAACAAGACTTGCCATTGCCTCTATTGGTTTTAAAGTACAGGCTTGAACAAAAAACAGACATAGATCCTGACCATCTTTGGAAAAGAGGTACTGCCCCATGCAAGCTTGATGTTTTTCTTCTGTCAAGAGGCACGTTTACTTTTTGACCTAACCAATTCCTAAGACTGTATATATTCTACAGCCAAAAGAGCAAGGCTGTAGAGTGCACAGATGCATCTGAACTGCCTAAAGCACATGACACATTTAAAACTACAAACCAGAGGCAATGTTAGCAGTACAGCTGCAGTAACAGAAGTGAGAGCAAGTTAACCATCCAAAAATCATAGTCAGTCTTTCTCTTTTGAAAAGCACTATCAGTAAATAATGATTACTGTATCTCTGTGATAAATGAAATAATTTGTAAAAGTAATCTGGGAAACATTTGGCAAAATAATACATTCAAAATCAAAAGCAATACTTTCAAAATCAAAAGTAAGTATGTAGAGAAGATAGTTCAGATTAAACTATGTTTAAATTTTACAGTAACCTAGTTTATAAAAACACTTTTCATTAGAAATTAGTTATCTAAACAGGCATAGTTCACCATAATGGGATATTTCATCTTCCTGGAATGCACACATGAACTTTGGTGTAATGGTCAAACTAATGCCATCTTGCACATAAACAATGGATTTTTTTAGCTCACCACTATCAAATAATACAGATGAGTTGATACAATGAACTATTAAATCTACAAGCGTAGAAAGTGAAGAGACTAAATAAAGGATAGCTGTAAGAGATACAAATAAGATATGTATGTGAAGACAACTTACATATACTATTTTCATAAGTTACAGTTTTAAAAGCCACTGAAGAACAAAACAAAAGAAAGACTTACGGGGGGAAAAAAAAAAAAAAAAAAAAAAGAGTAACATTTCTGTAGGTAATGCACATAACAGCACACAAAACCACATGTAACTTATGAGTGGAAAGTTTTCCATGCCAACAGAAGAAAGAAAGATAAGCCAATACATCAACTTCAGCCAATTCATTTGCCCCTATTATGTCAAAACATTTTATAGAGCTCATGCTTATGAAATTCCTTCTCACAACATAAGGTGACAACAATGTATCAGCTTAAGTTTGCAAGTATGAAGTCTAAGGGGATTTTTTTCAGTCTTTGCTGCAATTTTTTAGGACTCAGCTGCTATTCAGAACTCCACTTTTATTTCACATTTGTTTACTTGGAAAGTCATTATCTGCAACAGAAGCAAGGCAAAAAATAATGCAAACATAAAATAGAGGCTTGAAATAAACTTAAGTGTTGAATAGATGGGAGATGTATAACATTCACAAGACTACAACAACAACCACTTTGCCCCACCTCATTCAATCACATTGCTTCGAAATGACGAGTACGATGAGAGAGAGCACGGACACTGGTGGCCTTGTTTGGTGCTCCCTCTTGAAATGTTTCTTTGGAAGACTGAAGCCTGCCTCCCCCTTCTACTCCTGGCCACCTCAAATTGCTAAAACAATGCAATAAGTTTTAAATTTAAGGAACTTCCAGGATTTAAAGTTAAAGGACTTTAACTTAACAAGATCTCCTCATAGAATGTATATTATGAGAATTCTGATTGACAAATTTTATGAGAGAAAGAATGCATCTTCAGGCACATTAAGAGCAGTAAATACCTACATCTATTCTTTGGTACACTCAACAACAATGGCATTGGAAAACTCTGAAGCAGTTTGACTCATCTTCTCAAACTCAAGTGAAAAGAAAACAAAGCCATACCTTTGTCTGTAGCACAAGAACATGGAGCTTCTTGAAAGACTAACCTTAAAGCCGTCTCTGATGCATTATTTCCTGATCTGGGCCCCCTAACCCTTTCTCGGCCATTTTAAGAAGTTCAAGCATCTATTTAAAACACCCTCAGCAGAAGTTGGAAAAGGAAGCATTCAGATACAAACTCTACTGTAAGATACAGTCTAAGCAGATATCCATGCTTAAAAGACACTCATGACTTCAGGTGCAGGTAACGAGCATGTTTTAATATGAATTTCCACTCCTTATGAGTGGAAAGTTTTCCATGCCAACAGAAGAAAGATAAGCCAATACATCAACTTCAGCCAATTCATTTGCCCCATTATGTCTAAAATTTGAATAAATTCAATAATTTGAATAAATTCAATAAATTCAATATATTCAAATAAATTTGAATAAATTCAAATTTGAATAAATTCAAATTCAATAAATTCAATAAAATTTGAATTCAGAAATGCATTACAACAGTAAAGAAATCTCATCTCTGTTCTCACTGGGATCACAAACCACTTCAACTAGTCAAACAAGTTGGAGACATCAGATATATTCTGAGGAAAGAATGCATGCTACAGAGAAAATACAATGACATTATGTACCTTTACCATGAAGCAAAGGTTTATGGATCTTTGTAAATTGTTTTGCTGTACACTCCAGAAGACAAATCTGGAGATCCACGTGATCTCTCGTTCATTCAGATTAACTTTTCATTGAGCAAAACTCTTGTTATGACAAATATATTAAATATTCCATAACAATCAAAAACTTTCAATTCTTCATTGTTTTGAGTAAATATTCTTCAGTTACAGATACCAGTTCTCAGATAAGCTATTATCAATACATTATTCAGTGTATAATTCCCATTATATATACCACATTCCCTTGCCTGGTTGTGGGTGGCTTTTTGCCTAAAAAAAAGACAGGTGACTGGATAAGCAATTTATTAAATGCTGGACAGCTGAACTTACAGCTACATTAATAAGTTAGTGGGAGGTAAAACAGAGAGGTTGTCTAGAGTGAGTCAGGAACCCTGTGTTAACCTCCTACATAACACTCTTACTCCATGCTAAATGCCAAGCAGCTTACTCCACTTTTAAGGCATGCTATTTTGCACTTTACATGTTTAAAAATATGCTATTTGTTCCTGCAGTTATAATGAAAATAAAGGTGTTTTTACCCTGCTAGGGATAAGAAACTTGAACAAGTCAGAACTGGAATGTAGTGGATACAAACTCACTTTTATCGCTGATTTTACCAAAAAACAAGGTATTTTTCTATTTGATGGCTTACAAGCTTGTAAGTTATTATCACAGAAAAGTTTCTTTGCTGTGGAGTTAACAAAAATAACAAAATATCAGAGTAATCGATACTCAGATAAAGAAGTGTGTCTAAAACTCTATACATTCCTCTTCATGTATGAAATGCCTCTACTTGCTCAACTTAAAAATAAAATAAAGAAATTCTCATAGCTCTCTTCTTTCAGACAGCTATCCCCTTGCAATCTAACCTTGGATACTTTTCAGTACCATTTACATGTCTGACCTTGATAATATTACATAAACAATTTTAACAAGCACAACATCAACAACTCATTCAAGATGCTGCGCCCCATTTAACAAGAAGACTAGATCCCATAAGCACTTTATCTGCTTATCTTACAAGCACTCACCAAAAACAATGGCTCTCATTGCATCAACTCAAAGCAATGATCATTTCTTGTAATATTTGGAGAATGATACTCATACCTACCAGATTATACCTAATATGACAAAATATTTATATAATGATTTCAAAATACTTTAGTGATTCAAGGGACAAAGAATCAAAATCCCATGATCTCTAAATTACAAACACATTATTTAAAAAAAAAAGCTTAATCTTGTGATCAAAAGACATTATCCTTAACATAAATAACAATATGGTCTTACCTATTTTTAAGTAGGGATGTGAGACTCTCAGAATTTAACTGATGCATTAAGGCATCCCTCAACGTTGGAAGCATTGAGAGCACTATCATTGGGAAAAAAAAAAAAAAAGGTCAATGTCAAGAAAAACATCTTGAACCAGTTCCCAACTCTCACTTTCTCTCAATAGATACTACATAACATAGATCTCATGCTCAACATGTCAAGCTGCAAAGACAAGCAACAGAAAATCCTGAGAGTACGCAGTGCAATTACCTGCTTGCCCTCTTGCCAGCTGGGAAAAACTTCTGCTTTTATGTGGCTACACGGCTCTAGTTGGCTCTAGCTATATTAACATACTCACACTGTGCATATATGCATGTAGATATCCTCAATTCTCTAGAAGAAAAAAATGGTTAAAATCTATACTGTTGAATTTCCCCACATGAGAAGAAAAGGTTTTGAGTTCTTTACCAGTAAGAGGGCCAGAATGATATATGAGAAAGCTCTTTTAAACAAAGGAAAGCTTGCAGGAAAAAAATCCTTTATTTCACGAACATTCAACATCCAAATCCAGTTATACGATGCAAACAGGAATTGGAAAACATTCATGCACAGAACAGAACAAATGCTAAGAACAAAATATGGAAAAAACGGCAAAAAGAATGCACCTTGCCAGACAGAAGGTACTTGGTACAACAAATAGCAAAACAAAACTTAGGTCTTGCAGTAAAATCAATCTCAGCGCTACAAAATGGAAAAGATTAAAAAAAGGAAACAGACTGATCAGGGATAACAAGGCACACAGAAAGCATTTTCAGCCACTCACGAAGCCATTAAAAATTTCAAAAGGAGGAAATAGCGCTCAATTTGTTTTAAAGAAATAGTTTTGAATGTCATGTATTTAAATGAGTGACAATTTTTTTAACCTTTACCCCACTATTTCCACTCCACAGTCCAATGACAAATGCTATAATATAATTGCTTTCACTTTTGCCACCAAGCTAGTGAAATACATTTTAACTGCTCTAAGTGTAGGGAATTAATGTGTTGTTGTGCTCCTTGCTGCAAAGGAAAATGACCCACCAGGTTCTCTGTGTAGCTTACTAACAACATGTTATAATGAGTAAGAGTATTAATCCTGCTGTAAATTCAGTATTTTTTGAATCTAGGTGCTGTTTCACACATGAATAACACATACAGTTCGGAAAACAAAAGTGGTTTAAACCGTCAAAAGCTGTAATCTTCATGTAATCAAATATGCACATACAGATAGATATATTAAAAACTAAGGGCACAGATGACCTCTGTAAATCCTTTCAGTTCTTCTGATTCTATTTTTATTATGTAACCTGACCATATTTATATAATAGTATTCAATTTTTAAGAATCTGAATTTTGCTACATTTCTTACTCTTCTCTCATCTCATCAATATCTAGCATAAATCCCAAATAATTCCACCTATCAAGAACACTAAGTATTTCCTTATCTTACCTGTCATATTGCATGTCCTTTGATTACTTTCAAAATGATATTGCCTTCGTGCTTGGGCGATGTATTCAGCTGCTTCTCTTTCTTGGATTTCTCTGATTTTCTTCTGCCCATACTTTCCCAGTAAATAGACTCCTACAGAGACATTTTTATACGACAAGTTGCTTTAAAAAATGAGAAGGCCCTCCCCCCTCAGCCCCTTTCACTGGTTTTAAACCATTAGGGTAGATAGTATTTTGGGGGGATATGTGGGTCTTAAGTATTTTAATAGGAACAGATGACAGCAATCATCAAAACAATGTCTTCAAAATGCAGTAAAGTGTGAAGGGTAACGATTAGAACACGGTAAGAAACTTTTCCAAGATGAGATTTTTTTGCCCTTCAAAAAAAAGTCATTTTTGGTACTACTGAAACGTGCACATGCAGTATTGAAGAAATT
Source organism: Rhea pennata (assembly GCF_028389875.1). Classification (NCBI taxonomy): domain Eukaryota; kingdom Metazoa; phylum Chordata; class Aves; order Rheiformes; family Rheidae; genus Rhea; species Rhea pennata. Next base: position 62,479,359 of record NC_084665.1, read on the forward strand.
GAAGTAAAGATTATGCAGAGAGGAACGCTGAATAACAGAAAGAATAAAGAAATTTACATGCATTAAGTCTAGAGAAGGATAAAAATGGAAAGTCTTCAAAAAGATAACTTCTCTGCTGCTAGTTTTAGAAGAATAGAGGTAAAACTCAGGTCCCTAAAACCACAGAAGAGAAAAATGATATGGTCCAGCAGTTCCTTTGTTTGTTCCTGACGCTTGTGCATAGGAAGAACCTTAGCTTCAGTGAGGCTTCACTGCAGCCATCAGCTGCATCACCTTCTCCACAGGTTTCTCTATTCTCTCCTCCCATCCTCTGGTCTGATTTCTTCTCATGCCTGGTTCCTACTCTCCAGCTCCACACTCCTCCCACCCTGAGGCTCTAGTCACCCCCCATCATCCTCACTATAAATCTCTATTTCCACAAAGACCCACCAAAATTCTTGTTCTGAATTTCTTCTGCTCCCCATATACACATCCCTCTGAAGCGTCCTCCAAGTGCTCTGCCCACACCTCTGGGGTTCACAAACCTCTCCTGGCTGCCTGCAGCCCGCTTCTCTTTCCTCATCTCCATCTCTCTTCCCTTTCTAAGCCATTTCTCAAGATAGCACTGTGTCTTCCATAATTTCTGCAGCACTTTTCACCCACTGCAAACTCCTCTCCATGAACTCCACACTCTGCAGCCAGGGCATCTCATACACTCTGCCACTGGAAAGATCTTAGTCCTACTGCAGTCCCTGCTACCAACAACCCATCCCATACATCAAGTTACTTTGCTGTTTCCTAGTAACTACCTAACTAGGAACTGTCATTTCTCTGTTTATCAAGCTGTTCTCACTCTCACAAAAGAATCTAAAGGAAGAAAAAGGAGGGCGAGGCACAGAAAAGACTATTTCACACTTTGATCATCTTCTCTCCATTGGCAAACAATTCCCTACATACTGGAATTACTCTGAAAAGTGCCAGACCTGGCTCTGTTAAGTCAATAACAGTACACAGAAGAAATGTACCTTTTTTTTTTTTTTTTTTTTTTTTTTTTAATTCCCACCAATGTAAACACTATGCAAACATAGAGCTCCAAAGTTTTCTTTAAGGTCAAAATTTCATGTTTCAAAAGATAATACCCAATGGAATGAATTTAACAGTCAGCAGCTGCTGACTGCTGAAAGCTGTTAACTGCTTTATAAGTCAAACTCACTGGAAAAAACAAAAAACAAAACCAAACAAGATTTTGAATTTGTTACATAGTTTGGACATCAGAACCTTTCAATACATTCTCCCATACTATCATCAGCATTTCAAATGATATGTAAAATTTGTGCCCCTAATATCTACAGCTGCAAAAAGTACGCCTGTTCATATTGGCATTATATTTTTAATAGGCAGCTACAAACAAGACCAGTTTCAAACAATGAATCTCTTCCATTCAGTCACCAAAAGTGTCAGAAAATAAAAATATGGAGAGTGATTCTCTGTTTCCTCAGCCTTTATATGGACATTATTTGTCACACATAGAAGATCCACCCCATCAAAAAGTTAAATATTATAGTTCCATATACATAAAACGTGATTTTACCACTGTAAATTTTTAACCCAAATGAGACTTCATAATTAACATTTAAATACAGTTTTCTGTAAAGAGATAATCAAATCCTGCCAAGAATCAGGATACGTTTAGAACATAAGCCTTAAGGTATTGTTTTTTTTTTCCAGTTCACTTACTGAAATACCAACAATTAATTTTTTTCAGTATAAGCAAATAATTTGTTGAACACAAGTGTTTTCATGTATTTTATCCCAATCTCTAATTCAAGTTACATTCAGATATAGTAGATTGTCAAAATAATTACTTTGGTTTCATTTTTTCCTAAAAATAAATCATTTTTCTCCAACTTTTATGGCAGAAAGGTCTCATAGGTATAAAACAGCCTCTGCCTCCTGCACGTGAACATGGTGCAGGCAGACATGAGACTATGAAAAGCAAACAAGAAGAATCATGTGCATGCCCTAGAGTAATATGCTGGAGTAGCATCTTCATAATTAATATTGAGAAAGTTAATTGCGTAACAGTTGACTGTTAAAGCAGTGTGATTACTCTGCACAAAGAATTGCTGAGCCTTGTGAGGGTCCAAAGTTGCATTAAGAGTTGTCCAGGTTTAACAAAGAGTTTCCAGAGAAGACACTCATCTAAAATGGTGCAAGACCATAGCATTAGCAGTCCAATTTCTCTCCTCCTCTCCCACTACAAGCCTTAACTTTGATACATCAAAAATCTGTGTTACTTACTCCAACACCACCTTCATTTTGGGGGATTCAATGCATTAGAACTTAACCCAGGTAAAAGGTATAAGTACATAAGGCAAAAGTTGTATCGTCCACATAGCTTAAATGAAACCAAGGAGCCAAAGAAAACTTCCATACATACAGCAGACTGTGACTCTTATTACTAACTGCATAGCTCCTAAGTGCTCTCCTCAGTGGCTCTAAGTAACGTGGAGAACATGACACTGAAGCAGGGAAATTCTAGTCCTGCTCTTGTCAGCTTTGTGACAGGGAACTTACGCACACTAGTCACACTTGCCTGCACTGGGAAGCAGAGCCTCTGCAACTTTCTGGATCATGGGACATTTCAAGGAGCTCAGGAGTCTGCATGTTTTTTCGCATTTTATTTCAGAACTAGTGTGTGTGCATCTATAAAATTAATTCAGAAGACTCTAAAAATAATATAGATTTTAAAGACAAAGCTGAATGAATTAAACAAAAATGCAATTACTTACTGATGCTTAGAGTTCAAAGTAGAACCAGAAAAAGCCCATTCTCAGAAAAGCCATAATGTCAACATTAACTAAAATAACGGTAGGAAACTAAGTTATCATATTGAAAATCCCTTATATTAAAACGAGAAGAATGAACATCAAATTTTTACAATCATTTTACCTCTCAATAGAGTATAGGAGATCTGCAGAAAGTGGCAGCAGCAACATTATACTCATCTAATTAGCTAAAGAGTTGTATAGAATTTCATACAGTATCTTTCCCACATGTTCCATATAGAACCAGGAATAATAACAACAATAAAAAAAATCAGCATATGAGACTATCCAAAATACAATTTCTATGTAAATCTTTTTCCACCTTTTTTAAAATGTAAATTATGCAAACAACTATAGTCTGAACATTTCTGAATTGCCCAAAGGTCAAACACAGATTAGTGGTGCAAACCAGGACTGCATCAGCTTATGTCAGAAGATTCAGATAGAGGAACCCCAGTAAGGATCTGATACTACTATTCGCACAGCTCTAAAACTGACCTTCAGAGTGAAATATATTTATACCGGCTAATCTACAACACAGTAATCCACCATACCCATTTCCTGTGGAAGCAACATTTTCATTTATCTGTTAACAGTGAATTGAGTGTAAATATGCTCTAATTTTTCTCTTATACTGTAGCACTGCACAGCTTCTTTCTATTTAAAGGCAAGTCACAAAAGAGTACAAAATCTACAGGCTCTTTACACCTTCATGCCAGTGGCCTGAAACAGGTAGGATATTTCCCAATTCACATGAGTTACCAATTTCTTAATTGTTCCTTTGCCCTTTCCTTTCTTCACAGGTGGAATGCAGAGATGAGTAACAGTCTGGGACTGTTAGCCAGGAGGCATCAAGAAGGTTTTAGTTTTTATCCCCACTGCAATGCTTCCCTCAAACAGAAGTTTTTCACTTAGAATTTTTGTCAAGAATTTCATCAAAATACAAATCATGCTAACACATAGCAGTCTGGATCCTTCTAGCACATCAGCGACTCTTAAACATCAGGAAAGAGGAAGAGCATTAAAACTCAGGAAAGGAGAACTCTGCTCTGAAACCTTAATTCTTGCCCTGTGCCTCAGACAGACCCCCCAAACCATCCATTTCACCTGCCAGGTAACACAGGCCTTGGAGGGTCACAAACACCAACACAGAAGACACTGATGCACCATGACTTCATTGAGCCAGAACAGTATCAGTGAGAAACAGTAAGCTATAGCTCAAGTACAAAGAAAGAAAGAATGCCATTAAAAATAACAGAAGGAAAGTTTGGAACAGGAATACATTTCCTTTTACACAGCTAAGATACAGCTGTATTCACTGTGTAAGAGGTGGTTATAAGTTTTATTTCATACTTATGTTCTGAAATAATAACTCACTAGGACAAAAAATTTCCAAATAATGATCTTTACCACTATTTATTGACATAAGTTTTTCTGCTGTTTCTGCAAGTAGTGATTTGTCCTCACATGTATCAATTGATCCATGATTTTGTATGTACAATTGTCCTGTTATAGCTGAAAACCGTACTTAAAACAGGAAAGTACTATAACTTTACTTTCTTGCACCACTGATTTCCATTTCCACCAAAGCCTATTTATCACTCCTTCACTAACTCAGAAACATTTTCTTTTTCTAAGCGGATGTATTTCTGAACTGAAATGCTCTTTCCGCAAGATGAAGGTTGCAACATTTGTTTGCAAGTATTTGCAAGTATTTGAATAATAATTTAATCACCAAAGAAATCAGAATCATACATTTCATACACACCCTGAACTTGCTCTTCTACACCAATAAATAAATTTCAACACAGTGAATCATTTTGTAACATCCACTGAAATCTGGCTTCAACGCTGAGTGCTGGAATATAAGTCACTTAAAAATAATTCTACTTATCCAGTAAGGACCTAACACGTCCCTGCAGTTCAAACACACTAATGCTCTCCTTACGTTAAACATTCTGGTGGGTTTGATCCAGACCAAACTTTAGCTTTTGGTACTCTGAAGAAATTTAAGTCTTCTTGGTATGCAATTTACCTTCAATTGCTAAAAGAACAGATGCCCAAAGAAAGAGTTTTTACGCGGTCTTTGCTAAGTTCAAGCCTCAACCTTGCTCAATAGTTCAGGCAAATTATACCCAAGTTGCTTTTCCATCAGTTTGAGTTCTTATCTCAAGGGTTTTTGCAATGGATTTTTCTGCTTACAAAGATGTAGTATTAGCAATCACAGAAACACTGAATGACAGTCAGTGCACAAGGACTCCATCTCAGTAATTGGAAGCAAAGGTGCCAACTGATTCAAATTTAAATGCAATAACTCTTCTGCAATATAATACAAACACACTAGTCTATCAGTAATTAGGTAGAGACTTTTGTGTACAATCTCAATCAATATTTCTTATCAATCTCTGACTACCTCTAGGTGAAAAACTTAAAATTATTATGGTCTGTGATAGAGGTGTTCCAGTTTCCTTTGCTATGCCCTCCTTCCCAGAAGATATACCTACAGCTCTTAAAAACCACAGGAGAAGGGATAGATTCTAGTCTCTGACACTTAATAAGCAGATTTGACTGCTTTTCTCAAATCATTCAACCACTTGTTGCATCCTACCTCTCAACATTAGGCAGTATTTTTTGGAAAAGAGTCAACTGTGGATCTCAGTGTCGAGATTTATTAGCAAGTGCCAGCACAGCTTACTGTGGTTCCTGGAGTTACTTAAGGTCTGACCTACAACTAATGGATGATCAAAGTACTGATGATTCAGCTGCTGAGCCACTGTAATGCAACAGTCTTGAGTAGAATCATAGAATCAGTGAGGTTGGAAGGGACCTCTGGAGATCATCTAGTCCCACCTCCCTGCTCATCACGGTCACCTAGAGCATGTTAGACAAGGCTGCATCCAGGCGGGCCTTGAAGAGCTCCAGAGAAGGAGACTCCACAACCTCTCTGGGCAACCTGGTCCAGTGCTCCGTCACTCTCACAGGGAAGAAATTCCCCCTCACGGTCAGGTGGAACTTCCTGGGCTTCAATTTCTGCCCATTGCCTCTTGTCCTGTCACATGGGACAACTGAAAAGAGTTTGGCCCCATCCCCTTGACACCCTCCCTTCAGGAACTTATACACATTGATAAGATCCCCCCTCAGTCTTCTCCTCCCCAGGATGAACAGGCCCAGCTCTCGCAGCCGTTCCTCATAGGGCAGGTGCTGCAGCCCTCAGATCATCTTCGTAGCCCTACGCTGGACTCTCTCCAGCAGCTCCATGTCTCTCTTGGACTGGGGAGCCCAGAACTGGACACAGCACTCGAGATGAGGCCTCCCCAGGGCTGAGTAGAGGAGCAGGATCACCTCCCTCCACCTGCTGGCAACACTCTTCTTAATGCACCCCAGGAGACCATTGGCCTTCTTGGCCACAAGGGCACATTGCTGGCTCATAGTCTTGTCATCCACCAGCACTTCCAGATCCTTCTCTGCAGAGCTGCTCTCCAGAAGGTCAACCCTCAGCCTGTACTGGAGCCTAGGGTTATTTTTCCCTAGGTGCAGGACTCTGCACTTGCCCTTGTTGAACCTCATGAGGTTCCTCTCTGCCCAGCTCTCCAGCCTGTCCAGGTCTCTCTGAATGGCAGCACAGCCCTCAGGTGTATCAGCCACTCCTCCCAGCTTGGTATCATCGGCAAACTTGCTGAGGAGGCACTCTGTCCCCTCATCCAGGTCATTGATGAAGAAGTTGAACAGGAAGGGACCCAGTCCTGAGCCCTGAGGGACGCCACTAGCCACAGGCCTCCAACTGGACTGCACACCACTGATGACGACCCTCTGAGCTCTGCCTTTCAGCCAGTTGTCAATCCGCCTCACTATCCACTCATCTAACCCACACTTTCTGAGCTTATCTAGGAGGATGTTATGGGAGACAGTGTCAAAAGCCTTGCTGAAGTCAAGGTACACAACGTCCACTGCTCTCCCCTCATCTGCCCAGCCAGTCATTCCATCATAGAAGGCTATCAGGTTGGTTAAGCAGGATTTCCCCTTGGAGAATCAATGCTGCCTACTCCTGATCACCTTCTTTTCCTCCATATGTCTGGAGGTGACATCCAGAATGAGCTGTTCCATCACCTTTCCAGGGATGGAGGTGAGGCTGACAGGCCTAGAGTTGCCTGGGTCCTCCTTCTTGTCCTTTTTGGTAAAAGGTGAACCGCTTGTTAGAAGCATAGCCTCTTCTTTTGTTTTTTGATCAGTGACATTTTGAATTACTTCATTTTAGCTGCTATAAATTCCCTTTTTTTTTAAAAAAAAAACCATGCTTCAGTCAGCAGTTTTTCAGTGAAAGTGACACTGAACTGTGTATATATCTATATCTACCTATCTATACATACGTACATATATATATATATATATATACATATATCAGCAGCACTCATAAGGAAAAAGCTGCAAATTCACCCTAGTCCCTAGTGTGGCAGAGGGTCCTTTAAATATGAATTCAGGACTTCAATTTCAGGCTATCAGGACTCCCAAGAGCCATGAGTTCCATGGTATCTGCTTTCCCAAGTGGACAATGAACCATGTTTGCTAGATGAAACCGGGACAACAACTGATGGTTTTACTATCCCCATCTGTCTGCCTACTACTCTCACAAGGACAGATGAAGGGGAGGGGGAACACTTGCAGGTTACCACTTGGTATATTACAGTAAGTCTGTTAAATAAACACAGCGGGCTCTAAGCGTAGCTCACAAACTGGTTAACTTAATGTCTTGCTATACTTCCAGTCAAAAACCTGCAGGCGAGGGAGTGAACTGGAGAAGTGGTTTGACAAGCACTTCAGAAACCATCATTTAACGTATTATCATATGTTAATCTGCACACTGTTGAACAAACACAGAAGGAATTCATACTGAAAGGATACAGAGGAAATAATAGCACAAGTCAAAATTACGTACAGTTCACCTTCACAAGAAGCTTCACCTGGACGAAAAGGTGAAAAAGAATCTGTACTGCAGTAACTCTTCAGCCCTCGGAATTTTTAACTGTTTAGGGAAGTTTTGGTGGGTACAAACAAACACAATTTTTCTCAGCAACTTTATAACATTTGTGCTGCTTTCATAAAACATAAGATCAAACAAATCCTATAACTGAGCATGCAAAGAGACAACTGTACCTTTTGAAAAGTATTATCTAATCACCACAAAAGACCATTTTTTATCAGCTGCACAGAACTACCAGCTTTCAACCTCTGCCCTAGAAATAATCTTAGAAGCGTTACCGACGCCTAAGTGCCGCTGGACGTCGTTTCAAAGCGGCATAAACAACGGCCCCGAGGGGGTTACGCAACGTGACTCCCCGTGCTTCAGGGCTGAGGGGACGGTGCGCTTTGCGCAGGAGAAAAAAATGCTCTCTGAGCTCCCCGAGAGTTGCCCGGTTAAGTGCGTTAAAAAAAATAATAATTAGTTCATTTTTATTTGAACTGCAACCCCGAACAGGCGAGGAGCGTTGGCAGGTAAAGGCGCCGCCCGGGAAACCTGCCGCAGCCCCCACGCAGCCCAGGCCGCGCACCCGCCAGCAGCAACGGCCCTAACGGCGCCGCAACGGGCCCGGCAGCCGCCGCCGCCGCCGCCGGCCCCCTCCCGGCCCAACGGCGGCCCCCTCCCTCCCTCCCTGCCGCTCACCGCCGAGGAAGGTGCCGAGGAAGAGACATTTCTTCTTGTGCCGCTTGAGGAAACTCCAGAGGGATCGGAGCATCCTGCGCGCCCGGCCGGGCCCCGCCGTTCGCCTCAGCGGAAGGGGCGGAAGGGGCGGTAGCGGCGGCGCCTGCCCGCCCCCGCCGCGCCCCGCCCCGCCGCGGTGCCGCCGCCGCGCCGGCCCGCCGGAAACGCCGCCCGGGCGCCGCGGCTCCGGCCATGGAGGGCGAGGAAGCGGCGCTGGCCTGGATGGACCAAGCCCTGGACGTGGTCAGTGCGGGCGGTGGCGGCAGCGCGGGCACTAACGCGCACGCACGGCGGCGGTCGCGGCTCTCGGGCCGCGCAGGCCCCCCGCAGCTGGGGAACGGGGCCGGGCCGCGCCGCGCCGCGTGCGGGCCGTTGGCGCGGCCGGGGCAGCCCCGGCTCCGGTAATGGTGCGGCTCACGGAGCCGCTCGTTTGAGCGTTTCCCGCGTCGTTTAGCGTTTTTTTTTTTAATTTATTTATTCTTTTTATGTTTTGGGGGCGTGTGTCTGTGTGTCTGTTTTTCAGGCCAAAGAAGCCTTGGAGCACGGGGAGGTGCCCGTGGGTTGCCTCCTGGTCTACGACAACGAGGTGCTGGGGAAGGGCAGGAACGAAGTGAACGAGACCAAGAACGTGAGTCGGGCCGGGCCGGGCCGGGCCGGGCCGGGGCTGCGCTGAGCTCACCGCCCCGCGGCCGCCCGAGGGGTCTGGGGCCGCTTGCCGAAAGCGTCAGCCCCGCCGGGGGTGAGAAGCGAGCAGGTGCTAGGAGTAACTAGCGAAGGAGTAGAAAAGAAAACAGTAAAGATCCTAAGGTTGTACTGCAAGTTGAAGGCGCTGTAGTTCCCGAGAGACGTTTAGATTTCAGGCGTGTTTGCTTCCGGAACTGTGTTTGCTTATTTATTTATTTATTAAGAATTAAGTCTATTGAATAGAGCTCTTTATAGTAAGAAATGATTATGCAGATATACAGAGGCAAGGGAATATACAGGAAGCCTCACTTGTGATAAACGAAATTGAAGTACTGTCCAAGTTTCCTTCAGGAAAAACACAGTGAAATATTTCATAGTGAAAAAAAAGGTAACTAGTAATTGACACATCGGTATGCTTAGCTGTCTAAACTGCAAAGATTCATTTTTAATTGTTAGTCATGTATCAAAGATGCATGTTAAACTTAAAATCCCTCCTTATATAACAAAATGAGTAGGATATTATTTAGCAAAATGCAAAGAAGTAACGTTGAGTTATTATATTTCATGTGCTAATTTTTGAGAAGTAATAAAACACACCTTGAAAATCTAACTGTTGCTTTTTTTTTTTTTTTTTTTTTTTTTTAAGGAAAACTTTATTACAAGTAAATGAATAAATAAATAAAAGGCTTGTTTTTGGAGAGAGCAGGGAGAAGGAGTTGGAGGAATTGTATAGAGTTGCAAATTATGTAGACTCACAGTCTAATTATTGTTTACCAAAATTATTCCTTTGACAAAGATATTTCTTCTAAAAAGTTACTGCCATTAAAACTTTGACCTGATACTTGCAATTTTAGCCATTAGATTAGATGTTATAGATGCTGAGAGACCCATTAAAACCAGCAAGGGTTTTATACAACTGAAGGCTTTGTATAAATGGACTTACATGCAGGATCAGGCCTTAATTTATATTAGATGTCTCTAATCCAAAAGATATTTTAAAAATGAAAATGAATCTTGTGATTTTAAAAATGTGACATTAAGGGTCGATTATTATATTAATTTGTGTTAAAGGGCAAACCATAACATATCAAAATAATTTTCGTACAGCTCATGAAAGTTAGGTGAAATAGAAGCCAGATATTTAAAGTTAAATCAGTGTAAATACTATGAGAAAGCAGACACTTCTTGAGAAAATTATGCCAGTGAAAATAAAACTGTAGGAATCTTGTTAATAAATGGTCAGAATGTAACTGAAGAGGCTGCTAATAAAATCAGAGTCAATTTAAAAAGTATTGTGGGCCTCTTTTATATTCATATAGGGTGTCGTGAAGGTATGTGCTTAAATCCAAGCAGTGTGATTTCAAAAACTATTAATATCTTTGAAAAATGAAGTTATTTTTCAACTTATTTTTTAACCTGAGTTTCTTTTTTTATGGCTTTAATTTTCATAAATGCTTATCTTACAATGATTGCAAATGTTGGGTATGTAGTGCTTTTAAATTTCTGGTCATGTACTTAATTGCTCCATATATTCTAAAAGAAATGGGAGATTGAAAGACACACTGACTGGGAAATGTGAACATAGGAAATTGTTTTCAGTTTTCTCCTAATGTTTTCTGGCATTATTTAAGAAAAATCCTCGGGGGGAGGGACTTTTTGAACTATTGAGGCAATTCCAGCAGACCGCATAAGTTGATCAAATTCTATTTTAAAACTAATTTCTTGACCCACCTTATACTGGAAAACTTCTCCAGGACATAATTTTTCAGATGGTTAGAAAACTTTTTATGGTCAGTTTGTATCTCTCTATTCCTGTGCCAGCATTGTCTTGTATTTTAAACGGCTTGGATATACTTAAAGTCAGATCCCCTTTTTGTTTTTCTCTGTTAATCAAGCCAACTGTCTAATCTTCTCTCTGAAAATAAGTTCTCTCTTTCTGATCATTCTAGTAATTCTTCTCTACATCCATTCCAGTTTTAATTTATCTTTCTTGAATGCAGTTAAGTAGAACTACATACTTTATTGTAGATGGACTTTAGCCCGTGCCTTGTTTGATAACAGTCATATTTCCCTCTCTCCCAGGAAATAATTCTGCCTATCTCTTCTTGAGCTGCCTGTGCCTTCAATGATGTTCTATTATCCTTTTTTTTTTTTTAATCCTGTCTTTAAGGCTGTCTGCTTCTTGTGTGATACTCTAACACTTATCTTCTGGTGATAGCTTTCATCACATGTCATTAGCTGTGTACCGTAGGTTTTTCTGCAATTAAGGCAGTGAATTCAGCAGTGAAAGCACTTAAACAAAATGGGCCTCTGAGCATCATCACTAACAAGTTCCCCCTGGACCAACATTTTCCTTTCAATACAACTATTCTCATTTGTTTGCCTACCTACACATCTTGTATTATGCTATTTTCCTCAGACTGACTAAAAGCTTTCAATGAGGTGTTATGCCAGATGAATTGCGGAAGTCCAGATAAAAGATCAGTTGTGATTTTCTTGCCTTAAAAAAAAAAAAACACAAAAACAACACCCCCCCAAAAAAACTATCACAGAAAGTTATTAGGCATGTCAAATATCTTATGTAAGTCCACATTGTGTTTTATTTCCTTTCCCTTTTATATGCTTGTCTTTATTTTACCTCCACAGTTTGTTCTGTTGCCTGTTTTGCTATCAAGACTAGCCTGAATCTGTAGACATCAGATCATATTTCCTTCCTGTTTTACATTACAGTGACTCTGTTTGCTCTGACAGGTTTCCATCACGTGATACTCTCTCTTGATGTATTAAAAGCTTTGCCATGGGATTGGCAGCTTCATGCACCAGCTCTCTAGTATTTCTGTGGTGGATGTGATCTATTACCTTGTTTTTTACCCTTCATCCCTCTTCCATCTCCCAACTAATTTCATCATTTTAATGACTTTATTCTGTTTCTGTCTCATGTGCTATAATTTTTGCTTTCATATCTTTATTCTGCCTTCCTGCCCCATTCTCAGCATCACCCTTATTGAACGCAAAATATTAATTTTGTTTTGGAGCACTACTATAATTATATGTATGCCTCATCTCAATAGCTGTACCTTCTTTTCACATATTTTGTCTCAACATGTTTTCACAGTTTATGTAATTTATTTTGTAAGGTCTAACTCAACTTGACTTTTGGTGATTCTTCCTTTAGCCTTTGTTTTCTGAACTCTAAAACATATCCTTGTAATGCTTTACTTTTTTCATTTCTTGCAAAGTTCCCACTTCTTAAAAATAACTGTTTATCTAGTTAGGTCTGTAGCCTTCCCCTACATTTTTTTCCCTTGCTTGGGATTCAGATTGCCGCTAGGCTTTGTGTCAAAGAAATTCTGTATCTTCTCCATGATCTAACTGACTGGAGTTAGGAGCAGGTAGTGTCATCTTCATCTCTTTTTTTTTGTCTTGTTCCTAAACTATTCATTTGGGTGAAAAAGTTTATTTGCTGAAAGTTTTCAGATTTTTTCAGTCTGTCTATTTTTTTCTTTTCAGTCTGCATACTCTTTCTGCTCCACATAAAACACATTAGCATCAGATAAACTGCTTCTCAATCTATGGGAGTAATTTTCAAAATTATTGATCATGATCTGTGTTCTAGACAAATGTGAAGGAAGTGTTTATGTGTACAGCAGTGTTTGTTTTTGTGTTTATTTGTATTGTATTTATTGAGCAATAGCACAGCAAGTATCTGTGCAAGACATTCATTTTAAGTATCCTGACAGTAGGGTCACAAGCTTGTGTTAATACTGTGTTCCTTCTGGCAGCTCCCACGCTTGCTTGCTCACAGTCTTTCCTAAAACTAACCTTAGTATTTTCTTCATGGTAATAGAAGTGGTCTTTCCCAACTAGATTTTTTTTTGTCATCTTTTTTTCTTATGTATGATGCAGTCATACCCCTCCCACTAAAGTATTTTCTGTTTTAGGTACTTTGTTGACACATGCAGGCTTCTCCTCTTTGTTATCTCCTGTTGGGTCACTGTAGCATGTGTCTTCACCCAGAGCACCTTGCAAGTACACTATTTGATAACTGAAAATGAAGTATTGTTCCCCACTCTTAAATTACTAATGATGCCGCAGGATGTTTGAGCTTTAACTCCCTTTGCTCTCACTTGTTAATTCTTGTCTAAGATTTAGAAAGTGAGCTTTTCAGGGAAGGGATAGTATCTTTATTTGTCTGTAAAACATTGGCAGAGTTCGAGCACTATTTTAATGATGCTAAGGCTTTTTCCCCAGTGGCATCAGTTTCAAATAATTTCTTCTTGCAACACTATTTGCCACTCTGTAAGAATTTTCTTTTTTGCCTTGCTACTCTTACTTGCTTTTGTTTTCTTGACTTTAAAGTAACATAGGACTGGGCAAATTAAAAAAAATACAGGCTTATAGAAGAATGTTGAATTGAGTCAGTGACCCAAAATGAAGGTCATCTTTTTTGTATGTTATTTACACTCAAAGGAAGTCAAATAAAAGTGAATCTAGTCATAGCTTAATAGAAAATAATATCTTAAAATCTGACCACATGGATCTGTTTTCCCACGTGTCTTGTCTCTTAAGAGTAACCATTAGCAGATGCTTAAGCAAGGAGCTCAATACACAAGAACAGGGTAAATTAAACCTTTGCATATCCTCCCCATCTTTGGGAGTTCACAGTTTAGGGCCTTCCAAAGTCCAAGGCTGCATTGGGATCATTGTTTCTGATAGCTGTCTGTGCATGTATCCTCCATGAATTTGTCTAAGCCTTTTTTGAACTCATTTATGCTTTTGGCTTGCATAGCATCCTGTGACAATGAGTTCCACAATTTAATTATGTGCTTTGTGAAAGAGTACTTCCTTTTGTTTACTTTAAGCTTGCTGCCTGATAATTTCATTGGGTGTCCACTTGTTATGAGAAATAATAAATCAGAATTTGCTGTTTGCTTTTTCCACATTTTTACAAACCTCTGCCATAGTCTTCTCCACCTTAACTTGAAAAACAAATGACTATTTTTGATGAGTTACGAGCTGCGGTCTGGTTAGTCTCTCTTTGTATGGACCATTCTATAACTCTCGATAGTCTTTTGTCACCTTATAGTGAGTCTTTTTTGATGTTTCCATATCTTCATGAGGTGAGGGGACCAATACAGTATGTATTATTTAAGAGTTGAATGCACTGGGATTTACTCTGTGGTTTAATAATCTCATTTGTCTACTTTTCTGTTCCATTACCTTAAAAGGTGATATGACTTACAGTAGATACGTTGCTGTTCTAACTTGTGTTCTCATGGTCAGCAGAGGCATAAAAGCTACTTTGTATATTCAGTATAAGGAAGTGTTGTAGTTAGAGACATTTCTTGTTCAAGAAATGAAGACTCATTGCTTATATGTTTTCAATTCATATTCAGGAGTTGGAAAGCCAATATAGTGTTTTGGGGCACAAAATTAGAGTGGCCACAATTTATACTTATTAGTTACAGTAGCTGTAGTAGTTTAAGAGGATTGTTCTGCTGGAGAGCTTGTGGCTTTGTAAGATGCATGTACTGACACTTCAGCTGATAGGATCTTTTTTATTCAATTCAAAAACTTTTATGACAGCATTTCATCGCTGAGTCTGGAGGAATTATGTCTGTGTGTTGATTCAGACCCACATTTTCATTCTGAATGGATTCTTTCCAAGGATACATGTAGCAGAGATAAAGTACAGTTTAGATTGCTAAAGTCTTGAGCTAATGCCTGTCAAAACTCTTCTTTTTCCAGAAAAGATTGAAAAGAAGGAAAATACAGCCTTAATTGAAATAAATGTTAGGCTTGGTGACTGGAGAGATCTTTCATGACTAGTATTTTGTGGTATTTTTGCTGTGACATTTGATAAGCAAAACATACTGCTGCAGACATTACAGAGCATTGGAATGATACTGATTTTTCTTTCCCCCCCCTTCTCTCTCTCTCTCTTTTTTTCTTTTTTTTTTTTTTTTTTCCTCTGCAATTGAAGTCAACACTTACTCCATTCTGCTCAGGTTTTTGTGCTGTATTTATCACTGTAGTTTATGAGACACTGGTCTTTCAGTTGTCCTGGACAACAAAGAGAAATCAATATTGCTCTGGTCTTTTTGTAATCAGCTGTATGCTGCAGTCCCAGACTATTTTATGAAGGACTTACTGTGCATGTACCTATTCTCAGGCAGCATTAAACATAATGTACATGCCAGATTGAAAATACTGTATCTATATGGTAAATGAGGTAATTACAGACACATGCTAAAATTAGTGCACATTCACAGTATATTCACTTTCTGCAGACACAGTAACATTTTTAGAGGAAAAGAATTGCAGCAATAGGAACCAGTGTGTTACTGTTGCCAGAGAAATTAATCTGCCCCGCGTTCTTGCTCTTGGAGGCAAACTGAGGGCTAGGTCAGTTTTTCCAGTGGGGTTTGTGTAGCCCATAAACCTCAAGGAGAGCCCTTGTGTCTTGTCTGATTATGCAGGCATGACAAAGAGGAGGGCTTCTGAGCTGACTCCTCTGCCTAGAAGCAGGTAGAAGAAACTGGTTCAAGCTTTTGGATTTTGTGAATGTTTTATATGAGATTGAAACTGAATATGTGGTTACTGGGATTGAGTATTTCTTCTGCAACTTGGGCTTCATGAAACCGAAAATGTTTTCATTAAATCACTTCTGTGTCTTGAACAAGCAGAGGGGTGTGCTAAAAAGAGACCTCTCAAGAAAGCATTACATTGTTGTTTTAACAGAAGTGAAACTAATTACATTACTAATAGATTAGATGTCAGGCCATTGTACCTTTGAATTAAAAGAGGAATAATTTTATGGCATGGCATTTTATTTCATTTGTGTATGTACAAGTGAGAATGTTAAAGTTGCAGATAATGCAAACTTTAAAAAATGGTTGTTTTTCTTCTCCTAGGCTACTCGACATGCAGAGATGGTGGCAATTGATCGGGTCCTTGAATGGTGTCAGCAAAACAACAAAGTTCATGAGGAAGTGTTTCCAAAGACAGTCTTGTATGTAACTGTAGAGCCTTGTATCATGTGTGCAGCCGCCCTGCGCTTGATGAGTATCCTTTGGTGCTTATTCATGCTGCAAAACCATGTCAGAATACTACTTATTTGGTAATGAGCCAATGGAGAAGAGCTTGATACTATCAGGCAAAGCCAAAAGAGGTACCATCTTATTGTCTAAGAGACTGTGCGCTACTATTTACTGCATGGTAAATAATGAGAGATTTGAGAATGAAAGACAAAAAGTACCATTATGACAAGCAATGATTTCTGTTAGAGATGTGAAAGTACATTTCAGAAATATGTTACTATGTAAAATAATCTAATATTGGTCCAGTGTTCAGTTTTGTATAAGCGTAACAGTTTAACAATTGGTAAAACATGGCTTTGTATGCCTCTGCTTTAGAATTCATGCTTCTCCTCTTCTGAGGAAGGCTGGATGTGCTTCTTCAGCAGTACATTCTGTATTATTCAGATATATGTTGTGATTTTAGGAAGGAGGAATTATAGTACAGACTGTTTTGTTTAAAAAGTACAGGCACATTTTAGTGAAGTTTAACAGCCACTGAGATTAGGCTACTCTATTTCCTGTGCTTTCTTTTCACTTTAATTTAATTCCTTGACTCATTTATATAAATTCCACGAGTAATATATGGCTGTCAAAATGAGCGATTTGGAGGCTGTGGCTCAGTCTTGAACATTGCTTCTGGAGACTTGGTAGACACAGGAGAACCATTTGAAGTAAGCTATGAAATGTTTTTGGCTGGGATACTATGTCTAGTTTGGTTACCAGACTTTGAGAATGCTCTTTATCAGTTTAAGAGGACCCAGATGAAAGATGATCAGAAGTCTAGTAAACTTGGTTTAACAAGAAAAGGATGTAAAAAGTCTAAGCATCTTTTAAGAAAAGAAGATTGAGGGAAAGCCTAATAACCATCTTCAAATATTTAAAAGGATACATCAAAGAGAGAAGGAAAGAATTATACTCAGGGGTTGACGTAAGAATAAATATGTCTAAAAGATTTGCAATACTCAAAAATACAAAAAAGTGTATGCTGCAGGAGGAGACATAAGGGAAAAATTATTTTAAACTGTAGAATGTACAAACATAATCAATAAAGATCAAGTAAAAGCAACTTAGTAAGTTATTGTTTCTTAGCTGAAACAGTGTTTGTGTTCTCAGTCTATCCATACACAAGATAAAATGCATTAGCTTAGAACTACTTCCTATAGCTCAAATCCCAAAATACATTTGGACTACAAAAGTAGCAGAGGATATTTGGTTTAGACATCAGGAAATTTTGCTGAACAAAAAGGATACTGAAGCACTGGAACAGAGTGCCTGAGGAGAATGAGGCATCTTTGTCATGAATGTTTCTAAGAAAGGCTGGACAAGCATTCAGTAGAGGCATAGTATACATCAATATAGACGTTACAGCATTATAAAATTATACATTATGTATGTTATATAGACACACATGCATATAGAGAGAAATTATTTATAGCATTATATTTATCACCTCATACACAGTTGGAGATGATCCTGCTTTGTACAAGGAGAGTGATTAGATGCTCCTTAGAGTTCTTTCTAGATTTAACATTTTTGATTTAATGAATATAAATATAAGTAATACATTTCAGTACTGTGAATACACACTAAAGGCTCGAGGCTCAAAAAGCATTTCAGTCAGAAAGACTGTACTGTTTGGTGGTCTTGTGTAAACATACTAAGCATCTTTCAGGGAGCTTATTTGTGAGCCTAATATCTGAATTAATTTCTATGGTCAGTACTGAAGGAGAGTTCATTTGATAACAACATTGGCAGGTGATATTTAATTTTCCTGTGTGCCCAAAACACAGAAAGGAAAAGATTCATTTTACTACAAATCCTTCCTTTGTTCCTCTAGGCAACTGCAGTGGGATATATGGGTACGATTCATTACCTTCTATGCAGGTGGATATTCTCTTAGTGGCATTAAATGCTTTGTCTTTCATATTCATGACCTGGAGAAATATTTTAGAAAATTTGAAAAGGCTTGAGAGGTGACTATTAGAGATAAAGAACAGCTATATTGAGGCGTGCTTTCTGATAGGAATCTTGTCTACAAATGTCTGTCTCCCGCATTTCCAGGTGCTTCTTACTTGTATGGAGTAAGTGGAAAGCACATTAATAAGAAAGAAATTAGAGATTGCGTAAACAATATACTTAAGTTACTAAAAAAGTTTGTTCTACTTTAAACTTAAGTACTAGAGATGATTTACTCTACAAAGCCTCAGCATTGTGTTTTTCAAATGTATTAGGTCTTCAACCTGGAAAGGAGGCTTTCTGATCCCAGATAGTCAGCAGTACATTTTAAATGAGCAGAGTAAATAGTGCAGTTCTTTACAAATATTTTGTACTTAAAGTATTATTGTGAAGCATAGAATGTTATTCTCAGATGTGTTCACGAACTTCCTTCTGATTTGAACAGTGCGTTGCTGGCTATCGTGCCAAAGAAGCTGTGGAATTGTTAAAAGCTTTCTACAGACAAGAAAATCCCAATGGTAGGTTTCACATTTATGGATTTATTTTGATCCTGACCTAACTTAAAAGAATGCTGGCACTGATGTTACTGTAATTCATTTCTGATGTTTTCTCTCTGTTTCCCTCTTTTTGGCAGCACCAAAATCAAAAGTACGGAAAAAGAAACATCGTGGTTCGTCCAGCACTGATGGGATACAGAAACTCACAGAATAATGATATAAAAAGATTTCTTCAGTGTCCTCCTTTTTTCGGAATGGATTTTTATATTAAACTATATCAAGTATGTTCTGTACAGTGTTTTTACTAAGGGGATACTTACTGCCTGTTCACAGAATCACAGAATGGTTGAGGTTGGAAGGGACCTCTGGAAATCATCTAGCCCATCCTCTCTGCTCAAAGCAGACTGTTCCTCCATCTTTATGTATGTCAGTGATTTATTTATTTTTCTTATCATACGTGACCGAACTGAAGAATAAGTGCTTGGTTGGTTGTTTTTTCCCGAGGAAGGGGAGAATTTATAGGTCAGACTGTTGTTTACAACTAGATGGATCCATTAAAATGTTGTCATTCTGTACAACACAGTCTAGAATATTTTCTTCTGTCTGTGGAGAAGCATCTTGCTTTTCAACAGCAAATGTTTGCTTAGGTAAGTAAGTAAATCACTTGGAAGATCACATTTGTAAGCCCTTCACGGTCCATGTTTATATATTTAGGAATCAAAAGACATTTAGGGAACTGTACAGCTCTTGAGGAGTGGAGGTAAGACCATTGTCACAGTTCTTCATTGCGCTTTACTGTCTTCTGTAGTGTAAACCAAATTTTCAAACTTAACTTGTGAAGGTTGCATACCTATGTAAACAAGTATGTATGCAGAACTGCATGGCTCATTCTTTATTTGAATATGGAAGTGTTAATTAGCATCAGCAAGCATCACTTTTGACTGCACAGCTTTTTCATATAAAGTTGTTGAAACTGAAATCTGTCTTTAGAATGTCCACTCTTATGAATGTTAGCATATGAAACACTTTATGGTTAAGAACCTGCTAATAAGTGGGATTCACTCTCAGTCACTAAATCATAGTAACTGAAATGTGCGATCAGGTGCATGTAAAAATGAGAAAATGGAATTGTTCATACATAAAGAAAATAGCTTTGAGACATTGTGGCTTTTCAGAGCATTGTAGCTTTGTTGCTTTCATGTACTTTGTTTAGATGTGCAGTAATTTATAATCCAGAAGAGGGCCTTACAGTTCCACTAATGAATTAAGAATAGAAATCCAGTTCAGCCTGATTACATTTCTCTTAGTGAATAACTGTCTTAAGGATGAAACCATTTACTGCTTAACTGGTTGATACTCAGAAATTTGAGAAATGCCTTACCATTTTCTTATTGTAGAACAGTGGTTAGAATTCTGTGACTTAATACAGTTAAACATTTTAAGTTTGTAAAAAGAATATAAAAAGAATTAAAGTTGCAAACTTTTTTTTTAAAAGAGCATTAAGAATGTGACTTTCTCTACTTTTCCCCTAATAGCTTAGAATTTATTTTTTAAGAATTTGCTTATTGTTTACAAAGTGAGAGGAAAAAGAAACATTTTTACCATGATAGCTATTAGATATATTTTTTTCTTTCCATAAGCAAAAGAACTATGACTGTGTCTGTAGATTCCTTCGACTTCTAAATTGCAAGGATTCATGAAATATACACCTAAGCTGGAAAAAATATTCAAGAAAAGACCTTTTTTAATGACTGCAGTGGCTTAAGTCAAAAGAAGGGGTCACTACTTGTGGTTCAGTTACTTGGTTAGCAATACAAAATAGGTGTATGTATATAGATGCATATATATTCCATTCTTGACCTTTTGTTTCTTATACCTTGGAGAAGTCACTCTAGTCCAAATTAAAGGAAGACTTTAGACTTCTTCTAATTTGACATTAACATTAATGGTAATAGCAATTCGGAACCTATATATTATTTTGGACTGGAATCTAAATGTCTGCTTCCATTCTTCTGTAAAGTGGCTAACACTTTCCTTAGCAATTTGTTGTTTGAAAGAAGACTAGTGTTAGTACTTAGGTACTTAGATGCAGTAGCCACTATGTAAGTAAGTAGACAAGGGATGGGTAATAGGAAAAAGACATTTAAAAAGCTATATCCAAATCCACAATGGAAATGCAACTGTGAAACTCAGTGAATTAGACATAGGAGGATGGACTTCTGAGAGCAGAAGAATCAAGGCCTTGCAGAACAGCATGATGTATTTCAGATGTTATAGCTACGGCTGGGAAATAGAGGCCCACACCTGGTCTCTTGAGCTGGACAAGCAAATAAGAGTCTTTGATCAGAGCCTTGTTAAGAGGGAGATTGTTTTTTCTCTTGACAAGTCATAAAGAGCCTGTTACATGATTGAGATATGCTCTGTGGACAGAACTTGGAATTTTCTCATCTGATCAGCACCCATCTCTAGGACAAAGCTGTAATAAGGCAGAAAAATCCTCCTTGAATATAAAGATGCTGCTTCTCAGGAGTTCCTGGGATGGGTTGTCCTGTCCTGCAGCTGAACAGAAGATACTCTGCTGTCATGACTCTGGGCCTTACAGTTGTCTTCTAGAATCTCAGAGCTGCCTCTCTAAGATACTCACGAACCCTTCATGAATGATATGAAATGCCCTGATTTTTTCTCTGAAGAAGCAAAATGCATGTGGTATTCGCATTATTTCATGCAGAAAATTATAGAGGCTCGAAGAAGCCTTCTCCACAACATAGCTGAGAATATTGATGAAAAATATTGATTAAAGATAATTTGTAACTTACAACACTTTGTCCCATTGATTAGGAAATAGTATAGAAGACATCCAACATTTTCCTTTGGTGCCTCATATGCTGCTTATGGTAATTAGGGTTTCATGTCTGGTATCATGGAAAAATTAGGTACCAAGTACAGACCCTTCCAAGGAAAGTTTTAAGACTAAGTTTTGATGATTAAGCATGAATGCTCCAGGCCTTCATCTAAATAAAAGTTACAATCAACCCTTTTGTCCTTAGAAGAATCCACCAGCACAAAATAGAAACTCAAGATTAAATCAGAGAATTTGAAAGAAAATCAAATCACCAGAATATTTTGAAAGGCATAATAATATAGTGGCCAAGAGGAAACAGCTGACATAATTAGTAGTAGTTTCCAAAAAGCTCTGAAGAAGCTCTAAAAGGGATACTAAAGGAACATGAGCAGTCAAAGGATAAGAGAGAAAATGGTTCTAATCTATAAACTGTCTTAGAAAAAAAAGAGTAAGAAAATATCTATCTTTCAAAAAGCAAAATATTTTCTCAAACTGATAGCAGGGCCAGTTTGTTTTAATATTTTCATTACTGCTGAGGAAAATGTGTGATACTGGTATACTATTAAAGGCTCAAGTTCAGACTTCATTTAAATTTAAAAAGAAATTATGAAGAGGCAGTCTTTCACCAGGAGCTAGCAAATTAGATAAATAGATAAGAAAAATTGTGATGAAGGCAAAAAATGATCTTAAGCTTATATTTGTAAGGAATAGCTTAAGCTATTTATGATGGGTGAATTCCTCATTTTCTAAAGAAAATGATGAGCCCTATGTGTTCTTGCAAACTGGTCATAGCTGACCAAGCAACTCATTAAATATTTTTAAGTGAGACTTAATTTTTAAGTCTTAAATGAGACTTAAAAATTAAATAAAACTATTACTGAACAGCAGAAATGGAAAGTAGAACAAGATAACAGAAGTATTTTGTGATAGAAGTCTGTGGTAAACTGACCACCTAGAAAACAAATGTAAGTCCCTCTCAAAGCTGAAAGACAGAAGGGGGAGGGGTGACAAAAAGTTCTCTGAAGAGGGATTAAGAGTAATAATGTGTGCTTAGGAGAGGGGTGAGGAAGAGGAATAGTATAGAGAGCTAAAAACTAGTGATTACAGAAAGGCTGTAAGAGATGGTTCTGTCTACCATTTTGTGTAATGCATGAACAAAAGACCAGTCTCTAATATTGAAAGGCACATTTGGATGCATGTTTTTTTAAATATAGTACTTAGTTTAGGAACAGCCTGCTAAGATTATATCAAAGGCAAAAATGTAGCCCATTCTTAAAAATTCTATTACTTACATGAATAAGAACAACTGCGGTTATACAGATATTTCAGTAAAAGAAGTAAATTAACTCATGCTGGAAGCTCTAAGCCAGCAATCAGTGCCATGGATGAAATCTTGGCTCTGGCCCACCTGTGTCTTGAACTTCCTTCTCCACTGCCTGCGTGGTCAGTGCTGTCCTGTCCCCCTGCAACCTGCTGTGTGCCAGCCAGCCCCTGTCTGCCTGGTATTTTTTCCCAGTGCTGTGAGGCTGAAGCTCCTCTTCCTCTCCAAAAGCAGTGGTGGATCTGGCAGCAGCACCCCACGACAACTGCCTGCTTTTGCCTCCAGTTGGCAAGGTGTGTGGGCAGGTGTCCTTATCCCACAGGGTCTTCTTGACTCATGCTCCCTGGGTCATGCTGGCCATGACCTGTCAGTCGACAGGGAAACTTTTCAGTAGGGACAATCATTCCCATTGTTTTCGAGGGGCAGGTGACCACTTCTGTCCAATTTGAGACATCTCAAGGCTGGAGACAGACTCTGAGATTGCTTGTTGCAGTCCAGGTTCATGGTTCATTTGTCCCTGGTCCCTTCTAGTCAGAAACACTTTTTCATGCAAAACGCATCAAGCGGCAGAGCGTGCAACATCTTTAAACTTTTACAGTAATTTTTGGCATTTTCAGCACTGTTTGGAGTAGGGCTCACAACCCTAAACCCCGCACAATGGCACTGCTGGGCTCCTGGGCAGCAGAGCCTAGGTTCAGGCTCAGAGTACCATCTCCACAGCAAACCTCAGCCATGGCAGGCACAACCAGAACTAATCAATTGGTCAGCTTCAGTGGGTTGAATCAGAAATTGAACTACTAATTGAAAATTAGTAGGAAGAATTAAATGGTCAGAACTCTTATTTAATGAGAAACAGTTACTCACAACTGTGGAAATACAGGCTTGGTTTAAAAGTGTAGATACCAAATAAAATCTTGGACTGGAGCAAGCAGGAGGCACCCCAGGAATAAACAGCTGGCAGCCGCCACATCCTGGCAGAACCCTTGCTGTCTGCCTGCTGAGCGCTTCGCTATAAGGCTTTGGATCTAACCCTAAGGGAGGGTGAAGGGCAACTACTTTAATCGTTGCTACCACCTGGAAAACTCAGAACAGTGTCTTAGAAATGATGCTGTTCATTTTCATAATGCTTTTACTTATTTATTTTTGGCTATTTGTGTCTGTGTTGCCATGTCACAGGCCTCAAGAGCAGCAGTAAATATACCCAACTGGTGTATTTAAAGAACTTTATATACTTCATATCATGGCTTTTCCTTTGCTATTTGCTAAATACATAGGCTTCAGCATTACATTTACCTTGGACTTCATTTCTGCCATTTCATCACAGACAGACGAGATTTTATTTCAGTATTTGGTTTGCTTGTCAATAGAGTCTGACATCAAAATATATTGAACCAGCTAGGAGAGCAATAAAGCAAACAGCATGGCTTTGTCTCTGCTAAACAGATTATAAGTGACAATCCAAGGCTGTAATAAATATGTCTTGTGACTGGCACACTAGAAGAGAGCCTGAATTTAAATTATAACTTTGGGTTTCGAAATGCTCACTGATCCATTCCATTCCCATTAAAAGCACTTTCCACTCTTTGAAATTAAATAATATCTTTATATGACAGCTTAATTAATTTATTTTTCAATATATACATTCATGGAGTTTCTCCATTAAGCTTTTGAAATGTAGGTCCTTTGCATTAATGTAAATGTGCCATGGCCCATAATTACCTTTGGCAGGCTTAGGACACTGATAAAAATGATTATTTTTTTAAAAACTGAAGTCTTCAAACTTCCCCAGTGCTTGGCAGGAAATCTATTTCTGTGTTTTATTTGGAGTAAGACTGGAGAGCCTGCAGCCAACGACTCTAGTGTAGGCAGTTACTGTTACATTTTAGAAGAAAATACGTTTGACACTAAATGAGAGAAGGGGAGAGGAAGACAATTAGTGCTAGAGTACTGGAAACAGCTGTTTATTTGTTTTGCCTTGTGACTGCCAATATACACTATTATCATTAAAGTGCATCTAGAAAGGGAGTATTTTCTGTGAAATGACTTCACAGAGCGTGGAGCCTTGTCTTTTTAAGGGACTGCCCCCAAATGAGTGTATCTTCATTTTTCACAATAGCTTTGTGTTAGCCAAGAATGCTGGATTCTCCCCTTGCCTCCTCCCTTTCTAAAAATGAACTTTTCAGGGATATAAAGAATTTGGAGAAGTTTTCAGGATAGCAGATGGCCAACAGTGATCCAATAGGATGTAAAACTTTAGTTAGGTGTCATTTGGCAGTTGAGTACAAGTGAGCCTGTGTTTCCATAGAGATGTTTTACACAAGTGCTTTACTTTTGTCTTTCAAAAATCAGAGTGATTGGAAAAAAAGGAAGGAAAACTAAAATGGAAGACTCTCTGTAGACCTGAATGATTAGAGTGGTATAATTAATCCTGCCCTTCTCAGAAGAGGCCAAGTCTACGTAGCCCGGGACAGGAGGAGCGACTCGGGTCCCTCTCTGCTTCTGGCTGCAGAGCAACGTCGTGACCTCGGCTATGACCATGCTCGCCAGCCTCAGTTGTGTGGGGCGCCCATGTGGGCTGCTAATGTCGTTTGATAAAATCGGGGCTTTTGCTAATATTAAGAAATTAATTCAGATATTGTCATATTGTTGATGGGGGCAGAATTGTTCTGCCACTGATTTTTGTGGCATCTGGGTTTCCCACTTAAGTATGATGAATCATTTGTTGTGGCACTCTGCTCATCTTCACAGCTTTCTCTGTGCAAAAAGACAATGTAATAAAAATTGACACTTCCCATGACTTTGATGCCCATATTCTCCTTTGAAGCCTGAGAGATAGCCATTAAAGTTACGTTAATCTGTGAGGTTATAAACAACCGCCACTATCAGTGCAGCCATATTGAGCAAGAGAAACAAGATCTGTAGGGAGAGACAGTATCTTTCACTGAGCCAAATGATGCAGTTGGAAAAAATGGGCAGGTTTTCAAACAAGCAGCTGTGGGGATGCTGGGTTCAAAAGTTTACCAGCTTTTTCCACTCACCTAATCAAAGTAAAATAAAAATAAATAATATATGTACGTATATGCCACCTCCCTGCAAATCTTCCTTCTCTTAAAAAAGAAAAAATCTGCTGGACAGATTTGACTATCAGCCGGTTTGAGCACGAAGAGATCTTGTAGAAGACTCTGGTCTCACGGTAAATTCTCCCCCTGCATCCCAGCAGTCATCCCTGCTGTCTTTGCACAGACATGTCAGCGTGCCAGCATGCTATGAGGACCTAATGTGATTTTCCTTTTCCAAAAGAGTGTCAGCAATGTGCAGAACAGAGCAGCTCCTTCACCGAGCCCCTCCTGCGGGTGGGTGCCGGAGCGTACAGGCGGAGCTGCAATTCCAGATTTTCAAGCCGAGAGACTCTCCCAAGGGGGAGCAGCTTGGTAGTGAGACTCCCTTCGGATGGGAAGACAACCGCTTGTGTTACCTAGGACGTGTAACGTCATGAATGTTGTGGGACAGGTCAATGAAATCAGTTTGGCACTGGAACAAAATTGCCCAACTACCTGCCTGTGCTCCGGCCTCACCCAAAAACTTGGAGTCACCAGCAAGGAAACGCTCAGCTTTTGTCGTGGGCAGTCTGTATCTGTGCCTGAAGACAGCAAAGACTTGCTTTCTTTTAAGAAATTTTCTTATTCTCTGCAACTTCTTTCCAGTCATGTTTTGCAGCACTGTGGCAGCAACCACAGTGTGAGTGAATCATTCAAAACTATACCTGTCAAGTGCACCTTTTAGTGTTTAAATCTCTTTATCCTGCCAGGGAGCCGGGGAGCTCTGCATCTACGTGGTACTTGCAGTGCTGTTTCTCTGCTGCGGACCAGCGGGCAGTTAAGAGAACTGCGTTACAGGTGGGTTGGGGCTGGGCAAAGCGGATCGACTCAGACTCATCCTTTCCTCCTCTTCACCTTAATCCCCTGTGGTGGTTCGTTCTGCAGCACTCATTCATTTCGCTGTGCCGTCTGCAAGTTTATTCAGTTCATTCCTGCAGATCGTCTTCCAGATAGGGTGAGCCTATAATCCTCTTGCTGACCTATACCAAAGAGAGCATCTCCCGTTTGAAGCCAGCTTCCTGCTCATTTTGTGTTTGAAGCCACTTTTGCAGTCTCCGTCTAGCAGCACCATTCAGCACCTCCACCAGGACTTACCTGTGTGCCGAGCCTGGGAGTCACAAAACGAACTGAAAGGCGCCTTTGCCTGCTCTTGCACCGAGTCTGGCCTGCCCATAGTGAGGAACGCGCCTCTGTATCCATCCTGCCTCGTGTTTTTCGTTGTGTGTCCTCTTTTCTCCCTCTTTCCTGTAAAAACAGTGAGCAGCTGTCCCATTTAGTACTGCAGAGCAGCAGTGAAGAGGAGCCTCTGCCCTCCCGCACCAGCACTGGCCCAACAACAGCAATCTCAGCTACCAAGAGGGACTAACCCCCTGGAGCCTAACGAAGCAGCACCCTGGCATTAAGATGTGTATAGAGCTGCCATTTGTTAAACTGACAGATGACATTTGGAACATACGGCCCTCTTCGTTTTCCAAGTTGAATACTCTTGCAAAGTAAAGTTTTTGCCATAGGCTCTAAAGCAGGTTTCCAGCCTAGACAGAGCCAGCTGTGATTTTACACATTTTCTGGGCACGAGGTCAGATTTCTAACAGCTATAAGATTTGTGCTGCAATGAACTGGGCAATTCATGAATGATAAAAGGTTGCCTGCCTCACAGATCACCGCGAGTTCCACCTTTCTTTTTTCTACCTTTCCCTGTAGAAATCCTTATACAGCAAAAACAAACAAGCGACAAACAGTTTTTGACCAACTTGAATTTCATCATCTGCCGCCTCTTCCACATTTTCATATATCTACAATGAGAAGGTGCCAAAGGAAAACTCTGAACACTTTCAGCACTACTCCGAAATTTATTTGCAAGTAACAAAGGTTTGGCTTTCTTAGAAACAAATACTTCAGTTGCATTATATTTTAGGAACCCTTAAGAGTGCGAAAGGACACTGCTCTTCCAACTCAAAAGCACAGAAAGCATGGGAAAGAACTGATATTCCTTTACACCTTCAAATTTCTGTCAACACTTCCAATAGCATACTTACAATATTTCCATTTCAAACTCCAGAAATACTTAAAAGAAACAAATTCCCAAACTTTATCAAAGTTGTACTCTTACACAAGGGCTTGACTGTTACCTCAGAGGCTTCTCAGTTTTATTGACCAGGCAACTCATTTGACTGTTGTTTATTTGTTGTATTTTCAGAATTACTCTGATACTAGAATGCCATTCCACTACTACTCAGCTACCTCTCCAGCTTCTTTTGTAGGTAAAAGGGGAAAAATTAAGCCTTCCAATATGCAATAAAGCTAATACTAGTTGGAGGGAGGCACCTTCTGTGGGCAAAGATACGTAGAAAGCGGTGTATTATCAACGTCTCTATATCCTTTCAGTGATTAGACCAAGGTGGCAAAAGATAAATTCTTGACAGATGCTTTCTCCAGCTGCTAAGACAACAACAGCAAGAGTACAGCCAGCAACCCACTCCCTCCTCATCAGATTTGCCAAGAATCACAGCCACACTGGAATCACAAGAGGAGCAAGAGCCTGCACAACGTTTGAGTCATGGGGACATTTTCTTTAAGTTTTTAAAAAAAGATCGTCTTAAATGATTTACATATGAATTGCTCCTAATGAGGACACAAGAGCTCAGTTTTTCAGCAGACTTTCAACAAGGCCAAAATTAAGGATACAATTACATGGCAGAATACTAGACTGAGAACTTCATGGTTTTTATGTCAACAGTGAAGTCAGCCACTGCTAGTGGGTGGGAAGCAGTTCTCTTTAGGGGTGGTGAGCTGGTTGATTTTCTGATTACTTCAGAGAATTTTAAAAATAGCAAATTATAATAACAGGCCTATAGGCTCTGTAGCAGCTTTTTGATTAATGTGAGCCTCAAGATATATGCTAAATTATTACCCATAAGGTATGCTGTTTAGACATTTTCTAGATGCTATTTTAACTTATGTCTTACAAGCTACATTAGTCAAAAGAATTGGCCTGTAATTTAATTATTGCAAATGGTGCATCATTGAGTTATTTTCTAAGAGAGAGACTTAAGAAAACCCAATGCTGCAATTAATGCTGAAATGGAACCCTTTTTCTTTGACCTTTCAAAAGTTTTTCCATGTGACAGGAGCCAAGTGAGACTGAAAGAGTTTAGAAAATTCTATTAGAAAATCATCTTCACCCAGAGCTTTCCCAGAGACCAGAGGTTTTATGACTCCTTTTTATTTCTTCCTCTCCTGTGGGACTACCTAACCGTTCTCTAATTTCCTGTGGAATTATAGGTATTTCCAATTTATTTAAGAGACCTTGAGTCTGTTCGACTGTGGCAAATGGCTCAGATTAGTTACAGGATTTTAGAATTCAGAAGAGACTTTGCTAAGGTCCAGAGGGTTTGTAGCTCATACAACAGATGACTATGCATTGGAATAGCATAACAGCCTTGCGCTTTCCTTCCCAAACTTCACTGCCAGCAGTTCCCAGACATTTCTTCAGGGCTTTTAATGTCTCTGTTTTTTTACTGTTTGGTAAGCAATTGATTCTCCACTTCTGTTTCTCATACAAATGTGAGTACAATGCAGTTGTGCACCTGAGTCCCATTAAGCAAGAGACCCTGACTAGATTGCTTCTTCACAACCTCACATCTTGACAACTTAACACAGCAGCATGTGCAACTGAAGCAAACTCGTCAACAAAACCAGCTACATAAAGGATTCTCGGTGGGATTCAGAGACTCTCACATAAAGGCAATGGGACCTGGAAAAGTGATTGGCTTCAGCATGCTGGTTTTTAAAACCTATTATGTTCAAAAGCATTGTACGGTGAAAAGCACAGCAGGTTCTGTGACCTGCTCATCGAACCTTCCTTCTGTACTGTAAGCTTTTAGCTCAGGTGTGTACCTTGCAGTGCCTTAGCTTTGGGCCAACCATACTCTATGAAAGAGGAGCAGGGCTTGCTGTATATGCTTGTGGCTGAACTGCAGTCTGCCCATATCTGACTCATCCAGGCTGCCTAAATGAGAGCTTGGACACGCATTAAGGTGCTGAGCATGCTTGGACTTTATCTTTCAGACATCTCCAGAGCTTAGCTTTGGGCACACAAGCTGTGTAAGTGGCAGACAAGTTTTGAACTTGTGAATGAACTGAAACTGCTCTTATAGAGCTCATGTACTGTACTCATGTACCCTACTAATGAGAGACTCGGCTGTCGTAGGCTACCATTGCCCTTACTGATTCTAAGTAATGTCTTTCAGGGATAGTATTTCATCCAATTTGAGGATATTCCAGCCTGGCCCAGTGTGTTTGTTTTCTTCATATCAAATGAAAAACGTGAGAAACAGAAGGTGCATGTCCTAGGAGGATAAAACAGAATGGAAGGAAAACATTCAAATAAACCTAAAAGACATGGCTGGTCAAAGTGCAACGTATGCAAAATGCTCCTATGCAACAACATGAAAGCCTTTATCCTGTGAAATGTTCAGAGCGTACAGTGGAGCCTGTTTTGCTTATCAGAAAAGAAAATAGTCCTGTTTCCAATACATTTCTCTCCTAATTTCCCTTTTGCTAAAAACATGTTTGTTTTTAAATTAATTACCTTGAGGAAAAGACAAGAGAAATAGGTGTGGTGGAGTTGCAGGAAAAATAAATACAGAGTTTGAACTAATTAAAAAAAAAATGACCCAAGCACCCAGGAAACATGGTGGAGACATGGATTTTGTTCTTTGGCTATTTCTGCAGGCTGAAGAGGAACAAATGGAACTGAACTGACTGCACTCTCCATTGCATGTTGAACCAGAAGATCTATACCCTTTATCCTTCTACGTAGAGAGAAGGTATGCAAGGAGATTTAAATAAAACAAGCCACAGAGTGCATATACTCTGTGTTTTGACTTGATCTTCGCAGCATCCATCCTTAACTCATGCGATATTTGGGGACACTTAAAGTCAGGCATGCCAAAGTTTGGGGTTGGATTAGAAGCAATCTTTCTATTGTGGTAAACTGGCTGTTAAAAACTCTTTCTAGTAGACTCTCCTCTCCACTACTTCTGCCCCCTTTCTGGAAAACTGTGAGCCAATGCTTGCGTTGATAGGTGGCTTCTGTAGTCCAGATAGACTCATGGTTGGAAACCTCAATAGCTGAAAAAATTACTTCTCTCTATCCACATTCTCCCATCCCTGTTCCCCCGAGAAGCCCTGCTGGCTGCCTGGCTCTATCTCCCACAGGGATCAGACTGTATTTATGTGGCTGCACACCCTTGGCATCGTATGGTGAACAAACAGGAACCATGCTAGGCTTCAGTGATCATACCAATGCTTAATGTGCCCAGAGCACGCGAGCAAAGAGCGCCTCTCCCCTATATCATGCATATATTAATGCATGCTGGGTGTGTCTAGTTTAAGCACAGTCAACTAGTGCTTGGCTGACAGAGCTGACTGATTCCAAGCCTGTCCATATTTTCAATGTATTTGGGGTTTCAGCTGTGGAAAGTTTTCAAGTCCTTTAACCGTTTCTCTGTTCCATTATGAATAAACAAAAGACAGATGATCCAGTTCTCAGTATATTTGCCTGAAAGGATATAAATCACCTCTTAGGTATCGTTTCTTCACATGTGTCATTTGCTGAACAATTACGCGTGCATCACTGAAGGATTAAAGTGAGCCAAGGCTGCAGAACATAATGCAACTTCAAGGCAAGATACAACAATGCAATTCTTTCATACTATAATGTTATTTCATGGAAGACCAGCTGAAGTAAAATCAATTCCATGCTAAATTGTGTTCCCCTTCAGTCCTTTTAATCTTTAACAAAAGAGTGGGAAAGATACCAACTGCCCTTAAATAATCTCTAAATAATGTACTACAGACTAGTGGTAAGCAGCACTCTCACAAATCTATATTTTTATTAAGAAAACCTTCATATCTATACATTACATAAAATATCAATAATAGCAGCTGGAAGTAAAAAAATGTGATGCTATAAATGCACATTTGTTTAATCATTCACTACATCATCTCTTTGAGAAAATG
The DNA here is from genome assembly GCF_028389875.1 of Rhea pennata. Lineage (NCBI taxonomy): Eukaryota > Metazoa > Chordata > Aves > Rheiformes > Rheidae > Rhea > Rhea pennata. The sequence goes on from NC_084665.1 coordinate 62,511,365, forward strand.
TTACTTTTTATTGCAATCCATATATGCTGCAAAGTTAACACATACAAACTGTATATTATTTTAGCTATGTCAAAATCTAAACACCTACATCTATGACATGAGCAATTAAACAGAAGTGCATTATAAATTGTACATAAATCAGTAATAAGCCATTAGTTCTAAATGCAATGCCACAAGGAAAGGACTTGACCATCATGAATGCTGGGCTATTCCATGGAAGGAATTTGTTTGATCCATCCTTGTGAAATTCCACTTCTTTCAATAAATGCCACTCAGGTGTAAATTTTTGGACAGTACCTTCATAACAGAGGGAAAGTCAACTTTAAAACTGCTAGGTGCAGAGTGGTTCAGCAACGGGCCAGTGAATTCAAAGGTTTACACCATTTGAAAGCCATTCAGGCGAGCTGGCGTTGGTCGCATTGCAACCCCCAGAGCACAGCAGGGCGCTATCATAAAAAGCCCATCCCTGTGGTGATCTAATATAGCTGTCGCCTGAGAGGACCAAATAACCAGAGAAGAAACCACTTTTTAACTTCTGGCAAAGGGCTTGGATCCATTGCTCCATGGAAAAAGTCTGGCTGTTTATAGCACAGCAATTACTCTCCTGGAGAATCCAGTCCCAAATAATTTAGTCTTTATTTACACCAAAAGAAAAAGAAAGTTTACAAAGTGAAGACTAACTACAGTATCAAAGGGAATTACTATATAGTAAGAAAATGTTTTGCACATGTCTAAGGGCACAACATCGCATACAAGCCCACAGAGAGCTTTAGAGCAAGCTTTCCTGAGGACCCTGCATCTGTACACACATTTAGCTTCTGGGAAAGCTGCTACATCAGCCTGGCTCATCATGCTAAGGAGGTTAATTAACTTTTAAGTAAAAGGACTAGATATAACAAGGGCAACCAGAGAGAGAGAACAGAGAAAGCAATTAGTGCCCTTCCTTTATAAGTTAACAGATGTGAAGACAGTATAATGATTTTTAAACCTAAAGAGGAAACTATTTCATATTCCAGCTTTACGGCCCCCGCTATTTACCTAGTTCAAAGTTCCCGACACCCTTCTCACATATGTGCAACATTTCCTGTCTGGCTACTTCTTAAACTAACAAGCCACCCTCACATATGAGCAAGCTGAACTAGGATATGCCAAGTTATGCGAGTGGGAAACTGCGCTGGGGAGCAAGAGCGCTTGGCGAGCTGCACCCGGAGCATGTACGAGGCTCCTGGTAACACAGACTTTTGCTGCTTATCACGCTGATACTGAGGAAAGGGCTGATCCGGCAGCGAGCTTGAGGTTTTGCTTCTTGACTCTGCTGCTGACACCGTCCAGGTAATGTGATGAGACGCCCCGCGCTTAGTCTACTCCTCTAAATTACGGTGCACTCAGCAACGCCACAGACATAAAGCGATTTTGACCCCTTCCATCAAGTCCCTCATCAAGCATGAGGTGCCTCCAGGGAGAGGCAGCCTATTAAGTCTATTCCTCCGCGACACAACGAATTTGCAAAACCCCTCGTGTTTTGTTTGGAGACGTCCAGGGGAAGGAACGAACGCGTTCAGCCCCGGAGGGCGAAGCCCGCCCAGGGGGGAAAGCACCCCGTTTCCTCCGCCGCGGGGCCTGACGAACACTGCCCACCCAGCCAGGGTCTCCAGAGGCGTTTTTGGCCGACGGCTGCGAGGAGCGCGGGGCAGAGCCGTGCCGCCCGCGGCGCGGAGGCGGCAGCCACCGGGCTCAGCGCCCCGGCCCTGGCCCCCTCGTGCTCCCCAGCAGGAGCAACCCAGTGCCCCCCGGGCCTGCCCGGCCCTGTGCGAGCCCCCGGCGGCAGCGCTCTTCTGGGCAAGGTCTCCTCGAGTAAGGAGCTTTGCCTTGTAGCATAGGAAAGATGCAGACAGCTTTTTCCAGCACGCAGATATTGTTTTTAAAGTGACTCAACGCGGGAGAGTCCATACAGCTGACATGGCTTGTGCTTCATTAGCAGTTAGGTTAATGTTTGGAAATAAAGAGACTGATGGTTTTTATCTGTTTAATCATTTGGTGCTGCCAAGAGCGACCGTAAGCACAGCCCGACGGCGCATGCCGGGAGTACAGGCTGACGTTCATTAGCCACTGCTAAAATCCAAACGTTAGCCCACGAGTTGTGCGGCAGGCTGGCAGGGGCAGGCAGCCAGCCTCGCAACTCTTGGAGCGGCTCAAGGATAATAATTTTTCTTCATGGAGGATTTTAAATCTCCCTTCAGTGGAAGGAAATAGGGATGAACGAAGCAGGCTAGTTTTGAAGCCTTGCAGTTCATTTGCATTTGCCCAGCTTTCCTACGCCCTCGGCTGAACTAAGGTACAGACTTGAGGACGAAAAGCCTCCTCCAGTTTTTCCCTATTTGGTGCGTGGGCCTTTTCTCGCTGCCCTTTTCAAGCCCCTCTCCCTGAGTACGCTCTTAGGGAAACGGTGATTGCAAAGCAGATTCACCGTGCACAACCAGGCAGTGACAACACTAACCTGCCACATGTAGCTCAAAGCAGATATAGCAATTTATCACCATAAACTGATCGGATGGATAGATCACGCAGCCAGCTGGCAATGAGACCACATTGCATCTGGCAGATACCATCAGTCCAAAGCACAGAACGAGAGTCAACAGGAGCCAAGGGGCACAAGGAGGTTGCCTCCACAGAAGATAGCTGCCTCAGCTAGTGTTTTATCACCACTAACAAAAAACAAAACAAGCCATGCCCAAGCCATAAAACAAAAAAGGTGCAATTCTTAGACTTACAGATCCCTTGAAACACGTAGAGCAGAATCTGGACTTTTTTGGTCGAGTCTCAGAGAACACATCTCCTTCTGCACACAAGCCAGCGAGAGAGAGAGGCCACTGAAATAACCACGCTGCAGCTGCACTCAAAGCAATGCTTCCTTGGACGTGCGAACACATGCCTTGCTGATTTCTGGGAAGATGCATGAGCGTAGATATATGGCCCAGCTGGCCCAACAATTTCAACCAGTAAACGTGTGCAGTTCTAAGAGGGCTGAACAGCTTATAACCAGTCACACGAAGGGATCTTTGTAAAAGCTTCTCAGCCAGCCTAGCAAAAGCATAGGTGGACTGTTGTATATGAGATGGGTCCCTGCAGCAGCCACGACATTAAACAAGACAGAGCTCCTGCAGGGCTGGTAGACCTGAAGCATCGGAAGGACTCTGAGACCCCAGTAGCTTTTGTAGTTGTCCTACATCTTATTTCTTTCTTCTATTTTTATTTCATTAGTATGAACTATTTTCCAGTCAAAAGGGCAATAACATCAGCCCATGTTCTAAACGATGTTCAGGTGCATCTGGGATATTTCTAATAGAGAAAACACTGTCAGGAGTTGCCTATGGGTTTAACATGTCAGCTCAACATTTTAAATCTTGACTCCTCTGTCAGAGCTACATTATTTGCTAGCACAGAAATAAGCAGAAACTAAGCTCTTCCCACTCTCCCTGCCTTTCCTCATATACTCACCAGAAGCCCACCTCCCACACACTGCACAGCATCCAGACTTAAGCAGCCTTCAAACAGGCTTTTTACTGTCCTAAGCCATTATGTTAGAACTTATCAAAATTAAACACTTGCAAGAAAATAATGACTTTAGAGCAGTCAGGATGGAGGGAACTTTACCATACCCAGAATATGCTACCATTCCCTCCACTAGCAGGATCCCACAACAGAAGGCACTTTCTTAGGGTAGAGAAGGGAAAGAAGAGGAGAAAGGGGCGTGGGGGGTGGGGGGGTGTGAACCTACCACAAGCTCTTTAACTTCAGCCTCAAAGACAATTTTGCTTAAACAACTGCGTTATTCTACTCTAGCTTCACATTTTGAGCCTTGCCATCCTAATGAGAAACCGTTGCCAGCTGGATCTGGTTCCCCAGCTGCCTCTGTGATGAGGACAAGCACCTGGGGACCTACCTGCCAGGCTGATGAGGCAAGTGCCCTTTACTTTCGCAGTCCTCTGTGCTGTGCAGAGTCCTTTCGGGCTGTAGTGGAGGGGACAGCAGGCCACCGGGCAGCAAAAGCAGGTGGAGGGCATCATCAAAGCAGCAGCAGCCAGCCAGGGTGGGAGAAAAAGTTACACAGAGCTTTGTGGCAGGAGTGTACAGCTCTGGTCCCAAGCCTTAGATGAGGGTGCAGGGTTTGCATGTTTGTCTGGTGTAACCACCATTTTGTTTTATAGCAGTTTTCATTATTACACTTTTTTTTTTTTTTTTTTTTTTTTTTTGCTGTACCTTAGTCACAGCTGGTTGAGGAGGCTTCACTTTCAGTTGGAGTTATAGTTCAGTCAAAGCCGCACTTTAAAAATACATTTTCTAAATATGCACTATTCACTCTTGGCCTCAGTGATTTGACAGGCAGAAATAAGAGCTGCAAAAGCAGATCTTGACAGTCATCCTTAAGCCTTCCTTAATCTGGAAGCAATCACCTGCCATTTAAAGCATATTTTTAAAGTAACATAGTCTGCTCAAAAAAATGAATGCTACTGGAGTCTCATCCTCTTCATTTTCTAGTACAGACTTATTTGCAGAGATTGCTGAAGTGTACGGGAGAAATAACAGATCCTTCAGGCGGCTTCTCACAAACCATCCAAGCTTATTTTCTCTCATTTTATGTAAATTCACTGCATATGGGTGTGCGTGTGCATGTATTTTCCCTTCTGCAGACACTCACTGGTACAGCTTTGTACTTGCATCTCACAAAATCGAAAGGACGAGCTTATGTTCATGTGCGGAAGGGAACTGGGTTGCACCTCACAGCTGCGGGAAGAGGAAAGCATAGGTGTTTCCTCTGGAACATGTTACATTAACTCTGTCTCATACGGTGGCAGCTGCTCACGCACAGAGACTCCTAGATATTCGAGACGTCTTGCAGAGAAGGTGAAATTGAAGTGACACGCAGAATTGCGACAGCGATGGCCCTGGATTGCACTGTATCATCTGTGCAGTGCAATGAAGGAAACAAAACCGGCGTTACGCTTGCTTCTAGACCTTACAATGTGGATAGCATGTGGACCTAATCAAGAGGCAGATTCAGTCAGACCAGGTTCTGCTCTGGCTATTCCAGATTGCCAGTGGTTCCCTTTTGAATTGCTGCAAGGGTTTTGCTGGAGACTGGAGACTCCCTTAAATTTAGGAGTACAGAGAGGGATCAACTTTCCTCCTTAGCCATTTTTAGGTTAAGCTTTTTTAAGAAGCGCAGCAGGGGACTAGAGTTTATTCCTTATATATACCTTTTGCTCATCACTTGCATGTTTGGGACACATGACCTACTTTATGCAGTGCCCACTCATTTCAGATCTGTCAGATGTGTCAGATGCAGTGAGTACCTGTGGCTGCAGCTGTGTCCTGGGAGGCACAGAGGTATCCGGCAACTTTAAAAGAAAGCCTAGGATGCCTGATGCTGGGAACCCAAATTATACTTACAGAAAGATCCCACCATTATTTTTCATTAGAAGACCTCCTAAGAACTAAACTGGAACTGTGCTATGGTAAATGTCCAGAGAGCAAGCATCTTCGCCTTATCACCAGGATGTCCCAGTTCTGACCTGAAACGCAAACACGGTCAGTCCTTGGTGCCAGGTGTAACGCTCTGTTTGTGGTCTGTTGCAAATGTCAGTCTGCGAGGGAATGCATTGGTTTATGGTATACGTGTAAAAAGCACCAAGCTAAGTTCAGCTGCATTTGCCTTAGCTGGAAAAGGAAATAATTATTCTATTTGTTTTGCTTCCAAGATGTGAATAGCAAATGTCTTTCTCACCTCACTGAGAGGAAAAATCACACCCAATATGGTTGAGGTGCACCCTTTTATACTGAGCAGCATGACAACCTTGCAATTTGAACAGAATTTTTTTTTGGCTGTTACCTTCTGTTTTTTTTCATGTGATTTATCATTGAAAGATGCCTCACACACAAACATCTTGGGTTGTTTCCTGTAAAATGGCACAGCTCATAAACAAAAGGAAAGGGAAAAGCAGAAAAAAGTGAAACTAATTTCAAACATGCTTTCAGAGGAGATAATTTAGCTGCAGTCTGGAGGCAAATACTCAGCCAAAGGAAAAAAATCACCCGTTTCAAAATCAGCCATACTGGTCTGCCACCAGGAATGGGAGTGGGCAGATTGGTCCTTCCCAGGAGCTCGAGGAACCTACGTGATGATTCTTTTCTTGGAATGTGTGACCTATGATACTGCCACGGCTACTGCTTTTATTTATTTATTTGTACAATGAGTGTGTTGTGTCTGAGATCATCTTTTCCAAAGCTCATACATATCTTCTAGAAAGCTGGTGGTCAGGGGAGAATTACAGTGTTTATGTCCTGTGACAAAAGGCAATGTTTCAGAGCAAGAACAATATGAAAGTGATGGACATTTTGCCTGAGAATGCCCCCAATATTGCTGTTTGCTGACTCATTGCAAGCTCCTTTCTAGGACCTTCCCTCCTTTTTCAGACATTGGATGTTATGACACAAATGTATTAAGATCCTCATGTGCAGTGTGGTTTTCTCTGATCAAAGGTCTCATGAAACAGAAGCTCTTCAGTACAGCTGGTATTTGGTAGTGTAGAGTTGCCCTTGTTTCCTCAGGTTAGGTGACAATAATCTCTGTCCCTGTGTTACTTCTTGGCCTCAGTCCTCCCGCAGTAATGTGATCCACAAAGTGAACATTAGAAACGTTTTCTGGGTGAGGGATTTTTCCCTGATGGGTTTCAGAAAGGCCCTTCTGTTTCTCTCAGCTCTTGTGTCACCTCCAACTGGTCTTACACAACTAATGCCAGACCCAGGACTGACCAGGCGGCCGCTGCCTCCAGAGTACGTTTCATTCTAGTTATACTACTTTGATCAATCAAAGCATCTTAAAACTAGATCAAAGCACGTAGCTACTCTGATTTTCTGGTCGGTCTCAAGTCTTATCCACGGCTACCTGCCTGACACCTCCTTCTCAGTCCTTGTTGCTTTCTTAGCAACAAAAAAAATTTATTCTGACTGAGGTGATGTTGGTGAAAGGGCAGGCAATCTCACGGCCAGCTCTGTAAGCATGGACACACAGAAAAGGACTGCACTACATTTTTATCCCAGATCTCTGACAGAACAAGTAACTCTCTGGCATGAAGATTCATCATTGTACCTAGCCCTTTCTGTCATGGGAATTCTCTAAAAAAAACTTTCTGCTCAGCCTCCCCTGGCTGCTCTAAGGTACAAGTGCACTACTAAGATTTCACCAGGGAGTCTCAGAAAGGAGAGATTTTGTAACACTGACCATTATGTCTGACTGTAGCATGCTTCTCTGCCTACTACAGTCCTACTACAACTGTGCGCCCAGATTCCTTCTGCAATTCAGAAAGAGAGCAAAGCAGTATGAAGCCTTCTGGGCTGAAAGCAACCACCTGCCGTGATGCCAGATGCTAAGGAGAAGGGTATGATCCAAAATCCTGAAACCTTGCCAAGAAAGATTCTGGCCTGGAAAGAATGTTCTCCTTACGTGCAGCATTTTCAGCCTGGAAATGCGACTGAAATGAGGTGCCCAAAGGTCTAGGTTGAGGTGCTTTTGCTCAGAGGTCAGGCACACTCTCACTGCGGTGACTTTGAGCAGGTGTACATGTAAGCTTTTGGGTGCTTAAGTAGCCTTATATTGAAAACTCAAGCTCCTACAGCCTTGATGTCCTTATGTATGGAGAACTGTATGTATGGAGAACTGAGAGAGGCAGATATTTTGACCATCTATGCTTCAGAGACAGCTGTTTTCATGGTGGGGCTCATCTCATCTGGCTTCAACCATTTAAAATCATATGAGCCATACTGGTTCCCCTATGATTAATCACTCTGCAGGATATACGTATAAGAGAGATGGAGTACATTGTTCCTGGAGCTGCCTTTCCTTCACTATGAAGATAGTACTCAAGTGGATCCAAGACCAAAATTTTAAATGGCTAAAGGCAGGTGAAAGTAATCTCACCATGAAACAGCTAGTTAGGCAGCTGAGCCCTGCCCAAGCTTCTTGGTAGATCCAGCCCTTTTGTTTCAAGTCTGGCATTATTTCTCCTTAACATGATTGCTTATGTTGTCCCCACTGGCACTGTGTTGCAGCTGGTGGGTGCTAAGCCCAGAAGACTTTGAGGCAGTGGGGTCTGGCTCAGGGGTTTTTCCTTTCCAGGGTGAGCTGCAGCAGTTCCCAGGCTAGGCAAGGGTGTAAGTGTTACTTACAACAGCTCCAGCTACCCTGGGTGCTGTGGGATGAGTCCCTTTTTCCTTCCTGAAAGTCATATGCTGAGCACAGCTCAGCTGGGGTCAAGGCCAAAAGCCAGTGCATTTTACTTACTGCATGAGCTGCCATACCAGGCATACTGTGGGTGAATTAAGGACATACTTTCAGCCTCAATTCTGGGTTTCCTAGGTTTTGTCAGTTTAAGCCAGATTCCTAATGCAGTTGTTTTGTGTGTGAATAATACGCTTTTTATGCCAAACCACAAGTCCTGGAACTAATATCTCATAAAAATGCCTGGAGTCCAAAGCTAATAGCTATTATTCAGCTGATCAAGCGATGCCTAAAAAATTACAGATTAACATTATTTCCAATGGCAAGGTAAAATTAGACTTGACTTTCGGTGTGGTAGGGTGCTATTTAGTACAGTGCCTGATCAACGGCGGGAGGATGTGACTTAGCGCGGATGGGCAAGAAACAGGGCTGGCGAGGGCCAGGTGCTCCCCTTGGACGGGGCAGCAGGAGCGGGGAGGGGAAGGGCCGCCGGGGAAGGGGGACGGGGAGCCAAGCTGGTCGGCTCGGATAGGCACACGTGCATTTCAGGCTGAGAAATCGAGCCACAGGATGTCAGCACAGCCTGCGAGAACAGCCGGCTTCCCGAGAGAAGTGGCTGCCTCCCCCGGCAGCGCCCGGGAAGATCTCTTTCCCAGAACATCTTATTTAGGAAACTCGCCTCGCGGTGGCAAGCGAAGCAGAAGGCTCGTTTAGGAAGAAGACAAGGAGATGTGGCCCGATGTCGGTGCATGCGTGCAGAAGCTTGCAGGAACAAGTACAGCCCCGAACGGGCTGGAGGCCCAGACGGCTGGTACGCGCTGCCTGCAGCCTCGCGCACTCGCTCCTCGGTGGTAGGATATCAACTATTTCCCTGTTCCAGCAGAAGGGGATTAGCTAGACTAGCTTTTACAGAGGTGGGAAGGAAACGTTTCACATACGCTGTTTGATTTGCTCTAGTTGGATCCACACCCTCATCGTGAATAAATCTTTTACTCCAGCTCTTGCGGTTCTGCTCGGCTGAGAATGGGGAGGGACTCTCCTGGGGCGCGCGACCGGTTCCCAGCTGCACTGGGACCACTGGAGCCCCAGAGGACGTGCGTGGCCAGGCAATCTCTCTCTCTCTTTCTTGGTCATGTCACACCAAGGTAATGCTTCCCAATCTCAGGCAGCTTTTGGCAGCACAAGGTAAAAGCCCCTCTTTGCAAAGAGAAACCTGAGGTCCTCAGTACTGCGGGACGTGACTTGCACACCTGCTCCAGGTAACCCCCAGCTGAGCGTCACAGCCTGGTTGCGTGGTGGATGGGGCTTGTTGGGTCCACGTTCAGCAGGGCAAGCTGTGCTGTATTCGAAAACTGCCAGGGAATTTTCTTCTGCAACTCTTCATCTTTTCTAGCTAGTGCAGAGCACCGTAGAAAAATACCTTAGTCTGCTGTTTTTTCCTGGCTCGCTTGCTCAGATGCGTGGAAAGTACCTGCAGCAGTGGTGGCTTTTCAAATCCATCCTTTAAAACCCTGGAAACAAAATAAGTTTGGATGGAAAAGAAAGAAAGTGCGTAGTTTAACAATCCTAGGTCTGAGTGGTTGTAAGCATCCTCGCTGTGTTAATCCTGAAAAACAAGTAATGCTTTTCAGTCCTGTGTCCCTTGCACTGAGGAAACTTTTGACATCTCTTTATTGAACGTTGTGGTTTGAAGCTAACTTCTGCCTCTGAGTCAGATGGTCATAAAAAGCCTTAGATCTGGAATGAGCAAGGCTCTCTTGACATGCACAGCAGAAAATAGACACAAAATAAATAATTAAGTCAGTGAGAAATTTGTGGTCCAAATTGTGCCTAAATATGCATTTCAGAGTTAAGCCTTAAACTTGAAATTCTTCTATTTCATTCCATGTTCCTGCAGAGAATGAATGAATGTTACATGAGGAAGGCAGACTTCCGTGGAGAGCACCTGCTCCTACAGTGTCCAAAGATGTCCTGTATTTGCAGATTTGTCTGGACTCACATAAGCTTGTGACTTTCCAAGATGGTTAGATAGGTCTTACTTGAACTTGTGCACATGTATTATACTTGTCAGAAAATTTCTCTTTTACCTCTGTTTTGGTCGTATTTCTTCCCATGACAAATTATTATATTTTTTGTTGGTTTTATTACTCAATAACTGGATACAGAGGCATGACATAAATCCATGTGCTAGGTATATGACTTCTTTTATGACTCTCTGAGATGGGCATTTGAGTGATTTGATGTAAATATATATGTGTATATGTGCATATATATATAGAGAGAGAGAGCACCGTAATTTTCAGTAATGCCACTTGCCTTGCTCAATGCTCTTGGAGACTCAGTTGTTTTAGTACTTTCAGAGGCAACAGAAGTTGCTAAAAATACAGTTCACATTGTGGGTAAAGTTACTGGCCAGCAGTGAACAGGTAAGAATTTAGGTAACTTATCCAGCATCACATATGTAGTCAGAGCATCCAGTTCTGCAGAGCAGCTTTCAAATTCCTCCTCTTTCTCTTCCTATGCTGTCCTGCCTCATTTACTGCACATCAGCTAAGGGATCCTCCCTTCTTGCATGGTTCTGATCACCCCTAGAGCAGTATCCATCCTGACCAAAAGAAAGAAAGAAAAAAAAAAAAAAAAAAAAAAAAAGAGGCTGAAACACAACAACATGTGATTAACTCATTTGAGGGAACTCTTTTTTAATATGGACAATACAATCTATTTTTCTCTATCTTCCCATTTGGAAATATCTGAGCCATTTTAGTAGAAAAACTTCCCTCAATATTCAGCCTGAAGTGAACATGTAGAATTTTCCTAGCAGGGAAAATTCCAGTCTACATAATGAATGTTAGGTAAAAGGAAAATAACCAAACACAGAGTCTGCTAATAGAAAATATGAGACAACTTGGGCAAAGGGAAGTGCTATAATGCAGGAATCACTGTATCTCCACTGAAATTTACCACCTTTGGAACAGAGCTACCAGTTGCTTTAAATTCTACAGAGCAGTGCTATATAAATTTTTAGGGCAAGAAACAAATTGGATATTATTTCTAAGGATATTGCTTTGCTATCACAGCACCCACACAGCAGAATGCAAATGGCAGTGAACAGAAAGGGAAAGGCTGGATTTGTGCAAGCAGGGATGTGCTGGGTGCTCAGGGTCCGTGGGGAACGGACAGACCTTCAGCCTTGTCTCGCTCTGCTGCCAGGGGGGCGATTTAAAGGGGAACTTGTCACTCCTTTGCAGCTTACAAGTGAAAAATCCTTAGCACAAAATTAAGTTAAAATCTCTTCTACAGTAGTTTCCAAATCACAGAGACCTTGGGAATTTACGGGGGGTGGAGGGGGGGGCATTTGGAGAAGAGGGTGGCTTAGGAGACCTTGGCAGAGAACAATATTGTCATGAGGGAAAATACAAATATTATTTAATATCTCCCAACAGGCAAGTTCATAAGTGAGCCTGCCTGACCGTGGACTGGCTTATTCGTCAACTTAGTATTCAGGAAAAGGAACAATTACCATAGCAACATTCCCATCTTCTGACATGTATCATGCAGATCATGTAGTCAAGGCAGCACAGCACCCTCTCACACATGTGCTCTATGAACTTTTGTATTACTGACAATAATAAAGAGAAGACTATGTCTCATGATTGACACACTTGCCTGTGATTTTTATGACTCCTTAAAAAAAAAGATGGAAATGCACCCCTTCCCCCATCCTCCTTCTTTGAACTGTTTTCTCTCCAACCCACTGAAATGATGAGAACAGCTCATGCCCCAGATCTGCAGATATATGTTCCTGACAGTAGTCCTACGCTATGCAAATGTGTAAACTGCAAAATGCAGAGAGTTTTAAAAAATTAAGTATATCTAGCAGAATCTAAATTCTGAGTAAAAGTGCTGAAGGGAATTAAAAATCTTCCAGTATCTGCATGACTACTGCTCTATAAAACAAAGCCTTACATCTTTTTTCTTTCGTTTTTTGTCCTGAGTTACTCTTAAATCTCCAAACACATATGCCATCCATAGCTATGGCACATGTCAATACATATGTCACCATGCTCAGGGGCTAAGTTCATGAGTAGAGCACAATACACCGCGTTTCCACCCACGATCTGGCTAACTCTGGCTCAGCTCTCAGTGGCTGAGGATGGAATAACTGGGGCTACGTGGACTTGCCACTGAAAGAAAAGCCCTGCTGCACATCACACAGGACTAAGATGTGGGCTGCTACAAACAGGCTGCTGCAACACTGTGCAGTGGTGGGTACCTTTGCAACCTCAGCAGCAGTGACAGCAAGAGAGTTGATTCTGCAAGCATTCTGGATTTAATCCCACCACTGTCTCCTTCTCTGGAGATACTCAAAACCTGCCTGGATGCAACCCTGTCTAACATGCTTAGGTGACCCTGTTTGAGCAGGGAGGTTGGACTAGATGATCTCCAGAGGTCCCTTCCAACATCAGCCATTCTGTGACTCAGTGACTGGCCATCTGGTGCCCCTCTCCTGGGCTTGTCTTCTATTCCAGTGCTGTGGCTCCTCCAAAGATTCTGTAATGCTACAGAATAGTTTTAGAATAAAACCATATCACTGCATATGTAGTTACCCGTAATCACATCTGTCTCACCAGTGGTTTTGCCATTGAAAGAATCGCAAACTGCCATGGAGCTGTGCCTACATATTTTATCCTCAGATCTGGGATTCTGCATGTGATGCTGGAGCATCCTCAGCAGGATGCTTCTGGCATCTTTTATGCATGAGAGTTGGGCTCAGTAACTCCTTTGGCTTTGAGCCCCTTCTTTGGTGAATGGGCTCAAAATCCTGCATAACTCTGCAGCCTCAGCAGAGGGAGACTAAGCCCCACTTTGGCTGAGGGCTTCTCCCAGGAAGAGAGGGGCATCCGGCTGTGGCTACACCTAAGCGAGGTGACCTTCCATAACCAGTTTGTTGAGCAGGTGGATGCTGAAGCTGCAGCTAGCAAGTTACTTTATCTATCCAGCCTTTGGAAATCAATGCGGGCTCCTCCTCAGGTAGCTATTTCCAGGGTGGAGCCAACGTCTTTGCTCTTCTCTTTTCCTTCTGTGGCTTTATGCAGCTCCCCAGAGCTGCCTCAGGAGGAGCTGCTATGAGCTATTCCCACTGCACAGGTGAAGATCCCCACTTGGTGCCAAGGCAGCTCCCTCATATAACAGCTCTGCTGGGGGCCAGTCACCGTCAGACTGGCAAAATGGCCCAGCCAAGCCCTCCAAGGGCATTTGGGGAAACTGCCATCAGGGGAAGTTCCCCGCCAGTCCCTGTGCAGTGCCGTCTCGGGGGCAACCCAAGGGGAGGCCGGGTGGGCATCACCGCTTCAGCGTTAGCATCTGCTCCCCGGAGTGGGTGCTTGGCACCTGGGAAGCATGCAGCACCTCTGGCAGCGGTCGCTTCTTCAGCTTGGACCTGGGGGCCAGATGATTTGAAGGAACCGAATCTACACAGCAGGTTAGGGTGTGTGGGCAGAAGTCAGGCTCCAAGTATCAAATAAGCTTTAGTTTCCCATTGCTGAACAGAGGCCTGTTTACATGCATTGCTGTAAGCTGTATGCCTTGCAAATCTATATATTTACTGTGTTTTGTATCAGATATATATTTTTTTAACATTTCCATCCTCCCTACGGCTTCTCTCCAGTCTTTAGGGTCACTGTACAAAGCTTTGGTACCTTTCCTTCCCTGGAGAGGGTGAATGTAATTATGTTGTGGTCAGTGTTGCTTACCGGTTCAGCTGTAATTACTTCTTGAATGAGCTGCTGCATTTTACTCAGGTTTGAGAACACTCTCTTCCCTTGTCTGCTCCAAAGATGGTTGTTCCAAGAAACAATTATTGAAAAAATTCCTTCTTTAAAACTTGTCCCATGGTGACTCTTGGCCAGACTACATACAGGTAGCTTAAGTCCTCCATTATCATAATTTTTGCTGCCTCTCTAAGTATTGTGCACTTAATTGCCTCTTCCTACTCTATTAATAATAATACTCCTATCCTGTTAAGCCATCATTAAAGAAAATGGTTTGCAGCTTAATACCGGTAGCAGAAGAGGGGTGACCTCCCCACTCTTTTGCCCCATTACATCAGCCAGGTGTAAATTTAGAAGCCAAACTGGAACTATTATTAAATAAGAATAAATTATTTTATTTTACATAGTAAATAAACTAAGACATATATTTAGAAAGCAATCCAGGTAATGCTCTGCCTGCAAAATTAAATCAAACATCCAGAAATGCAGAAGCAAAAATTTCTTAAGCACCACAAACTGTGCCAAGCTGGACAGTCTGTAAATGCTATGTACCCAGCAGAAACAGCCTGCAGAATACTGCAGATGTAGACTGGCCTGAGTGCTGCTGACAAAACAGCCTGCAGCTGGCAAGCTTTACACTGGTGGGAAAAGCAGGAGCACAAGAAACTGTATGTTTGGAGTTGCAATGAAATTAAAGCCCATATCAAGAATGCAGGCTACAAAGGTATAAAACTTCTCCAACCTAATGATTGATGTTTACTTTTTATGCACAAACTATACTTAAAATGCTGGACTTGGACATCGTGACTAGCTACAATATGAATTATATGAAAAAGAGGCTATTTTACTTCTGTCACATTTTATTCAGCTCTGAGGAACAGCAGATACCTCCTCTGGTGGGCCAAGAAGTCTGTGGCCTACCTTTGAAATTTCTGTACTGGCATTTATTGTGTTGAGGTTCAAATCCCTTTACAGCTGTGGTCTGAACAAGAAAAGGGCACTTAGGGGAATAAGTCTACAACTTGCTCTTCTGGGTTACATTAAAATTATTGATTTCCATCTGTTACTCGAACAAAACACAGTGCATTTTAGATAAAAATAAAATAGCTCATTTTGGAGACTATATATTAAATACACTTGCTGTTTATGGTCTGTAAATTGGACAGTGCTGTTCTTAGAGTTACTTAATAATACAAATCAGATGACGTCACTGTGCTCAAAAGACCTATTTTAACTGTAAACACAAAAAGCTCTTTCATTTTGTTATGTCATTACAAGCACTATGGAAAACTTCCCACCTGGAAGTTCACTTGCACCCTCATTCAGCAAAGCCTCTCTGTCCAGAAAAGCACCTGGGCATACGCTTGAATTCAGCATGAGCTTAAGGACTTTCCTGAACAGATGTTGACAGCTAGATCATTTTACTTTACAGACTAATTTCATTCCTCTTTCACTCCTCAAAAAGGAGCGGTCATTGCCACTGTAGAAAGTTAGCCAGTGAAGCCTGTAAATGCTTTTTTTTCCTGGGACTTCTGCAGTAGTCAAAGTCGCATATGCAAACCCCAGGGCTAATACTGCAAGCAGACATCTTGAAGACATATGCACTTCTACAACACATGCAAACATACTGGGTTTTTTTGTTTTACTGCAACAACTGTGACCCCTGTTTAAGTGGCTGCCTGAAGTGGCGTGTGCAGCTCTGAGCCCCAGGAGCAGGGCAGAGCAGCTGGCAGACCCCGGTGGGCACGACCTCCGATACCGGTACGCACCAGCCTTCAGCCGGATGTTTTCTTCTGTTGCTGCTGATGGAAACTGTGTATTCGTCACCAATATTTGCGCCTGCTCACATTAAACATGGGAATGTTACAAGAGCGGATTAGTAGCATAACTCTGCCCAGGCTGCATTCAGAGGGGACCTCTCCTACTGCTTCCTCATTTACTCCCAGGACCAAAACACCAAACCTACCTCAGTGACGCTAACCTCGCTGCAGTGTTTCCAGCACATCTGAGCTTGACACCTCTTCAGGACTTCAACTCGAGTTCTGGATTATAAATCCTTTTAACATGCCATTTAATGCTGTCAGAGTCTTCAAAGATTGCCAAAGTTTATCTTAGAGCCCCTCAGGCTCGCCAATCTTTATAGAAAATGAAAGGTGGAGAAAAGCTTACTGGTTTTCTTTAAAATAAGACAATAGTTACTACTACACACACACACACACAAATGTGTTTTTTCACACATAAGCTAAATCACCGACTAAATAATTTGATGATGGAATTGCGGCAAAAGTTAGCAAATTATGGCACTCTCTTAGTAACAGAATGGTATGCAAACCGCGCATATATGTTTTGGGATAGCTAACTGCATACAGAAAGCAAGGATAAGCTTTCTAAAGTCAAAAAGGGCATATAGCCACAGTGAAATTCATAGGACTCTGTGACTAGACCTTCTAATCATCTTTGAAAAATCCCAATTTATTTGTCATATTATATACTAAGTCAAGAGAGTAATATTAAGACTGCAAAGTCAGGCATTCAAGAGTGAGGTAATGTCAGAATTAAGGCTGTCCAATCAACCTTAATTTGGCCTCTTGTGAGTATGAATTATGATACTGCCTTTAATTAGATGATCACACAATATTTTTGCCTCTGCCTCACTTGTAACACATGACGGATAGTGCTCAGTGACGAAACCTTATTTTGTTTTTCCTTCACGGTTCAAGGTGTGGCAGCCTGCTCTATTAACTGCATGCTATATCTTTTTCTGTCAATAAAAGTAATCTGTTCTTCATAGGCTTTTTAATGTGGTTTATCATTACAGCTATAACATATTTAACAAATATTAGCAATTTAATTTTACTGCAGTCCTCAAGGGAAAGATTAGCAGTCTTTCTGTTCAGTTTATTCATGTATAGTCTATGCCCATTGCCTACGTTTCCTCAAGATTTTGCCTCCTTCCTATTTGACGTAGGGAGTTTTACTTGCATCAGCTTTGAGGCGGTATTGACAATACGGAGGAAACAAACCAGTGCTCCCCATTCCGGGGCGCACTTGGGGACTCGGATCCTGTGTGGCCTTGAGCAGGTGAGGAACTGTAGGAAAGATCCTGTCTGGCCAGAGGCTGGATCATTTCCTAAGCTGATAAACACTTGGAAGAATTTAGCTCTGCACTACAAGGAAGTGCAGGCATTTTTTTCTAAAATTTGGACAAAGACAAGTAGATTTTTCCCGTGGAGTAGAAAGTGCTCCTAACATAACTGCTACCTTTCTCCCAAAAAGCTGTTTCCTTAGCAAGAGAAAAGTACAGCAAAGCTTGCTAGACTTGGAAAAAAAAAAAAAAGTTTTTCACAGAGTTGTACTTGGAAATAGATGACTAGTTCTGGCAGTTTTTTTTTCCACCAAAATTAATTGTCCCAAGAAAAATATCTTTCAGGGACAATTTCAGCCAAAATGGTTGAAATTTGGCAAGGTTACAAGTGACTTTTACTCTAATCATCATTCATCCATCATCTTTCTTAAAAATGACGAATTGCGTAATTCTAAAGGGAATGAACGCGTTCCAGAGGAGTGCTCTCTGTATACCCACACAGCCCCCTAAGTTACTTATATCATTGTTCATACATCATAGGTTGGATTTAATGCTTTAAAATATTTTTTGACTTTAAATATTATGATTCAAAAGTCATAGAAGGTGGAGAACCTTCTGAGATTTGGGAAGACAGAGTTCAGACCTTCTTGGAGTACTATAGAATTCATCAAACCAAATGACACCTACCACATTTTGTGTCATATATATTGCTTTTGGCTGATATTACCAACCTCAGGGGCTTAAGGCCATAACTGATATCTAAGCTTTCTAGTCTCTTGTTCTGAGGTGCTGAATATCCACATATTCACAGATATACGGGAAGACAATTCTAAGTGTCCCTACTTTGTACCTCTGAAAGAGAGTCTTCTTTCACTTGAACACCTAGTTATGCGTTCAGATTGTTTTGGTCTCTGATTTTTCTCTGATTTTGGTCTCTGATGTTTTTGCTTGCTTTGTATTGTTATGACATTTCTAACATCACTTGAAATGAGATGGTATTAGAAGAAAACTTATCTTGAGCAGGTGTGAAACTCCGTGAGAAAGGGAATTCTTTCCATCAACAGCCGGTTTGAGGTCTCAACCACATTGCACTAGAGGTGCAATAAATACAAGAGTGACATTCAGAGTATGCTCTTGCAGAAGGTATACAGCTCTGTGGCACGCTGGCATTTCTTATCTTTATTTAGCACCTTTTCATCAGAAAGAACTCTTGATTTAGAGAAGGAAACAATCCCTGTGAAATCACACACACACACACACACACACACATATACACAAAAAAAACCACCCAAAAATATCCTAGTCTTAACAGAGGAACATGAGTTACATACATTCTCCAAATGGGAAACAAGTTAAAAGGGTTTTCCACCCTAAACCACAGCTGATAATCTCTTCACGGTACAATGTGTGTCACTGCTGCTGCTGCTCTTAAAAAGTATGGCCTGATTCTTTGGCATACTCATTTTCCACCATTACTTTCACATGCTACCAAAGCTTTCAAAAACAGTGACTTTAAACAGCTCTTAGCTCACTGAAGCATGACTGGATCCATATTTTCTTTCCTTGCTGAGTTTTGAAAGCCTGTTGAAATAACAGACATCTTACTACCTCCAATAACAACTACATATTACAATCAAGTCTTAGTTTTCTGTGGATAGAGTAACAATGTTGCAGAATAACTGCAAATTTCTGCCAAGTTAGCTCAGGTCCAGCAGCGTAATAACTCTAAAGCAAGGCCTCATGGGTTCAACTAATTTGCTTCCAAAGCCAGGTCGAGTGTGCAAGCAGTGTACTTGCTCTTATCTGTCATGGAGCTGGGGCAAACAGAGTAGACCCAAAGCAGAGCTGGTCCAGATTTCTCTGAAGTACCCTCCCGATTTGGGGGGCGCTGACCATCTCTGAGGTGTCACTTATTCAGCTTGGGTCCACCAGGGTTTGCTAGCATCAGCTCAGTGCTGAACTTGTACAGAGAAGCTTTTGGGTTTTTGCTGCATTTTGCACCTCTCACACACTGAGGCGAACTGAGCTTGGCCACAGCAATGCACAAGTGAATGCAGTCAGCCTAGGTCCAGTGCTCATTCCAGTGTCCCCTGCTCATCAGCTGGGAAACACAGTGTGAAGACACCTAGCAGCAACAGCGCTTAGTTGAATTTAACATATCTTATTCGGCTTGATCTAGCTCTGTGCACAGCCACAGGCATCTGCACTTTGCTTTCCAGAACAGCTTATCATCCCACAGAATCACAGAATGGGTAAGGTTGGAAGGGACCTCTGGAGATCATCTAGTCCAACCTCTCTGCTCAAACAAGGTCACCTAGAGTATGTTAGACAGGGTTGCATCCAGGCAGGTTTTGAGTATCTCCAGAGAAGGAGACACCACAACCTCTCCTCCCCAAGCTAGCCAGGTTTCCCTCTAACCTGGCTCTTCTCACACCACATACCTCTGACAGAGATGACTTGGCTGTACAATGGAAAGCAAGAGACAAATGCAGTATGAATTAGTTTTTCCTTAGACCAGATCATCTACAATGACAAAATAATCACTTTTTTCTGTAGAAAATTCATTAAGGATTGCATTTGCTAATCACATTTACTAAGGATAGTATTCTGCCGGGAAAGGATCAACTGGAGGAGCATTCACTCAGATTTTCTCTGTTTTCTGAAGCTTATAGGACAGATATCAAAATTTTCAAGAGTCAAAACTAGCCTCATTTCCTTTAACGTAGTTTCACCTGGAGTATCTGGACATGAGTATTCATGGAATTGCCCATCTTAAACTGGAAATTCTGCTTTTTTGAGTGCCTTGGAGTTTGTTGACTTTGACATTAGAAAACGTTTAGGGTCTTGCTGCAAATTTTCAAATGGCTGCAGCAGTTTTAGCATAGCTCTTTTCCTGGATTCTCTCTGAGTTCCTGCTACAGCTTTTCCAAGGGACCTTTGGAGGATCTCCTTCTTTATCTGGCCACTTATTTCCACAAAATATGTAGTAACTTGCTTAGCTTTGAAACCTTTAAATCTCTGGCCAATGGGTTAAACATTATTTATAGAGGACAGGCAGAGAGACACAAAGGCTATGTAATCTTAGAAACCTTATTTTTTAAGGAAACTAACCAAAATAAATAAGCAAAGGGTCCCAACATCCCCTAATCTTTACTTAAACACTAAAATCAAACCACATTCTCCAGCTAGTGCATCGTTTCCTATAATAGCACGTACATAAACATAAGCGGATTGTAAAAGATACTGGAAGAGGCATGTCATGATTAGCATTAGATCATTTTCCTCCAATGAATTCTTGCTCTAGAATTAAACCTTTGCTGGTATCCCTTTAATAAAAATCACACACAAACATTTCACATCTTTCAAGTGCTCTGCATATGTTAAAATAAATATACTTAAATACACTAATAAATAACGTATGAGGTGAACATCAGGACACTTGGATCTTCAAATTACTTTTTTTGTAAAATAATTTCTTGCTGAAAATTATTCTGCTTTGTTTATTCTAATGCTATACACTTTTCCTGCCTCCTAGAGTTCCTTTCGATTGTCTGATAATTAAGAAAATACTCTGTCAAATTTAGGCTATGGTTAGTATTTTTCAACTGAATTCCTAATACATACAGGCATGTGTTTAACATTCGCTTTGTGCCTCCCTGAAGTAAGGCTTAAGTGTTCTCTCTGGTACAGCACTAAGGGAAGAGTCCATCTATTGAGAACTTCTGACTTGAAAATGCAGGCTTAGGTCTTGTACTAGGAAAATGTGAAGAAAAATCCTCCTGTAGAAATAACTTCATCTACAGTAAACATTGCAAAACCCCCCAATATATCATTTGTACACCATCAATCCATCTAGAATTCCAAGAATCAGCATGAAGAAAGAGAAATTTGGGAATAATGTGATTTTTATTTAGGTATATTTAAGAAAATTTCCATCATATTCAGACTGCCTATCACTGCAAATAAAATTTGACTGGACTGTTAAAATTATAAACATCACCAGTTTAAGGCAACTGTTACATAAAGTTACATTAATATTTCAGTCAGATTGAATTCTTCTTCAGATACATTCATGCAATTAACCTTTAATATATCTCTACACAGTACTTTGAAGTACAGCATTATTTTATTTCCCCATATTAGACCTATCTGGTTAAGCTTTTCTCAAATGATACAAGGAGTGGAATCCTTCTTGGTGGCAGTGGAAAAATTTAATGACTTAATGGTTTAATGACTTATCTGATGCAAGTAATCCATGTTGAGAATGCTGTGGAGGTAATTACACATCATATATATGTATATCACATGCAGGCATGAAGAAATAGGAAGTGAGGCTGAAACATAATTTGTGTTCTTAGTTAAAATCATTTTTACTCCACAGAACTCCCTCAAATATCCTTGCATTGAGCAGAAGGCCTATTAAACGGTCTTTTTTCCAAAAGATTCCTCTCCATGCCAACCTCTGTTGGTGATGAGAAATCTTCTATCGAGCCATAAAAAATCCTCCATGTTGCACTTAATGTTCAGTCCAATTTAGGTTTTTCTTTTCCTTCTTCATTACCTGAAAAAATGATGAGAACACTTTTAAAAAAATTTCTTGAGTGAATAAAAATGTAGAGTTTACTTAGAGAGGTTCTTTTAATGCACTAATTTTTCTTTCCCCTTTATTGTGCTGTTCCCCCCCTACGGATTCTTCTCATGTGTTACCTCACCTGCTGTGAAAGAAAAGAAAATCTGCACACCTGATGTCAGCAGTTGTCCAGTAATGAACTGTATAACCCTTTCTCCCTCCAGACCTTTTCCAAATCAGTCTGAACCCCTGTGGCACGCTCAGCGTTTGACTGCTGCAGGGGCCTGTGAACAGTTATCTCCCTGAACTCCTCTGCTTACCTACAAGCAAATTAAAGTAGATGTTATGATAGCTACCAGTAGCTGAAACTGACTTCAGTTCAAAGAAAATTCTCAAACTTTTGTCTTGTAATTCAAGTTTGGGCTCCCCCACCCCCATTTCAACATAAGATTTTTAAAAATGTTTAAGTACATCTCCCTTTTTTGAGATTGTGTGAATGAAGAACCAATTACTGTTGGTAGGGTGCCTCTCTCCTCTCGCAATGGCCATCTTTCAGAAATATCAGGAGTGCTGAGTCCAGTGTAGGGCTCCTTAAGGAACGTATCCTTGCTGCAGACCTTTTCTCTTGTCTATGCTGAACGAAGTCTGGGCCAGGCAGCGGATTGTGTTTTTTCTGGCAATGAAAACATTCAGCTATTTCATATGCTGTTCCTGAACAATGAATTACTATCGGGATCTGACAGAAGTATTGTTCTTCTGACTAGGCCCTCTCTGCCAAACATCTAAAATAAAAATGTTTCCTTTGGAGGTTTTCAGGCCTGCCGCATGTTGGAAAAGAAAGACTTCTGAAGGCAAAAAAGAAGCAATTTTTGATAATACCGAGAGGAAAACCCAGTCACAAGCAAGTTCATCTGCTAATGCAATATATGCATAGATGGTAGTTACACCAAGAATCACTCTAAAATCATAGCTAGTTAACCATAAGATGGAAAACAACAAGACACATCTCCAGTCAGAAGGCACAACTGCAGAGATGACTGTTGAAAGAAGCAACACGGAAATAAATGGGTCTATCCATTGGTGGCAGCCTAAATACCATGGACCTGGGTGTTGCTGGCAAACCAAAATAATAGAAGAACCATTGTCAAAGGTTTAAAACCAAACCAAAAGTATGGATCCAAAAGATGACAGTGGGTTTACAAACCTGCTCCAGAGCCAGTCCTCAGTCTGCTACTTTTTGCTGCAAGGAACTTGTAGTTTTAATCGAACAGTAGTTTTAATCGAACTGTTTTATTTGCCTTTTAAAAAGAGCTGCTTTCCTTTATTCTGAGGTACTCTACTACGAATGTATTAAGTAGTTTGGCAGGAATGCTAATTGCCTCAAAATTGTGGACAGACACTGGCTTGTAGAAAGGGCAAGTTTTTCCTTACCCACCACTTTTGTGGTTTAACTTGGAAAAATTAACTAAAATCATTTTGTCAGTAAGGAGGTTTTATTTACGCATCCCTAGAGGAAAAAGAAAAAAAAAAAAAAACCCAAATGTCTACCTCCCCCTCCCCAAATCTGAAATTTTCTTAAGGTAGATTCCTTTAATTTGAAAGTTGAGTGCTTGAAAGCCCTTTTTAAATGCATAATTTCCAAATAATATTTCCCAAATCTTGCACAGATGACCCTTCTTGTTAATGTGTTAATGTAAATAGCGTAAATGGATGCAAATGTGACATCAAACTGTGGGCTCACACCCAGACTTGAGTACTGCGACAAATGATCACTGGTCCTAGAGTAAAACATACACTTTGTATCAAGGGATTTATATGAGCAAATGGCAAATAAAACTACTTCAAGCCTCCGGTATCAGGTTCCACTTAGTCTTACATTTGAGGGCTTTTAAGACATCTCTGTGTGCAATTAGCTACCATGTGAACTTGTGGTGGTACTAACCAGTTCACAATAAGTTTCCTAAAAGGGGTTACAGGCTGCTGACATGGTCACAATGTGGCATAGGCCCACTGCATGTAATGACAAAATTCCCATTGAGCAAGGGCTTCACTCCATTTGTGATTTGCCATTGTGATGATCAAGAATATTGTTTGCTTAATTTAGGCATTTGTAAAAATGAAAAAGATCTTTAACAGACTAAAGGAATCTACTTCTAATTGTGTGCTTGCCTTACTATCCCTTTTCCTTTCTTCAGTCTTTCATGAGTTAATGTTGCTAAAACATTACTCACATTTTTGGGTATCCCAGATGTAGTTGTTCAGAACCTCTCCCAGCAAGTAGAAAACATTAATTATTATGGTAACAGCTGCAAAAAAGATTATTTTGACACCTGGGCTGAGGTACTCAAGAAGTGGGTACACCCACACTCCTGTAACATGGTGAATCCAGCACACCCTGAAACAGAACAAAAATGACAATTATTGACTATTACAGCCTTATTTTTCAGAAGTAGCTTGGGCTATACACTTAGGTACCTAAAAAGCAATTCTTTGAAAAGTTGCAAGCTGCAACTGAATTTGGTTTTGTGAAATACCCAGAATTGAGACAAAAAACGACAAAATTAAGACTGATTTTCTGCAATCTTACTGCTTTTTCTTTTAATTTAACCTAAACAGTTGGCCAGTTTTCAGGTTCTGCAGTGTGTTTCAGTGAAGACAAATTGCTGATGTAGACAGGTATTTCTTTGCTGCATTCATGTTTATTTATAATGAATATACACTCCAGTTTCACACAGTAGCACCAAAACAGCAACACACTCAAATTCCAAGCAAGTTCTTTATCCAAAGAATATTCAGTGTTCTCAAGGCCCTCCCACGCAGCCAGATTCTCTGCTTTCTGGAGTGTCTTTGTTTCTTCTTTGCATACATTTGTGTGTTTCTGATGGTTTTCCCCTCCTCAGCTAGCAAATGCTTCAGTTTTGGGGTTTGCCAGAAAAATAAGGTTCAGCTTCTCTTTAACAGAATGATTTAACTTCTTCAGCACCTGTGTTTTAGGTTGCTCCTCCTTTTCTCTCAGTCACCTGATATGATTTGCAATCTAATCATTTTTCTCTATGTAGGATAAAGAAAAAAAATCAAGTCCTACTACTTCAGTGAAATTTTGCACAACTCCACACTCAATATAGAGTACAAGAAAAGGAATATTGCTGATTTGCTGGTGACAGAGATTTCTAGTATTCAGACATAGTGGAGATTGCAGGCACACTAATCCAAGAGACAGCATACCAGCTTTAATGCAACAGGGACGGAAGAAGTGCTCCAGGTATATGGTTTCTCTGTGTGTTATTCCAAAGGCATGACCATGGTTGGTGGTGCATCTTCACCTGTACTATATGAAAAGATGGGCTTTCCATTGAAACCCAAAATGGTGAGCAGAGATGCCAGAAGAAGCAGAGAGAGTCTATACATTTCAGTAACAGGAAGCTGTAAACGGTAAAAGGATTTAGCTGCCATGCAATAGAGTAAACATCAGAGGCCACCTGGGAAAGGTGCTCAGTCAAGACCAGCCTGGGACCTGTGAGCTGCCGGGCTCCCTGTAAAAATGTAAATCAGTTCATTTCTGATCTTGTCATTTGGTGGTGAAGCTCACAGTGAAGCACAGCTAGAGAGAAGACTAAGCAGGCGTACAGAATCTTTGTTTAGTGATTTTCTCTTACCCTGGAAATGTACATGGTTGTCATAGCTTCCTTTCTCCTTAGAAAAGCTTTTATTACAGCCAAATCCTTAACAGTTGGACATTTCATGTAGGAATTTGCACGTGTCAGTAAGTTGATCTGCATGATCTAAACGCCAATTAAAATCTCTATCTCCAAAAGGGAAATATATGGGAAATGATCTCTGTACTTGTTTGCAGTTCATTTTTTTACAGCATCATTCTGTACCAGAATGAACCTCTGACAAGGGCATCTGTGAAAAAATAGTTACTGTGTGACCCACAGTAACAGGATTTAATATGTTCCACGTGATCATAGAAAAGAATGGGATAGCAAGGTAGAAGGTAATGGGATGTTTTCTATTCCCAGGTTGGCTTTCCTAGGAGTATCTATTATTGTCTGATGTTTTTCAGTTCATTTGCTTTTATTTTATGATCACTTTGTGATAAACAAATTCCAAAGAAAAAGCTTGGAACAGAAAAAGAAAAGTGTTTTTTTTTCACTTTTTTTTTTTGGGGGGGGGGGCATGATGAAACTATCCAGTAGCACCTGTATAGAGGGACTTTTGAAGTGAGCTTCTAAACTGACCTGGGTGCTCAAGTTCATGAACCAAGTAAAAGTGACACTTACTAAAGTGAATTTATGTTGGAAAGATGAAATATTTTCCAAATCCAACAAATGAGTCACTAACGAGTTCCTGAATGTCAGCTATGTCTTGCTAGTTCGGAATCTTTGAGTACATTTTATGAATTCTATTCTTTGGTGGTCCAAATACTAGCCCATTATTTGTTTGGTAATACTGCTTATGTTTTCAAAGTAGCTGTTGTACGCTTGTCACCACAGCAGCCACAATGTAGAGGAAGTTGCAGGAACAAAAAGTACCAAGTGCCACTCAGGAGACAAAAGTCACAAACCCACCTGACCAGCCACTCTGATCTTCCTTTAAATGAGCTATACCACCCAGCTCACTACATTTGGATAGACTAATATTAGTCTTCTCTCCACTGAGCAATGACATACTGACTATTCCTGCATTGTCTGTATCACAAATGGGAACAGCAAAAGTGTGATTGCTACCATGGAAACCTTACCTGATGGCCTTTGTTAGCGAGTTCATTCCTACTTGAATACAAGCTAACTCAACGCTGCACAATAAAGGGCTGATCAACTGTAGGCATAAAGCTTCCATACAAAGCTACTGATTACTAATGTTAATGAATGCCTTCAACGCGGCAATTCTAGGAGTCATTATTCTTGTCCAACCTCATTATTAGATAAGCACAGGGAAGCATGCATTAAGGTTTACTTTGCAGTGCAAACCTCAGTCCAATTTAAGACCCTGTTATTGAGCAGGTTTTTTAAAAATATGTCATTTCGATAAAAATATTCTAAGGAGAAAAAGTTTTAGCTAAAACTAGAATGACTACTTTTCAGTAGATGAAGTTAGTAGAAGATGAAGAAGAAGATGAAGACCTTTTGCCATGATGCCTAATTAACTTCTGGAACTCTCTACCCAATATACATCACTGAAATCAAGATACTCAAAAAATACTAGAATGTAAGTTTGGGAGGACCTCACGTTTCTGTTTAGTTCATTCCTCTGCTCTGGGCAGTAACACATTTATCTAGCAAGTTTCTGAAGTTAGAAGACTTTGTAGAGACAATAAGAATGTGTATAGTTGTGTTAAAGTCCAAAGAGTACAGGGTGTATAAACTTCATAACTCTAAGATCCAAATATCTACCTGCTGCCATAGGTTTTGGATGAAAAGTTTCCTTCCAAGCTGGTTATTCCATAATGGCCGGCTAAATCTTCTCCTGAAGCATCTGAAATTAGCTATAGTCAGAGCTTGGACAATGAACTAGATATATGACTACTCTGATCTACTATGGCAGTTCCTTTCTGGTTGCTTCTTTTATTATTTCTCTCTTCTCCACCAAACTATACAATGCTGAACAAGAAACGGGGCATATGACTGGGGTACAAGTACAGAATGGCTTAAGCAGTTGGAAGAAGACAAATCCTGGAAAATGGCAGTTGCAAATAGTCAGATGCAAAACATACTCAGTGGGACACGGTGCTGGCATCCTCTGGGATGAACAAAGCCTAGCAGGAATTTGTGTTTGTATACAAGTAGCTAAAATGACAGACTCTGCAGATTAATTGCAAGGTGGTGTCATCATGGGAAGTCATCAATTTGATAAATCACATTTAATTTTAAATATAGTAATGGTTGCTGTGGCTTCTTAAGCTATATTTTAAGGAACTGCACAAGCAAGTGAAAATGTACTGTCTGTGCATGTCATCTGTGATTTTAATGTTACTTTGACTGAAACTTATGAGGATGTGGAGGTGGAGGCGAGCCAGAATGTAACAGTCCATTTTGGCTGTCAGACCCCTACAGGCTGAGGATCCCTGTAGACTCCTCTTGCTGAAACCTCTTCTGCCTCCACCTTCTTCCTGGGTCAGGCACAGGGGATGCTAATCATCTCCTTGGCTATTTCTGCTGCTTCTACTTCTTTATACGCTTTCCTCTTCTGAGTAGTGCTGGCTCCAACTCTTTTCTCCTCCTCTGCATTATCTCATCTATCACCCATCTTTGCATCAGACTTCCACTCCAAATTCAAAGCTTGTAACTCTCTCTCCCCTTTCTTAGCTTTTTCCACTTACTTGCATGTTTTCAGCTTTCAAGCTGTTGACCTGTTAGTTGCACATTTCCTTACTCTCGTTCTCTTTTAATCCATAGTTCAGGTTCACCTCTTTTACTTGCTTTTAGAACTTCTCACTCAGTTTTCCCCAAACACTGATTCTCTGTTGAATTTCTGTTGCCAGTGGTCACTCCCAGAAGTATTGATAATCCTGTCCCTACATACAAACAGTTGGCACACCCTAGCACAGCCATTCTGTCTTCTCCTCCATCTGCATCAATCACTTCTTTTCTGTTCTCAGCCACTTCAGAAACCCTTCTGATTTCTTTATCAAAGTGGTTGTCATTTCTCACCATGCTTCATGCTCTCTCTTCATCCTTCTCTTCTGAATTTCAAGGTTTGTCCTAGTAATCCAAAACCCTATGCCTTTTCCAACATCTGCTCTTTCTGATCTTCTCCTTCTGTGGAGAATCTCTAGTGGAAATTTTACAAAGCTGACAGCATCTATTTCAAATTTGTTCCAAATTTTCCCAGAACCTACATTTTTCCCTTAAATTAATTCAAGAAGTATTCAACAAATTTCCATATCAGCAAATATACAGACCTTTGAAAATCACTTATAAGAGAAACCTCATTTTCAAATGAAAGTCTAAAGGTACCTGAGCTGCTTGAATTGTTTTATTAAAGAATGAAAGAATGAATCAAGTCCAAGCTTGGCACATGTAGAGGCAACTGCTGTTGGATTTGAGATAGAAATAAGAGAGCAGATCAAATTTTCTTTCTCCGAAACACATAGCCCAGCACAGCTAAAGTGGCTGAGTTGCATTCTTAGGGTCTGGTTACTTGGGACCCTCAAGAGCTCAAAAGCAGAAGGAAGAAAAAAGCCATTTTAACTAAACCTATTTGTTTATTTTAGGGACACATTAGGCTCTGATATTAGTTGCCATGAGGTCATTCTTATTACAAGGACAACACATTTCTGGCTCTTTTTCTGTTCCTTGACAACCAATTCCATACACCCATTGGCAGTATTTTCTGGTAGTACTGGCAAGCTCTTGGGTTTTCTTAGCACTGTCTAGATTTAACAATTCAATACAAATTGTGACCTTTTCAAGACATACTAAATAAAGCCAGTTGGCCTTTTCCATCTTATCCCATTGCCTTGATCCTGAAAGTCCATGTATGGTGTGCAACAGGCAGTGCAAGTCTGTGAATGTTTTGCCTGGGCACAGTTCCTTAAGAATAAGGGAGATTTCTCCTCACAGAGAGTAGATAAGCTAGGTGTGCCTGCTCAAATGCTCTCCTAAGCAAGAGAACATGGAGGGGAAAAAAAGAAAAAAAAGATTTGCTCTTCAGGAAAGGCTTCAGCTAACATGTCTCTGAGTAATACTCAGGGAATATCAAACCATTTAGCTGTATTCTTCCTACTTCAGTGATTCTATTCAGAATTGTTGGCTTGTTTTCTCATTTATGAAATACATATAATAAAAGCGCCCTATTCCACCATCCTTTCTATACATGAAAGATTCAACCATGTAAGAAATATAACAGAAGCTTTCAGAGCTTCTACAAATCATAGTGGAAAAAAATTTCATTAACAAAATCAAACCTAAACAATACCCTCCTGTATGTTCCTTTAGAGCACAAAGTGTGAATTGATTCATAAATCACGTGGAATGGTCTGAAGGTTTCACCTGAAGTGGGCAGTGAGTTCAAATTTAATGGGCAAAACACAGAAAACATCTGATCAGCAATTGTCTCCATTTTATACTGAGAGAGCTGCAATGAAAACACTTCTGCTGAGGGAAGAATTACAAAAGGAGAAGGAAAAACTCTTAAGTAGCAACTCTTCAAGGTAAAAAGAATACAGAACTAAACACCAGCTAGGGACCCACAGACAACCAAAGATACAAAGGAAGGAAGGTCCACAACGGTATTATGTAGCCAGGTCATTTGCAGGTGTAGTCTAAATTTTAACGCACTTTACTAACCTTAAGGAGTCAAAAGAATACACCAATAAGGGCAGTAAATTCTAATCAAATAACTCCAAAATCTCTAAGTGAGTAAGATCAGTACTTCAATATGGTTACTTGGCACTAGGAAAACAGTGAACTTTATCTGTAAAAGGTAGGCTTACACTAAGAGAGAGATATGAATCCCCTCCCCACACACACACTTTTCATATTTTCTGGTTGGTTTCCCTAACCTGTGAACATCAGATACACTGCAGTGATATTAGTGAGCTACAATTGACATGTAGCCTCAGTCAAGTATTGAGTAGAGTCTTCAGTAACACTTGAATATTGAAGACACACAGAATTTGAAGATGATGGCAGAGCCCATGCCTCCTTCCAGTCCTACCAAAAGATCTCCTTCCATAAGAATGGAGGGAGAAATAGACTGTAACTGCCAAACGGGATGATCTTCAGATCAGATAAACAATTGTCTCAGACCATCTTTTGAGAAATCACAGTCTGGAAGAAGCTGAATCACTTGAAAGTAGTTCTGTCCTCTTCAGAAATATCTTACATGTAGACAAAGCTAACAAACAGCAAAAACAAAAGGAGATGATAGGAGAATGTAATTGGTGTACACATGGTAGTTAATTTTTCAATGCAGATTCTATCACTCCCTTTTTATTTGTCCTACAATCTCCTTTTATCTTTTACTTAGCTATAGAATTTAGATGCACTGTAGTAGACAGCATCAAGCCTTATATCTTCTTCCAAGTTATTGCTATAGGCAAGAAGTTTTTTAGTATTTGGGATAAGTATACATGGTCTACTGTGCCGTGTGCCCATTCACACGTAGTAAGACAACCGATCCCCAGTCTGTGCTAGGATGCTGTGGGATATTCAAGACACTCCCCAGCATTACTGCTCAGTATCAATATAAATACACAAGACATCAGAGAAAAGTTTTAAAACAATTCTCCTTAACATTGATATTATTGATATTACTATATTAGAAAGATTTAAAGATACCTTTGTTTTTATTTCACTTACATAACTGAATGTTACCATGTTCCATGCCTGTGGAATACTTTTTCATAGATCTACTCAGGTGATTTTGAGAGAGCAAGAATTGCCATACTATGTCAGAACACTGCTACAGCAACCCTGCAACCCCACCTCTAGGTACTGTTGGGGGATGGTGGAGAAATATCATGGTTGAGCATTATTATACACGGATTAAAAAAATTCCTTTGACTTGATGTGTAAGATTGTCGTTGTCTAACAACTGCAATTGCAAACTCTGTTCTTTCTTAAAAATGGTATATATGTTTGTAGAAGTAAATGGCAGAATATGACTAGTGTTGTGGGATACAACATCTGACTTTAGCTGGATTATCATCATGTTATGATCACTCAGTGTGTGTCAGTGTCTCTCTATAATGTCCTCTCTTTCACCGGACAAAATGAGCAAGTCACACAGTTGAAGCAATATAAGTATTGCCTTGAGCCTGTGTTCCTCTCTCATTAGTCTGATCTCATTTGACTTGAAAAAGCAGTATTATCCATAGTTTTGGAAACTGTCATCTTAGCTGAGGGCAGGTTGTTGTGAATGAGAAGAAAGGATGTGAGAAGAAGTAAACAGGAAGTCATGAAAGGTTTCCAGACAGGATAAAAAAAGATTTATGGTATCAAAGGAATGTTGTTAACAAAAGTTTAGTAAAAAACCAAAATGCTAGAATAACTGATGTAAATTAACTCTGTTAGATAAGTCAGGTGCTTGAATAGAAACTCTGTCTCAAAACCCAAATTTAGTGTTGCATGAGAAAGGTTATTTCTGTTTTAGTTTAAATTTTCACAAACATTTGCATCTTTTAAAATAAATTGTAGAGAGTTTGGATTACTGGCTTATTCTGTAATCAATTTTACAGAAAGAATTCATGAACTAGTAAAAAAAAAGACAGCATTCTATCTTTTCTG
The DNA here is from genome assembly GCF_028389875.1 of Rhea pennata. NCBI lineage: Eukaryota > Metazoa > Chordata > Aves > Rheiformes > Rheidae > Rhea > Rhea pennata. The sequence continues at coordinate 62,543,301 of NC_084665.1, forward strand.
TTGTGGCTTAAATAGTGATGCAGGAAATCATTTGCCTATTCTCAATTTTATTTGCTAGAACAAAAACCCTAAGCAATAAAACTAGGGTCCAAGAAAAACATTTATCTTGAAAAAAGATCGAAAAATGTACGCTTGGAAAGACCACTGCTTACATGGGATTGTTCAACAAATTCCTGTTGTGTGAGGTTTGGCATATACTTTCTAAAAATATAAGCATCTGGGGAAACCAGACAAAGCCCAGGTCTTGGACCAAACGAGGCATGCAGTGTAGATCTGTTAGTGATTACATCCATAATGAAATATATGCCCAAATTTAGCAGTACAAAACCCCCAATACAATACAAAAACAAAGTGTGTACAGTCCTTACCATAAAATATAGCCAACAGCAAAGGTGCATACTGCAGCCAGTCCACAGCTCCTGCTGGGATACTGATGATGTGTGGTTCTCATCTCGATTAGTATAAAGGGCAAAACTGTTGTATGCTAAAAAAAAACCAAAACAACAGGGAAAAAAAACAGGTGATACCAATGATTCTCACTGCACTTCTGTCCTAGTTCTACAATAAGAAATGTAATCACAAAAATTGCAAGACAATCTCTTGATAGAAAGAAAAGGCAAAATGAGTCTATAAAGCAGATCAATAACCAAAGTTTTTAATATTGCCTTTATGCTGTCCAATTTTTTGAGAGATCAGAGGAAAAATAAGCAAGCAGAATGCAATTTTCATTTTGGCCAGGAATTTGAAGCAAGTGTGCTGTAAAGTAAAAACAGAACACGGCACTAGGTGACAAGGGGCTCGGTCTCAGTTCAGCCTTGAATTGCTCTGTAGTCTTCGCCACATCACTTGGGTTATGTTCACAACCCTTAATTTTGACCACATAATTTAAGGGCTGAAACATCTGATTTTTAAGGCTTTAGGAACAAACAAAGCCAAATGAATGAATATAAATGGAGCTATTTAATGCTTCTGAGAATTAGGTTTAAATGTATCTCAGTTTGAGGACCTGAAAACAGGGGCATATTTTCAGATGATAGTCTCAATACCTCTGTTCCTCCATCTGTAAGACAGGAGCAATTATATTCCTCAGAAAAGCATTGTGAATCTTAATTTGTTACTTGTTGTGCAAAATGCTTTTAGATTCCCAAATGAAATACACGAAAGCTAAGGCTGTAAAAATCCTTTTCTGCCTCTTGTCTTTATTTAGCTGTGAAAGTCCTTATTTTGTCATTTTTCCATACACTTTTCCTACACTGCCCCTTCTGAGAAGGTCTGTTCATCCAATTAATGTCAACAGCATGAAAAATTGCATTCAGCCTGCCCCCAACTCTAGATGTCTAGATTTCTGAATGCTGGCAGGCATGAAAATATACATAAGTGATGTACAAACATGTCAGAAAGTAAATCCCATCATTTCTGCATGTACAGCTCAGCTAGAATTGACATTATTGGTGACTCGAGAAACACATACTGCCTTGCCAGCTTGGGCCCAAATGATCACCGGTGTTATCTCTGTTAGCTTTCAAGGAGTTACTTTGGTTGAGAACTTGGCCCTGAAATTACTGTGACTGTGCACACAAATCTCCTGCTGTGTTCACTGGAAGGTCTGCAGGTGCAAGGATTGCAAGAGCAGCTTAAACCATAAACCAAGTTCAATCCTTTCCTAACATTGGCTCACAAACTGGAAAAAAATGTTATTGCTTAAGGCCACATTCTGCCATCAGATGTGCATGCATAGTTTGGGGGGATCTAGAGAGCTGAATCTGTAAGAATTACACTGTAAATTACTCAAATTTTAGCTAAGAGGAAGATAGGATGGGCATAAAGTAGAAATATCTTTATGGGGATAACGGGTCTAAACGAGACAAAATGGAGGGGGAGTTCGTAGCCTTCAGCAACTGTGGAGAAAGAAGAATTGTTTGAATGGGAAATGATAAGATAATGGAAATGCTCTGGCTCACAAATGTAACACAATTTGAATTGGGTAACTGCTCTGATTTTCAATACATTAGTAATTAATGACTAGCATTTGGAGAATGTCAGGTGGATAATACAGCAGTTAGGGGAGCTTTCAGTATCTTCCTCTTTTAACAACTTATTCCGCCCCCATCCCTTTAACCAGTATAAATCATCATCAGGGGAATGCACAGACGTTTTACGTGTGGTCTGTGATAGAAGTACCCACTATTTATTGAAAGGTCTATTAACTGAGCAATACCTTCAAAGTCCATTAACAGGGGCTGACAGTAAGGCAAGCCCTGGAGATTCATTTGTATGTCCTGCATCTATACAAAAGAAGTCTTTAAGCAGAGATCAGTACTTCACTCTATAGACTCCCTCAAAATCAGTGTAGCTGGAAGCTGTGTCTGCTGCTTCGGCTCCATAATCTTCTCAGGGAAAAAATCAGAAAGCAACAAAGACTGTTAACTCAAAAAAAACTCCTTGGTATTTCTTCTATGATATTTGCTTATGATCCAATCACTTAGTCTTACCTGTTCTCTATAATAGTTATGGAGATTGTGTACTGCATTTCTCTATTGAAATTTTCTTGCCATTTTATAGATTACTTGATGCGCTCTTCATTGACAACAATAACTCAACAGCGTTCAAATTAAGAAGTAGTTAAAAATCATTTCAATAATTGTCCCCTAATCTTGAGTCCTCTTCTCACCTCCTAATTCCTTTGGTTATATAATAAAATAGGTGATTAGATTTCCTAAATTCTCCCTTATGCTGTTTTCTACAAGGCAAGGGAAAAAGAAGATAACGAGCTATATCACTGAAGAGTTTCTGTACAGAATCCTCTCAAAAGCACAGTGCAATCGGAAGTGTAAGAAGAAAAAGCAGACACATATATCTTTAATTTCAATCAGCTATAGCAAATGTAGCTGCTACCTGCAAGCACTACAGTTTTAAAAATCCAGAGCATGAATTTTTGTTAAAAATGTTCCGGTGAAACTGCCACTTTAAAAAACTGTTTCAGATGCTTTACCCAAACTACAACAAAGATACTATTTCCCTTTCCTACACAGCCCCTCCAAAAACCTTAATTTAAAAATCATGAAATTTTGTAAGCAGGCATATGTTCTGTGGATACCTTCTGTCTAACTGTGCCAGTTAAAACTCTGCAGCTACAAATATCAGATTTGAATCAGACTGGCATTTGGACTAGTGCCGAGTAAAGGTGAGTAGGGGTCAAATGTGCTTGGAGTGAGATACATCAGGACTGGGAAAGCTGCAAAAGGCCAGAAATTTCATGCCATCTAACTTTCTTACTACCTGATCTCTGGATAAACTTGGGTCATTTGGAATCTGATGCCTAGGGAGAAAAACAGCATTGATGCTTTCTTGAACTGTTTGTTAAAGATTGTGCCATGCTGACCAAAGGTGCCTGGTTGGTGCTTCGGGGACTGATCCCCTTTACTTACCGGCAGGCTAGATACAGTCATGGGAAGAACAGCACCACATTTCTCACTTCGTTTGTCAAAGCATCTCTCTCGGCATACTTGAGAGAAGACTAGGAATGAGGTGGTTCAAACAATATGAAAATTTCAGTGATGGGGATGATTAGCCACTGTAATAGCTTTTCAGAAGCTTAAAGCCTTTAAGAAAAGGACACATTTATATTAAGAGTATAATTACTAGTATAGTACTAAATTACTAGTATAATACTATGCCATAATATTAGTAAACTATGCCGTATTGTTAAAGCATTTTTTACTATGAGCTAAATATCTATAAGGAAAACTGCATTTTACCTGGATAGCTTATTCTAGTCCCACTGAAATCAGCTGCTCCTGTAAAAGACATCTTAGCCTGGGTCGCTGCATGACACTAGAGACTTGTGTGAGCAAAGCAGGGGTACATCAATATGGTCTTTGCAGTCAGGCACTTCAACACCCGATCAGCTGAGAAGGCGAAACTCGTTCCATGCGTGCTCAACATGTTTGTGCAGCAGCAAGGAAGCTCCTGAGCCCTTCTGTTCAGCAGGGCCTCTCAGCTTGGGCTCAGTTAACTGTATCTGCTTGCAAGAAAACATACTCTATTGGCTTCTCATGCTGTGACCATCGTGCTGCCTCTCAGGCTCTCCTCCAGTCCTCAGACTCCCTTTGCTCCAGCAATGTATGAAAGGCAGTGACCCTCTTAATCATTTTCAATCTCTCTAAAATGTTTCAGCTGCCAGGACTATCGTGCAAGCTCAAGCACCGTGGTAAACTCCCATTAGGCATCTGCTGCGTCGCCCTGCTCCGATCTTGTGTGGCAGTTTGTGCCCGAAACGCTGTTTGTCCCTGTAGTCTGTGACCAGCGGGGTCTGCCACCTCCATCGCAGCATTTCCTGCAGCTCACTGAACCTCCTTGTCACTTCATAAACACATAAACTGTTTAGCACTCTAAAAGAATTTCTTATTTCTAGCCTGAGACTTGATATATGCTAAGTTTCAAACATACCTTCATGTGACCAAAATATACATTCGCTTAAATAGGACACTTTAATTATCATAGATCTTACAATGAAAGATTCTTCTTTACAACAAAAAATGGCATGTCAAAAATGAATGGCACAGTCGTGTGTCATTCATTCTGGTCTGCTCTTTTTGCTTGTGGAGAAAAATGTATATACATAAAAATATACATAAACCACCTTAGCTTGCTAGGTCTGCTAGCCAATGCTGATCTCCACAGAGAAGCGCACTGCAATTATCTCCCCATTTTGTGTCCAACACACAGTGCTGCTTCCTGAGGTCCAGTCACCTACATATGGGCAAGGGTACAGAAAGCTCTGCGCTTCTGCATGGGCAACATCAGATCAAATTAGGAGGCAGTGGACTTGTACAGGTGGGCAGGAAACTTGGCATCCTGAACCTTCAAATGCTGGTAATGTTGCATGATGATTTAGAGAAAACAGCTTGACTCCTGGAGTCCAGGTGGAATTCGCAAGATACCATACAGATAATTTGATACTGAAAACACTCAGGAGATTATATCCAAAGGAGCAACTTCTAAGTGAAGCTGAATTAGTGCACGCTGCAATAAACTACCCTTCGAGCTGCAGGTGGATTAGTTCTTAGAACCATTACAACTGCTCCAGAGAGAAACTGTCCTCAAAAGGCATACTCATTAATGGTTCTTTAAAGGATATTTTTAAAATGTGTACCACTCACCTCATGGTATATATGTGCCTAATGAAATTTTAGACTGGAAAATTGTATTACAAACGGGTACATCTTTGTCAGCTTAACAAATTCAGTTTTGATGGAGGACTGCACTTTCCCATTTTTAGGTACATACTGCAACAGGTAGTTGGAAGAAAAGATTTTATGCAGATCAACTACATTAAAAAAAGGGTTCTGTAACAGTCTTTAGACAAATTAAATACTCCTGAAAGCCTGATTGTATGTTTTATCTTTCAACTAGTAAGTGCTGCATTTTTTAACACTATTTTCATCAGTACTCTTTTCATTTAACTGTATTTTAAAGCGAATTTTAAGGCTTTTTAAAAGGTACTAAATTGACAGCTTTGTACATGAGGATCTTCTGTCCTTAGCACAAACCATGGCAGTTTTATCTTTGCACTACTATGACCTAGTCTTGATTTGCAGAAGCTCTTCTAAGTTACTTCTAAGACAAGCAGTTCTGACTAAAACAAAAAAATCTGTCCTTGTTAGTATGCAGAAGTTCTTTGGTGATGGTGAAATTGTTTGGGAAGTCACATAGATTGTGATTAATTCACTTTAACCAACAGAAGACTACAACTTATTACTCTACCTGATCAGACGAAAACTTACAGGTTACAGTCTATTTTAGTTCAGTGGAAATACTGGGACTTGCCATTCCCTCCACTGAGAGGGCTTAAGTATGACATTCAGCCCATGCTTTTAAGAGTCAGCAAAATCCAGTAGCAAGAAAGGAGGCTTTCAAATTTTGATGTCACCAGAATTTTAACTAGTGGATCTGTGAGTCCTGGAAGTGCTGGTTTCTCTCTAGAATAAGTTAAAAATATTGCTCTGGAATAACTGCTTGTTCTTATTTTCAGTAAGTAAGTGTCCACAGATATGAGTGTGAAGGTAGGTGACTGGCTAAGTTGCACTAAGATAGGTGGCACAGGAGGGTGGCAGAGCAGCATGTTTATTAAATGGCCTGAGAAGCCTGAGTTACCAACCTGGCACCTGAGGAGGGCATCAGGGCAACCTGATCGTGACGTCCACTCTGGAGCATCTGGTAAGTGCAGTGAGGAGGGATCAACTGGGCTCCCTCTGAAAACCTGACCTTCTTTCTCTGTTTCCAATAGCCAGTGTGTTGGATAGGAGTGTTTCAGAGAGAATCTATGTGTTGGACGCTGCTGTGGTGCTGCAACTGAGTTTCCCTTCCCTACTGCAGTGGTCAAGGATACCGGAGGTTGTACCTTTTGAATGCAGTTACAGTTAACTCCACCATTGTAGTAACTGTGGCCACTTAGGAGATAAACTCAAGAACATTTCTAGAACAGCAAAAGTGATAAAGGATGTTAAGATCCTTCTCAGAGACAAGTTAATCAACTAGATGGACTAGTGGCGTGACAATGAGTGCCAATTCCTATGTTCCTAACTACTTGCTGTCATGACCAAATTCCAGTTGTTATGATTGCTTCCTGTCTTTCTGAATTCCTTTCTAAATTCTGGTTCCATCAGTATGATGTTATCTTTCACTATTTCTTCTAAGCTCACTCGCAGATTAAACAGCTGCTGCATATCAAAATGAGTGAAGCAATCCATTTGCAGCTCTTTGCTACTTCTCAAGGGTTTGCATAACACTGTGCAATTAAAGGTGTTTTAGAAACTATCAGCAAAATAACCTATGTCTATTCCTTTTAATTTAACATCACTACAAGCGTATTCATCTTAGAAACCAATACTGACAGACCTAAAAATATCTGCAGTTGTAGTCTGTACCATCTGTAGAGTAATAGTTGTAATAAAGCCGCATTTTCCATATTCTCCTAGTGGAGCTTAGTAGAGAATCCGATTACAAACTTGTAAAACTAGGGGCATGATTATAATTTACTTGTTGAGAAACTTCTCAGAAAGGAACAGCTGGCAAGAGAGTATTTATGTGTCATCTGGAGGATGATACCTTCTACCAAGGCAGCCTAATCCATAAAGAGAACAGCAGGATATCAGAACTGGGTGTATAATAAATTGGAATCCTTGAGTGAGTCTGAACCCTTCCGAGACTGAAAGTGCTGGTAGCACTTTTCCTTTTACAAATGAGAAATTATGACTATTAACTGAGACACATTGATGCACAGGATGCACTCCAAGGCAGCCACAGACAGGTCATTAATTATTATTGTAGGTTGAAGGGAGGAAGAAGTGTTATATGAGCTAAACAAAGACCAATACCTTGCAATGCCACAAAACACACAAGAGCCAGAGACAAGCATTTTCAATCAATGTAAGAGTGTAGTGTTTGAAAAGAAAATGGACACTTCCTCTTTAATGCTATCCCCTCTCCTCTTTTCTGTAGATAAATATAGTGGACACCACATCTGATTTAATAGAAATTCTATAATCATTTTCTCCACACATACCTGAAGTTCTTTCTCCTTGTTTCTGATATAGGCACTATACTAAATATTAAAATATCACTATCAGTCTGATCTCACCCTTGGGACTCTGGAGGTTACATGTAGGTGCTTTTCTACATATTTTCCTCAATGCCAACCACTGAAGCATTTCAGCCCAAAAGTATTATGAAAGATACCCTCACAGCAATACTGTAGGGATAGGATAGCCTATCTCCCTTCTGCAGGAGCGGAAGATGAGGTGGAATGACTCACTGAAAGTCATGTAGGACTTGAGCCATGGAGGACTTGAGAACCATATTTGAACCTTCAGTTCCAGTCCAGTGTATTAACCTAAAAACAGCAAGCATGTAGTAATAAAATATTGATAAGAAACTCCCTCTATTCACTTGAATTTATAGCCCTGGGCCATCTTGGCCCTCTCAGTTTTTACCTTGATCTACCCTCTGTTCTAGCTCTGTTTTGGAGCCTTCTCCAGACGCCTCCCTCTGAGCCATCCCTCTCCAGTCAGCTCCTGCTGCTTCCAGCTTCCTTCTCTCAGTTCCTGCCCTGCCAGCCTGAGCAGCTCCCTCTGTGACCTCCTGGCTCTGCTTCAGTAACTCCCATGGTGACGCCTTCTCGCTGCTGTCTTGCTCTCTTTCAGTTGCCACAGGTCCTCCCTTCATATCCGTCAGTATATGTGGCAGGTACATATAATGCCTTCGCTTGAGACACAGCAAAATCTTGGTCACTCGGACTTGAAATGAGATGGAGGCAGGGGTCTGCTGGCATGGCAAAATACACAAAACTAGTGCTATGTTGCCAACCAAAACTGCATTGTTATGCTATGTTAAATCTTCTTTAACTCTGCATAATTCAATAAAAGTACTTTTAATGTTTGTCATATACCCAGCTATCATGGGACTGAACACATTAAACACACACAAGTATAGTGTCATGCCAGTCATCTCTCTCCTTTTGCTGGGATCCTTTAGCTAGGCTTTCTGTTCCTGGCAATACCTGGGATTCAGTGACGTACTCAGGCTCTCTGATCAGCTCCCAGCAATGTGCATGGCCATTACGGTTAAGAGACTTTTACAAGTGCAATTATCAAAGCTCAGGTTCTGTGCACTCAGCCATAGCTAAGCCAGCCCTGTGAACTCCAATTTACTTTCAACCTCAAATCATTATTTTTGCCGCAAAATCTCTCCACTAACAATTTTGAGCATACACATGCACACGCATGCCCAGCGAAGGTAACAGTCATTAATCACAATATTATGCAAAATATTTTTTCTACATATTTTGTTCAGCTTATTTGCCTCTTATCAGCTAAATCATTTGCCCCAAGACTTCTCAAACTACCCTGCAAAAAAATATATCAAGGCAAAGAAATATTTCCTTATTTCTTTCAATAATCTGTAAAAATCAATGTGTTATACAGCTCTGTGTATCAAACAGATTTAATTTACATGATTGCTGTATGCTTCTGCAGGTCACACCAAAGGAATGCTAGTAAATCATTGAGCTTCATGTATTCATAGTATAAATGTCTCTAAAGAAAGCTTGCAAATATAATTTAGCAATGATTTAAAACAAATTTACTTATATGGAAAACAGTATTCTTCTTCCTGAAAAGCCAGCTCCTTCCATATCATGAGTCCAATTGCATAGACCTCAGAAGGAAAAAATAATTTACATCAGTATGTTTTCTAAATGTTTTTAAATTACTTGAAAAGCTTACCTATACAGAAAATGTGCCATGTTAAATTTTAATATGTGGCAGTCTACCAGGGGCAGCACTGGGGCTTTCACAGAAGGATATTTTTGGCTTTATGATAGCAAAAGGATCCTCTTTCTAACCTGAAGACATTGGACTTTGAATCTGTCACAGGTCCAGGATTGGATATTGCTTGTCCTGGGTTTCCAGCCAGCGTAATTTGGGGAAAGAAATTCCACATTTAGGAAAATCAAGAATCCATTCATTGGCAGTTTCTTCTGCAAATGGTGGCTCTTTGATGCTACTTGGAAATTTAAAATCTTGGAAGTGGTTACTGAAGAGGTGGATTTATTGGGTGTTGTGCAGGTAAGGTAGCCAAAGGTCAAATTTAGGTCTATCACATGGTGACTTTTTATGCAACTTGGTTCAAACAATTTATCTCACAGATATTGTCATTATGCTTACTTAATTCTTTCTGTAAATTACACATGCCATCAATTTAATAAAAAACTCTAGGATGTGACATCATAACCTCCTAAGCCTTTTCCCTCTTGCATTACAGAAAGTAGTAGCAGACTAACATGCGCATGGTCTCATTACTGTCCCCCAGCAATCTGACTGTAGTCAGTTTTGCATTATGTGCCTCTCACTATATGTTCTAAATCATGAGTATTTCCTTATCAGACAGAGATGCATTAGGAAAGAGCTTCTCAAACAGTGGTAAACATGTCAGTGGCTGGAGCACTACACTTGTTTCAGCTCCACTTTCCTCCAGCCTCTGTGAATGCACTATGCAATGCTGTGAGTTGCAGTCGCACCTAGGCAGCTCCTGCTGACGGACCTAATGGCAGTGGTAAGCTGCAACTGGGCAGCGCAGCAGCTCCCAGCTTGGCACCCTGCATTTAACAGCTTACAAGACTACCTCAGCTGGGAGAATGTTAGACTGAAGACCTAAAGGTCCCTGGTTCAAGCCTGGGCTTCAGCAAGGGGGGGGTCCTTGTTGCTGCAACCCTGTCTAACATGCTCTAGGTGACCCTGTTCGAGCAGGGGGGTTGGACTAGATGATCTCCAGAGGTCCCTTCCACCCTACTGATTCTGTGATTGTGGACAGTCCTTGCTACAGGAAAAAACACCCTCCTGAACTTGTACTCCCTGCTCCAGACTTGGAGGCCAGTCCAAGACAGGGCCTAGAGATAGCACAGGATCAGTAGGGCCAGGAGTGGTTTGCTTTAGGTGGGTGAGCAAGGTGTTAGCAAGGGGTGCTGGGAAGTGCAGGTATGTGGTGGAAAGCAGGAGGCATGGGCTGCTGCCCTGCATTTGTGAGGGGCATAGCGGGCAGCACATGTGATTGGGAACTTTGCTGAAGGGGGAAATGAGGCTGTACAGGAAGGTGGGGGAAGAATGACAGAGGTTTACCTCTGCTTGTGTATCTTTGAGACCTTCTTCTCCTCTGCAAATGGATGTGAGCAAACAAAACTGGGGAAGACCCTGAACTAAGATCTTCTGCCATGCAAACACTTTGACACTCGCTGCATGACACAGAGTATGACTCCATGACACACTTCATTTATGAGAATCATTGTATTTCAAATGCAATTAATTCTAAAACTTATTATGTTAAAACAATTGTTATTTTGATTGATCAGTAAAAGTCTACACATCATAGTAAAGGTAGCATTGTCTGACATAAAGACATTACAAAATCTATAACCTCACCCTTAAAAACCTGAGTTGAACCATTGGATTTGACTTATGAGACCAGTTACAATAGTGCTTCATGCAAAAAGCATTAGGTTGATACTGGATCAGGTAATGTTGCCAAACACACCCTGGCATAATTAATCAAGAATATTTCAAAAACAGATCGCCTCAAAGAGGTTATTGATTTCCTGTCATGACACATTTTCCTTATGAGGTGCTACAATGCTATGTATCTGAGATGTGCTGCCATGTATTTTTCAGTGACTAAGCCTTGATCTGTCTTCCTGGATTCCTGCCACTGGTGCATTGACATCTGCAACTACTCATGTTTGACAGCCTCATGCATGAGCTATGTGGCTTTCAAGTTGGACAGGATTAGTATAGGAGACTTTCTGAATACTTCAAATGTAATTGAAAGCAGATAAATATGAGGGTCTCAGGAGGGTGGCATACTTTTTTACAAATGGTATCACATTAAATCACGCCTATACATGCTTAGAATGAGAAAAATCTCAGTGTTAACCAGTATAGTACGCAAGAAAGTGTTTGCCCTTGTTCTAAGATACATATGAATCCTGATGATGTCATACGTTCCAAACTCTGAATACGTAGCATGGTTAAAGTGTGGTCCAGACAAGCGTGCAAAGGTAACACATTTGGTGAGAAAGGTGGAGGAAGAGGTGTTCTGCCTTTCATTCATGCTTGAGTTAAGGCTCTACTACATATCATCTGTGAACCACCCCTGCTATGCGATGAGAGCTGAAAAAAAACTCTCAAGTTTACACAATTACTCAAAAATCATGTAATCTCAAGATTATACAGCTATAGTATAAAATGTCAACAAATATAGAAACATAGGATCAGTAAGGTTGGAAGGGACCTCTGGAGATCATCTAGTCCCACCTCCCTGCTCAGCACAGTCACCTAGAGCATGTTAGACAGGGTTGCATCCAGGCGGGCCTTGAAGAGCTCCAGAGAAGGAGACTCCACAACTTCTCTGGGCAACCTGTTCCAGTGCTCTGTCACTCTCACAGGGAAGAAATTCCCCCTCACGGTCAGGTGGAACTTCCTGGGCTTCAATTTCTGCCCATTGCCTCTTGTCCTGTCACATGGGACAACTGAAAAGAGTTTGGCCCCATCCCCTTGACACCCTCCCTTCAGGTACTTATACACATTGATAAGATCCCCCCTCAGTCTTCTCCTCTCCAGGCTGAACAGGCCCAGCTCTCGTAGCCGCTCCTCATAGGGCAGATGCTCCAGCCTTCTGATCATCTTCGTAGCCCTACGCTGGACTCTCCAGTAGCTCCATGTCTCTCTTGGACTGGGGAGCCCAGAACTGGACACAGCACTCGAGATGAGGCCTCCCCAGGGCTGAGGAGAGGGGCAGGATCACCTCCCTCAACCTGCTGGCAACACTCTTCCTAATGCACCCCAGGAGACCATTGGCCTTCTGGGCCACAAGGGCACATTGCTGGCTCATGGTCAACTTGTCATCCACCAGCACTCCCAGGTCCTTCTCTGCAGAGCTGCTCTCCAGCAGGTCAGCCCCCAGCTTGTACTGGTACCTAGGGTTATTCCTCCCTAGGTGCAGGACTCTGCACTTGCCCTTGTTGAACCTCAGGAGGTTCCTCTTCACTGAACTCTCCAGCCTGTCCAGGTCTCTCTGAATGGCAGCACAGCCCTCAGGTGTGCCAGCCACTCCTCCCAGCTTGGTATCATCGGCAAACTTGCTGAGGAGGCACTCTGCCCCCTCATCCAGGTCATTGATGAAGAAGTTGAACAGGATGGGACCCAGTCCTGAGCCCTGGGGGACTCCACTAGCCACAGGCCTCCAACTGGACCCCACGCCACTGGTGACAACCCTCTGAGCTCTGCCTTTCAGCCAGTTGTCAATTCACCTCACTGGCCACTCATCTAACCCACACTTCCTGAGCTTATCTAGGAGGATGTCATGGGAGACAGTGGCAGAAACCTTACTGAAGTCAAGGTACACAGCGTCCACTGCTCTCCCCTCATCTACCCAGCCAGTCATTCCATCATAGAAGGCCATCAGATTGGTTAAGCAGGATTTCCCCTTGGAGAATCCATGCTGGCTACTCCTAATTACCTTCTTTTCTTCCATATATCTGGAGGTGACGTCCAGAATGAGCTGTTCCATCACCTTTCCAGGGATGGAGGTGAGGCTGACTGGCCTATAGTTGCCTGGGTCCTCCTTCTTGCCCTTTTTGAAGACTGGAGTGACATTGGCTTTCTTCCAGTCCTCAGGCACCTCTCCAGTTCTCCAGGACTTTTCAAAGATGATGGAGAGCAGCTTGGCAACAACATCTGCCAGCTCCCTCAGTACCCATGGGTGCATCCCATCCAAGCCCATGGATTTGTGGATGTCTAGGCTGCCCAGAAGGTCTCTAATCCTATCCTCCTCAACCAAAGGAAAGTGTCCCCTTCTCCAGACTTTCCACCTCATGTCCAGGCAGCAGGATTCATGAGGGCTGCCCTTAGCAGTGAAGACTGAAGCAAAGGCGGCATTCAGTAATTCTGCCTTCTCTGTATCCCTTGTCACCAGGGCCCCCGCCCCATTCAGTAGTGGGCCCACATTTTCCCTAGTCCTCCTCTTGCTGCTGATGTATTTGAAGAAGCCCTTCCTGTTGTCCTTGACATCCCTTGCCAGACTCAGTTCCAGCTAGGCCTTAGTCTTCCTCGCCACATCTCTACATACTCTGACTGCATTCCTATAATTCTCCCAAGTAGCCTGTCCCCTCTTCCACATTCTGTGTATTTTCTTCTTCTGTCTGAATTTGGCCAAGAGCTCCTTGCTCACCCATGCAGGACTCCTGCCTCTTATGTTGCACTTTTTACTCATAGGGATGTACCACTCTTGAGCTTGGAGAAAGTGATGTTTGAATACTAGCCAGCTCTCCTGGACCCCCCTTCCTTCTACAGCCTTAACCCATGAGAGTCCACCAATTAGGCGTCTGAAAAGCCCAAAGTCCGCTCTCCTAAGTCCAGGGTTGCAATCCTACTTGTTGCCTTACTTCTTTCCTGCAGGATCCTGAACTCCACCATCTCATGGTCACTGCAGCCAAGGCTGCCCCTAACCTTCACATCTCTAATCAGTCCATCTCTGTTGGTAAGGACAAGGTCCAGCAGGACACCCTTCCTCATAGGCTCCTCCACCCTTTGTGACAAGAAGTTATCATCGATGCATTGCAGGAGCCTCCTGGACTGCTTGTGCCTTGCTGTGTAGTCCCTCCAGCAGATGTCAGGGTGGTTGAAGTCCTCCAGGAGAACCAAGACCTGTGATCTTGAGGCTACTTTCAGCTGTCTATAGAAGGCCTCATCAACTTTCTCTTCCTGGTCAGGTGGCCTGTAGTAGACACCCACAGCAGTGTCCCCCATGCCAGCCTGCCCTTTGATCTTTACCCATAAGCTCTTAACTGCCTCCTCTTCCTTCCCCACTAGGCAGAGCTTGATGCATTCCAGTTGCTCTCTCACATAAAGAGCAACTCCACCACCTCACCCTCCTGGCCTGTCTTTCCTAAAAAGCACAGAGCCATCCGTAACAGCATTCCAGTCATGTGAGCTCTCCCACCATGTCTCTGTGATTGCAATGAGATCATGGCCCTGCGATCGCACACAGATCTCCTGCTCCTCCTGTTTGTTCCCCATGATGCGTGTGTTGGGGTACAGGCATTTCAAAGAGGTAGTCATGCCTGCAGGTTTCCCAGGAAGGGTGTTTGGGGGTCCCTCATAGCCATGTCCCAAACGCACATCCCCAGCTGCATGCACCCATTGGATGTCCCCCAACCTGAGTTGTGTTTTGTTGTCTACCCTGTCTCTGTGACAACCCCCCTTCCTTCCTCCTAATATGAAATTAAGTTTTCTCTTAAAAATTCAACCACATTCCTTGTATAGCACACATTTTTATTTACCTGTTTTTCTATGTAAATGTGGACCTCAATATAGTAATCTTTAAATATTTCTATATGTACTTACTAAATACAGTAATATACAGGATGTAAATAAGATTGGCCTTAACACTGCCATACAACATTTACAATTTACATTTCCTTTCTTTTTCAGACTTCTGATTCTTCAAATATAAGTAATCTTGCTTTAATGGAGATAATGCAGAACTTGATAAGGTCTCTGCATGGGAAAGAGACTACTGTCTCCTGTTATCAAATGCCTATTTGAGGATTGCAGTGATGGGCAATATATCAACACCTCAAGAGGACTGTGACTCTGAACACATACGATAGTAAAAGTTTCTAGGATGGTTGATGTCCAGTGAAGCAGTGACACCAATAACAATAATGCTACAGGCTGCTCTGTGTTGTCTTGCAGAGTCCAGCCTGATTTTGTTCTGCTCACCTGAGCCCTGATATGCCTGTCTCTGCTTCCCTCACTAACACCTCCATACCTAGCCAGCCTGGCCTCACTGAGATATCAGTGGCCTGCTTAGCTTTTCTATTTCAGCAGTGGAAAAGGAGGAAGAACTGGAGCTGAGATGTGATTCTACTTCTTGCCACATGGTTGCATTTTTCCTAGCAAGGAGAGGAGCAAAGTCGCCCACATATGTAAGGTGAACAGATCCTGGGAGAACCTGTAGGTGAGGGGGAACAGTAGAACTGATGAATTTACTCCGTAACAGGGACTTGGCAGGGGCTGCCAAATCCCTGTTACGGAGTAAATTCATCAATTCTGTTCCGGCCTGCCAGCAATATCAAATCAGCTGAGGTCTTAAGTATTCAGTGTGAGATATCACTTGGTCTCCTTTGTAGGACCCTGCTTAATGCGGTCTGAGAAGTTTATTAATAAGTAAACATTATTAGTTTGATGATACATGTAGTAACACAATACATTTTTCTGGTATCAAAAGATTTACCTGTATTACCCTGTCACCACATGGATTCGATAAAGAACTTCCTTTGCAACAGCTGCTCAGAAAGCTGTAAAATGAGGCAAAACAGAGGCCTTATACTGGATAATGGAGTCTGTTAGGAAGGGGAAAACAGATATTTAGTTAAGAGCACTGTGGTTCCACAGAAATAACATTATCCACTGGGAGGGAATGATAAAATTATCCTTGTTGATCATGGAAGGACAGGATACCTGCCTCAAGTGTATCTGTCCAGAGTGCTAGTGTAGAAGCTAGAAAAGTTTTCTAGATGGGTCCAAAAATCTAGAGAAGAGGAGATCTGAAAAAAGCAGTTTAGCTGGGTTAAGGCCTCCCTCTCCAGAACAAGAGCTGCAGTCCCCTCAGCTGCACTAGCTCAAAGACAGACTTTTACTCAAATTTGTTTCTTTGCCAGTAGTACATGATGGAAAGAGCAAGGAAGGACGCAACTCCCCCAGGCCTGAGAAGGAAGACTGACTTAAGACCATTGCCAAGACATGCTAAGAGGAGAAGAGTCTTACCTAATACTGTTGATTTATTAATCACTGGCCTTGCCATGTTACATGTTTCTTTTCCCCACCAATAAGGTTCTTTTTGCTTTAAGCCCACGGAGTCATTGCTAGCAAGTAGTTAAGCACTGCTTATTAGGGGCACCCAAGCATGCAATTCATTTTTTGCAAGTTTTTAGGTGGAGTCTTGAATCAGGGTGATTTTCAGCAAGAATACTTATGTGACCCATTCCATTTTACTGGCAATAGCACTTAATAGACAGGTTACATGATGTACACCTATGCCTGACTCCTTTTGTTTCTCTTCTTCTTCTGCTATAATAAATCCTTACCGGGTTACTGGACTTCATAACAGCATTTCTGCAGCAGATATCTGACAGTTGACTGGTATTCATATTTTAATTATTTGACCTATTGAGTAATGAAACACCCTACAAAACAGTGGAGTCTTTTTTTTCTAGGGACTCTTCAGCTCTGAGCCAGCCTCTTAAACTTATTCACTCTTGAACAAAATTAAAACACAAGGGAAAAATTGCCATGCTGATGAACATCTGAGACCAGCAGAACTACTAAAAAAAGGACTTAAATTCTGGTCCTTACATAAATTCTAAACTTTAGACAACTCTAGTACCTGCTCTAATGTATGACACAACTCTCTTATACCTGGAATAACAGTTACCATTTACTGTTTTGCCATTTTACAGCTATCAAAAGAGCAAAACAAAAGGAAAAAAGAAGAATTCTTAGCAAACAGGGCTGGAAAACAGATTAAGAGATGCTAGATAACTCACAGTTACTATGGGATCAGCAGGGATTACTGCTGGTTATAATTAAGAAATCATAATTTCTTGTGATTGTGGTACATCATTAGTTTTACTGATAATTAGAAGAATTTCTGATTGTCAGTAAGCTTTATAAAAACTCTAATTAACTTTTATAAAATTTTTGTGTGATAGGAGAATATATTAAAAAAAACCTTTATCAGTGAGGAAATGCATACAAAGAAAGTAAAAGCATCTTGTCTAAACCAAATCAATGTGAAAACAATGACAGATTTTGTACGGGAATATTGGTGTTAGCAACGCCTTATACTGGGCTTAGCCCACCTCACTATGTCTCCAGTGTCAGGAGGTCAAACTTTGAAGACTCCTGGATTGAGGTCCCAAGCTACATAAGGGCTTGAAACTACTGACATCATATATTCATTGCAGCAGCAGAAGAAAATTACATGGAAAAATTCCAATAGTTTAGGGATCGATCAAAGTAGATTATTTAAAATCTTTTTATTAAATGTGAGCACTTCTGCCTCTGTAAATGTCAAGATAAACATGCTAGAGGAAACACAAAAGGGCCAAATGAATACTTGGGCTGTTGCCTGAGAAATTTATCCTTGTCTTGACCCCTCTCTGCTGGTGAAAGCAGAGAACAACTGGGACTTAAAATTAATGGACTTCAGCTCTAGGGCAACCTTAGACAGGGTCCATGAATGTGAACCCAGGGTCAGCACATGCATGCCCAGTGACTCATATGGTTTGGATTCAAGGATTTGTGGCATCTCCGCACTAGATACATGTTGGGAAGCAGAAAATAGAAAGGATGGAGTAGTAGGCTAGGGAGCCAGGAACATCACAATGATATTTGGGAAGGAGTACAGGGAGTTCCTGCACTGTTTCCAGTCTCCCTTTCATAGGAAAAATCACAACATATCTGTGAATAGGAGCGACCTAAAAACTGGCATTTTGGTCGTCTCTCAGCCAGCCTTCAGAGGGGATCAAGGAGTAGAAATGACTCTAGCAACACTGGTGGATGACGTTATGATGGTTGTGGACATGCTACACACCCTTGTGCCACAAGCACTATACACACAGACACTCATTTTACCTCTCCGACACAGTAGCTAAGTACCTGACAAACATTAATGAACTTCTAACATTCCTGGAAGGTAGTGACATTTCAAAGACAGAGAACTGAGTTACAGAAATTATAAATTATTCATGCACATTATGTAAGTGGCAGGATTAAGAACTGCATCTTGATCCTTCAGGAAACCTTCTCCACTCATCACTCTTCTTTACTTGTGGCTGAGATAAATGCTCCTTCTCACAGGCAAAATGTTCTCTCTTGCTATGCTCAGAGGAGATTTAATAGATGGTGGTGCATAAGATGCCTCTCTGAAGCCCTGCCTTGTGACTGGGCCCAGGTGAGGCACTGATGGTCTGACTGCATAATATTTGAACTGTTTCAGCCACTTCTCCCAAGCAGGTCTTAAGGAGACGTCTACTGGCTTTCCCTAGTGTATTTTACAGATGATGGACTGTCTTGGCCAAAAAGCAGAGAGTCTGTCTCACTCTGCATCTGGGAGAGGTCAAAAGCTCTTCTGACCTGCAATTCCTTGTCTGCCAGTTGTGAATTGCAGATAAGATATTAAAATCAATTGTTTACAGCTACTTTTGAGGGGAGAAGTTTATTAAAACAGCTTTTATTTTTGAGAAATTAAAAATGAAGATTTGGCTTTCTATTATTTATCTTGTAAAAAAATTGCAAAAAATAGTTTTTTCCCTTAAAAATAAAAAATAATTTAAGATTTGTTTGATTTCATCTGAAAAGTCGTATTTCCCTAAGAAGTAGTTTGAATTTAATATGTGGCAAGCTCTGGCGGTAAAGTAATTGACCAATGGTATTGAAAAAAGAGTTTCAGTGCCCACTAGAATTCCTGTGTGAAGAACTGATACATCTAGCAGGATGGAAATATAGTAGAAAAAGGAGAAAATCTTTGGATGATCTTGCTAAAACTCATTTTTCATCAAGGATATTAGCACTATATTCATCACAGCATTCACAAAGCTTCTTAATTCTGCTGGATTCATTGCTAACAATGCTGCCTATGTTGGGACGGTAATAATCTCTCATTTAATAAGAAGCCAAATTCTTTCATTTTGGGTGAGGATTTGCAAATGGCAGTCTATTCATTCATTTATCAATTCCAGATGTATTTAATAGTCTTCAGACTACTTGGGACTGAAAGTAGAAAAACAAAAATTAGTTTAATTGTAATATGGCAACAGTCTTCAGTGCATTATACCATGCTTTGTGCCCTCTGTGGACTCCCATTTCACTTCAACTACCACTTTTGTGCCTTGGTTTTGTTGAGAATAAGGAAACCTCCAGCCCTGACTTTGTTTGGAATAAGCCATGACAACTTTAAGCATTCCTTCTCTTCATACATTTTACCTCTCTTTCCTCTAAGAAATTCCTCTCTCCCTTCTTGCTTCCAGCCTTGTATTGCATGCATGCTGCATCTTTCATTCACTTCCCACTTCTGTGAGGGATCCTCACAGGGGATCCTGTGTGAGGATGACTGTTGACAAGGGCTTGATCAGTAAATGTCCTATCTGGCCATTAGTAGGGAAGAAATTCCCCAGGCCATCCTTCTTCTTAATGCAATATTCCAGTACCAGCTACAACAAAAACTCCCTGTTCACTCACAGCCCCAAGTGACAGACAGGCTTTCTAGAGACAGTGGCAGCTATTAAGTCCTCCAAGAAGGAAAGCTCATTTAGCACTGGAGAAAAAGCATTCGTGAATAAGAATGCTCAGGTTTAGAATGTGCAATTGAAGGAAAGCAAATGAGCCACAACACTTGTATTTTCAATGCCGTGAAAGGCTGTATTTTCCCAAAGTCTTGCCAGGATACAAAAAGGAAAAAGTGGCAGTGAAACACAAAGTTCAGAGAAAATGAAGAACGGGGAGGCAAAGTGCAGAAGCCATTAGAGACAACGCATTAAACATCAAAAGTGTCAGTTCTTGCTATTAATACAGCACAAACCATTTATGCTCTGTGCTTACTCCTCAATGTGAGATGTGCAACTTACCTTGCATCTAGAGCAGGAGTGTGTGTGAGGCAAAAGCATACAAACAGACACAACAGAACAGACGGTGAACATATGAGTCAAAGCCCACTCTGTAAATAGAAGTTGCAGAAGAGGATAGGTGAAAGAAAACTATTTTTATTAAGTGCCCTTAGCATTTCCTTAGGATTCTATTCTTTTAGCATAAGAAAACAGTCCTTATCCTAAGAAATTCACAAATATTTATATTACTGACTGTGTTCGTAGAGATGTAAGTTTTGTATATCTTAACTATAAAGTGAAAGTTCAGCACTGATAACGATATTGCATAGGATGTATTTACATTAGCCTAGAGGTTGTCACAGGCTGAATATGTAACACACAAGCTGTTTACATATTTTCTCCTTTCCATTTAATCTTTTCATTCTTTCTTAATCACTTTTTAAGAAATAATGAAAGATGAGAAAAGTCTCTAGATACACTTTTTTTTTTTTTTTTCACTGTCATAAAAGAGGGGAAATCATGGGGATCAAAATAAAATGGGAGGAAGAAAACCTACAATGGTAAATGTCACAAATCACTGCAGTTTTAGTTTTTTATGAAAAACTTCAGTTTTAAAAACCAAGCAGCAAATATGAAAAAGAAAGGTTTCTTGTTGAAGATGAAGGTTTTTTTTGTTGTTGTTGTAAATAAGTCTTAATGACTTTATTAAGTCTCTTGATACCTTCAAAGTACAAAGTGCAACCAGTACAAAAATTTAAAATTCATTACAAGCTACATAATGTACTTCCATTATAATGTCCACACATAGATATATTAGTAACTTGTACATATAGAACTCCTATCATTTTAAAGGCCCCCAAATTTTAGCAATCTTAAAATGACATGCATCTGCAAAATAACACATTGTTTCTACTATAAGGATATACATTTGAGAGCTCTATGGATCTTCATAAATCCTCATAAAGAATTTTGGATTCCAGGGGCATACAGACTCCTTACAGTATTTTAAGAAAGAAATTTGCTGTAAGTTTTTATTAAAGCCTATACACAACCACTCAGCAAATATATGTGTCTCTTGGCAGGTCAAATTATTCCCAAGGTTTCCACACCAGGGACGAAGTCCTCCAAGATTCACTTTGCTTTCCCTTCTCTCTCGCTCCATCAGGTTTGAATTCTGATCTCTGCTTCCCGAAAGGATAAGTTAACTCAGAGCCAATGTTCTTATATTTTACCTACCTAAAGAACATTAGACAAAGAGGGCCTATTCTATTTCCTTCAAAGCTTCGTTGCCATAATATGGTTTTGCAATTGATACAGGCAAATGACTCTTAACAGTCCATATACAAATGGAAATGATATCACTAATTCTGTGGCTCAAATAATCTTTTTCACAATGTCTGGATTACCTAAAACCACTTAGATTAATGAGGTGACATTTAGACATACAAGGGAATTTAGCACAGTGTTTTTTGCCAAGTGTTATTATTTAAAACACTTGCTCTTATGAATTCTAGACTGCCTTTTGTTATTCATCTGACTAAACATTCAAGGATAAATGGTAATTGCTGAACGTCTTAGAAACAACACCTTGAAAATGTCATTCAAATCAAAATTTCAACAGCATGAGAGGCTAGAAGGTAATTCACACTTTTATGACAATCTTCTGTAAGAAGGACTGTACTCATCTGCCTTTCCCCTCTCCCCTGTTCAAAGGCTAAGGACTATGAATTCACTCTGATTTAGTGTAGCCAAATTTAATAGGCTGAGAAAAACACTGCAGCCAGAATACACCACTGAGATGCATAAATTATGAGAGAAGCCATCTCTGGCATTGTTCAAAAACTAAACTGTTATCCCCTAGCTCCACAAAAGAATCAGAAGATTTCTGCAAGCAAGCCTACAAAATTTCCTTCTTTCTGTAAGGAGCAATTTCTCCACAACCAGCAGCCATTCCAGGGCCCTCCAAGCTCAGCATATTGGATCTGGCCTCCTTCTAACAAAAGCAGCTCAGACCTCTCTTTTGGTCTCCTAAATATCAGCTGCCTACTAACCTCCATAGGGTCCCCTTTCCTAAAACTTCCAATGACATACACCTTAGGGGCTCACTGAACCTCTCCTGATTTGCACCCATGCCAGCACTCTCTCTTATCAGACTCCACCCTGACTGTAAAATCAACAGTAATTCAAATTCCAAAGCTAGGACAAAGGAGTTGGAGATCTGTTTCATCCTTTCATTGGCTAAGAAGTTCACACCAAAAGATCAGTCCTTCATCCAATATTTGAGATCAGTCTCTGCCATTGGCACCATGCCCCCAAAACACCCCAGCCCAAAGCAGCAGCAGATTCATACTGCTGTTAAGGAATGAGTGATACAATTAAATCAAAACGATTTCTTTTCAAAGTTTGCCTGCATTACTGAGAGCAGGAACAAAATGACACTAGCATTACTATCACTAAGCTAATTTCCACAGAGTATTCTGTTTACACAAACTAAGCTAAAGGAAAATGAAAAAAGAAGGGGGGGAAATGCCACCCTTTTCCTCTAACCAGACATGCAAAACAGACATCCTCCTCATTCATATTTACTTTCAAGCAGCCCACTCAGTAAGTTTTAAAGCAAAGGGTGGACCCTCTTTCTAGTATGGCATTTGTTTCTGATGACTTCACATGAAGGATGTTGACACTACATAGTCATGAACACTGTAGACCAAACTCCTCACAGGGTGGACACTACATAATGTCTCCCTGATTTCACATACAGAACTGCATGCACTTGTCATGAGCCTCAGCAGATATGTTGCGAAGGTTGTAAATTTTCTGCTGAATATAGGTACTTCTCTGATTCTCCTTGTTAGAACAGTTTAACACTCTTGGTTTGATTGGTGCCTCATCCAGGAAAAGGTTAGTCTTCTCTTTCATCATGCCTGGAAGCAGTAAAGCTGACTTGCAGGCCAAAACTTTTGAATTTTCTGGTTTAAGCACATGCCATGACAATACCTACAGTCTCCAAAGTGGGGCAGAGGACCTCATCCCATGCTCACCTGACAAGATATCCTCTTCTCCATAGCTCATTGACTAGCAGTGACCAGCACTCTGTGCAGCATCTCCTATGTCATGGAAGATATGCCCCTAGAGAGAAGGAGACTATCTACAGTGTTTCCAGTTTCTGGGCTGCTGCAGGGCCAAAGAGGTCCCTGAGACAGACGAGGGGAGCTCCAGAGACTGCCTGGGATGAAGGTGAAGCTATGATGTACTAGGAACTATTTTAAAAGTGAATTCATCATGTTGTTTACAGATTTAGAGCTTCCCATTTTTAAAGTGGTAGATTTTAAACTGCATTGCTCCCTACCATCATTGCAGCTACTGAACTTACCACGTTGCATTCGTCTGTCCTGTCAGAGAACATTTCCTGTTAAATGAATTTTTGGCATGGCTGCATTGTTCTGCGCAGGGAGCAGAAAGCCAATGCACAAAGTAGCAATCAATTTTGTAAAAAGTATCCCACAAATTAGGTCTCATCTATCTGTTTGCCTTTACATTTCTGCTGGAGCCTCTATAATTAATTTAAACAGATATAAGCACTTTTTCTTCCCTCCTTTTTGATGCTACTTATTCCAACAGACTGTGCAGTGAAGCTGCAGCAATTTCAAAGGCTTCCGCTCCCTGCACAGAACTGAGCAGCTGCAAGAATAGTTCTTTGAAGAGGAAATGGCACCCAACGGGACTGGCAGGCAGCTCAGAGCTGAGCTCAAACAACCCCCAAAGTCCTTGGGAGCATCTGAGGACATCAAAAGAGGAAAGATCTAGGCTGGGAGAAGCCTGAAGAATTTAATTTAAAAGACTTCCCCCAGAGCTTTCTTCAGCGTAAGCAGTAGTGTCTGTGAGGAAGAGTCTTTCTCACATTGGCTGAGATGACCCTGCTCATATTAAAAGGCTGGAAATACAGGATTGAATACGAGCGGCAATTGGACTCCTTGTTTTTTTTATTAAACTATACATATATAAATAGATATATATGGACATAAACTAACTGTATTCCTGTATATTATTAAAAGACTACTGTATTTCCATAAATATAATTTACATAAGCCATATCTCAGAGTGACTAGCCATTACTCACACTACTTCATGCATATTTCTGGTTAACTGATGGACTCACCTATGTCATTTATCTCAGTAAAACAGTACTTTTTAATGATGACTGCCAAGCATTTAACTCTGACATTTACAACACAGAACACACTTTATTACCATCCTGCTTAGGAGATTTATAGAAAATTCAATAGACAAAATAAAGAAATCTTTACTTCATATATATGAATGTGTGCACAGGTACGTATGTACTCCCTCTCCCCCCAGAGTGTGTAGTATCTCTGACTTAGGCCAGAATTTTGTAATTCATGGAAATTTCTAGTTCTGATTCAGTGAGCTTCAATTTGAATGGTAATGAATTCAGTGAGGCCCTATGGTCTATGCTGCTTCTGCAGGACCACTGCAGCTGAAGCGCCGTTCACATGGCAGTCACTTTTTAGTGGCAGGCCCACAGACCAAACGTATTAGACCACATATGTATATTCTTTTCTGAAAGCTGTGCGCTTCCTTACTTACTTATATATAAATAGATGCCATTTTACCACACTCTGCTACTACATGTAATCAAAATGTTGTCCAGAAAAATAACTGACACAACATGTCCTGCAAACGCTTCTTCTTTGTCAGATTGCACTAGTTATACACCCACCACGTCAAACTTCTCCAGTTTTGTCCGCATAACTGGCAAATCCTGCCTTTCCCTGTCACTTTCATACCACACTCCTCTCCTCGCTTCAGAATTTTGCTTTTTTGTTAACTTAAGTTCATGTACGTACAAGTGTGAGTTAAGTGCTTTGCAGACATACTGTGTGTGTCTATTTATGCACATGATTCTGCACATCAGTTGTCACAGATCCGGACAGCCTTACTTCTGAGATCGTGCTGAGTTCGGTAGGACAACACTGCATCCTGGAAGGAATAGCTCTGAAACGATTTTGCTCTATAAACAATTTTACTTTTTGATTAACATTACACCACAATGTTCTGCTATTAGCCAACAAAGAATGATATAGCATTATCTTCTGACAATTCTGTTATACATTACAATGAATTGACTAATTACCTTAATTAAAAACATTTCATTTTTCCTAAGTGCATAGGCTGCTTAACAGAGTTATTAGATGATGAGGAAAAACAGTAGAGGGAACTAAGATGAGATCAGTGGAGTAACTTTCATTTGAACTTTCATCTTGAACCTTCTGAAGTGAAAGGTACATTGATTTTCCATGACATCTCACATCTTAGTGGTATTTTAGAAGTTTGATAGGGTCAATTGTTAAGAAACAAAAATTCCATAGCCAGTTGTTTATACTTCTGACAGCAAAATTAAGACGTAGAACAGGAAATAAACTGGAATGGTCTCGTACTTGAATGGAATATAAACATTCTGTTTAATTAGGTCACTAAGCATATGTTTGTTTACTTGGTTATTTTCTCTCTGGCAGTTCATCTTTGGGTAATAGAATTACCCCACTTGAGACAGTGGAATTCCCATGGTAAATAACATTAAGTCAATAATTTCTGGGCCAGAAAACATGTTTATTCGCACAATATTAAGTATTTGATAATGAAGAGAACTAGAATACAAGATAAATACATGGCTCACTGATTCTAAGTCAGATTAGTCTCTGTACAAAGTTTTTGCTCAAGCCAACAGAGCCATTAGGGAGCTAGTTATGGCTCTAAATTTCTGCCTGTCCCCGACATTCCCTCTGACTTGATTCTAATGCAGAGAACAGGGTAGGAGCTACATATTGCTTAATCCATACACACGGAGAATCTTTCTTGTGTTGCTTATTTACGGGAACATGCAGTATTTTCCCCTACATTCAACTCAATCTCTATATAACTTTTCTGGGGAGAGGAGGAGGCTTCTGCTGTGTACCAACAGCTGATAGTAGAATTAGAAAATAATTACGTCTTTGGAAGAATTTAGTGTAGCTGATCTTAATATAAATGTCATCAGCAGCTTGGAGTGCCAGTCTGAGTTCAGAGTGGCCCTCTCCCTAAAGCCGCCTGGAAGCAAACTGAGTGCCTGATTTTTTTTCAACTGAATAAAGTCCCATTGGTCAACTGTACTGTGAAGGCATGAAAGCTACCTTGCCGCTTCTCAGTATCGGCTAATCCTTTGTGTTGTAGCACATGGGGCCTGGATTTCTCTGTACCACGTGTGTACAGGCTGTCTAATACAAAAAATTTATTTTCGGAGGTGAAAAAAAAGCCAGCTTCAAGAAAGAGCTGGAGAAACACACTTTACTACAGGAGTTCAAAACTATTGGCTAACATTCAAGGAATATTGAGACTCACAAAGAAAATACTGAATTCTGGGATTCACAGGAATATCACAGCCACAGAAACCCTAAGATCGATCCCTTTTGCTCAGAGCATTTCTAACTTGTCATTACTCTGTTTACTGTCTTAAACCCTCACCCTTTTTGGCTTTCTGTCATTGACTTCCTTCTTCAATACCCTTTACATTCTTGCTGTGTTCCCAGCTCTCTAGTGCAGTCTTTACCACTGGCCTATCTCATCCCTTCATCACCTCTGCATACAATAGCCCTGCCTGCCTGCATGCCAAATGGTTGTTTCTTTCTCATCCCTGGGAACCAGCAGGGAAATTTTAAGGATACAGGAGGCATGTTTGCAGCAGCAAAAAAAAAAAAAAAAAAAAAAAAAAAAGACTTAAATTGCCAGGTGTCCACATCTAAATGTTTTAGATGTGGGTCCTGTGCTTAAGCACTGGCTTTCCCAAGTAACATGGAACTAATGCTCAAAGCCAGAGCTCTACTATCTTATAGAGCTAGAAGGGTATAAAATGGATTGTGTGCTGCTTGGGAAGGACTATCTCTTGCACAAGTTCACAAGGAAATCAGTCAAACAGCTTGAATGTTTCACTTGCATAGGCAGTGAACTTCACTGCTTGCACGTACATTACCACAGCTGATTCTGCATGTTGCAACAAAGCCGCAGAGATTTTTTTTTTTTTTTTTTTTTAGAAAATCTTTTTTTTCAGAAAATTCTATGCATGTATTTGATCTCTTCTGCTCTAAAATGCTGACAGGAAAACTGTGATTGTGAAGATAAAGTGGGAGGAAAAATGGACCGTTAAGTCCAGAATATCACTGGTCACTTAGCAAAGAAGAAAAGAGGGCAAATCTATGTCGCTTAATATCAGAGTTTGAGCTAAATTACCTAAAGGTATACCGATATAGACACATTCACTAATTGCAGTTCCTGTATTACCACATAAATTCTTAGCAATCTGGAGGGGCAATGTCAGGCAAATCATGGTTGCCCCTTCTTTTTGAGGAAATGGTGCAGATGCAGAATGGTCCTCACTAAGAGCTTTGGGCAAATGTTGCCTGCCCAGCACTGGTGGAGCCAGTTGTCCAGGTATAATAAACCTGTCCTGAGTCTGCAGCAACTGTGGATTTTAGAAGCTTGCAATTTAGCGAAATAGTGGTAGATATATGAAAGAACAGTGAAGGACATATCCATAACAGCATTGTCTCTGCCAAAATTCAGCCCCTTGTTCTAAAGGATAAAAGTATTGGAGCATTTCCAATGTTAAAAAAAAAAAGGCTTTCTCATTTTGATTTTCTCATTTCAGTTTTGATAAACAGCTGACCTATGATTTCTAAAGTTCTCCCTTGGAAAAAATCAAGGGAGAACTTGATCAAGGGAAAAATTTCGGACTACACAGTTTAAACTTGGTGAAGTTAAAAGTCTTAAAAGAAGAAATTGTTAGGCAAAGTTAATTAAAAGCATTTTTATGTATGAAATCTCTCTTTATAAAAATATACACCAAACTGCATTTCTCTCGCTTTGATTTTGCCCATATCCCCTTTTCCTTCTACAACCATGTGCGTGTTATTTTGTTTGCTTACTTTAAGATCCCAAGCGGTTGGGAGCATGTATCCAGCCTTCTTGCCTTTAGAGGTCCAAGCACACTTCTGCTGGTACATAAGAAAGAAACAACGATCTCCTCCTCTCTTTCCATTACAGGCCCAAGCCAGCAACTGTGCCTCAGGGAAGATCTCCAGCGAGCAAGGCTGCAGCAGAGGCAGCACAATACCGGCACTGTGGAGAGAGCAGATCCTCCTCACTTCTGCAGAACCCTCCTTTCACAGGCCTGTGTTGAAAGCGGGACAGGGCTTTCAGAAAAATGCAGCCACTGTTCCTCACAGATCCTAGTTCCAGGACACAGAGCTTTAAGGTCGGGAATGTTTTTCAGAAATAGCCTGTATTTTCTGGATAGAGTACTTCAGCAGTTGTTCCTCCTCTGTTAGCCTCATGTCATCTCCCAGGATGAGTTTTTCTGATTTCTCAATACAGATTACTTGCACCTGGACGGGAATGATAGGGTGCTGGCAGAGAAGCTGAGCAGACAACAGGAGTGGGAAGAATCCTTGCCAGCCTTTGTATGTGCAACTGCTGAGTCAGTTCAACAGCCTCAGATATCGCCACCCCCACAAACACAGGTGCAGATGACCATATAAAAGTAATCTTAATTTGGCTGCTACCCAAATTCCACATTCCTCTTGGCTCCACTTGCCCCATTTTCCCACATGACCTCATCTCCTGTGCCCTCAGGGCAGATAGCCAGGCAGGCAGAGTACATTTGATTCTCTAAACATCCAGGAGTTGTTGTGGAAGTGGGAAGGAGATGAGAGTCTGATACAGGCGAGAGGAAGAGCAAATAGGCATGCCTGGGTCTGGGCCTTTGACCCCAGACTTCCCCCACACCCGTTACAGTCTGGGAGCCAGATCCTTGGAGTTACTAACTTCCCTTTGTGTCCTCCCATGGAAACAATAATAACCAGGCTGCAGAAGATCCCT
Source organism: Rhea pennata (assembly GCF_028389875.1). Lineage (NCBI taxonomy): Eukaryota > Metazoa > Chordata > Aves > Rheiformes > Rheidae > Rhea > Rhea pennata. The sequence continues at coordinate 62,572,450 of NC_084665.1, forward strand.
CTACTGCAAAGGAATCCACCGATAAAAAGCCAGCCTATTCAGAGCTCTGAAATCCCCTCTTCGTTGCAGTTTAGAAGATGTGTTTAGACTGCCAGCATTAAAGCACTGGTCCGTATCAGGATAATTTTACGGGAAATTTCAAGCTGCTGCAAGTCAGCATAAGTTGCACAAGGAACTGGAAAGGCCCCTGCCTCTCTCCTCCTTGAGCTCTGTGCAGCTGAGGACTGAGATACAGCTCCGTGAAGAACATCTTCTGCGGTAGCTTGCGGAGTAAGGGCTAATTCCTGCATCTATCTCAACACATCTTTCTTTTAATTGACAAAGCAATCAACAAATCCATACATCAATCATTTGCTGGTGAGAATAATGTAGTAAAAGCCAACAGTAATGAAAGGTACAGCTTCTGAATAAAGGCCGCTTCCATGCTGTATTTCACCTTTCAAAATCAAGCCATATTAGCTGCATGATTAATGAAATTTTTAACTTCTCTGATTTTAGTTTGAGGGAACACTTATTTTTCCCTCCTCACCAATTTTTCAAAGACAAGCGAAAATGTTTCTCTTTTTTTGTTTTGTTTTTCATTACAGTTAAGCAGAGAGAAATCTTGGAGTTTTTCAATCCAAATCATGAAAGTTTCAGAAAGTCACAAACAGTTTGAAACAGGAAAATGGACTAGAAACCATGATACAACTTCAACTGTAGGGATAGTTGCTTCAGCTACTGTGATTTGGTAAAGGAAAATGAAAATCTGCAGTGCTGAAATGTGTATCATATTTCAGGAGGCACATACAAGAACCACCCATTCTCTGACCTCATGTTTAGCATATCCCATGGGTTAGGGCAAAAAATAAAAACCTGAGCAGTAGGCACGAGAATGACAACACGATCGGGAGCCTACTGCCGAGGCTATATAGAGGGGAAATCTGACTGCCAGTTTGGCTGAGTTTCATACTTGCCCTAAATATGGTGCAACTGGCTTAGAAGACCTAGGACAACAGAGTGAGAGGGCATGCCATTGGAGGACTAACAGCATGAACTGGCAGCTACTTTCCTCTTTGCTGGGCTCCCACGCAGTCTGTAGTAGCAAAGAGAATAATAATAAATGTGGATAGTATTATGTGCAGTATATGCCAGGCTGCTTACGGAGAGCAAAAGCTGTGGCCTCTTTGAATGGGGCAGAGGCATGGAGTAGCACACAGGTGTTTGCACCGACACAGTGCAGCTCTTTGTGGGAAGGAAAAAGTTAATTGCAAGAGGAATTCCGTTTTTAACGAGTTGCTAAGAGGCCCTTGGGCATTCTGTACCTATTTAAATGTAAATTGTGTAAGCAGTGGAAGCAGAAAGGGAAGGGTAAGCAAGGTTATGACTGCCCATTACATTTCCTGGATTGACTGGGAAAGATTCCTATTTGGCAGCTGAATGATCTGCAGGAAGTGCTCTTGACTGTGTGCCTGTATCTTTAGGCTCCTTTAGGACTATGACCTGGAAAGGTTAGGGACCTTTTTCCCATGGTAGCCCTAAAGCTGCTTCACAATTTTCACTGGCTCACAGGGATTAATACTGAGAGAGAAACCTTGCACTTTCTGTCAACCTGGACCACTGTCACTGCAATTTTCCATGGTTGCAAACTATATCCAAAGACCCTATGGACCCTCCATCCTCTTGCACATGAGCTCATGGCCAAGCTTTAGGTTGAAATGCTGTAAGCTGGGGAAAAGTATGGTGTGTGGGAAGGAAGAAATGAGAACAAAAGCAAAGGACAAGGCAAGAGCCAATAGTACGATAGAGAAATGGAGATACACAGGATACTTTCCCTTAGAGAAGGGACACTTCAGAAACAAACAACAATTTGTTGATATGACACTCTACATGAAGCAGAGCTATTCAAAATGCTATCAGCAGCCTTACAAGTGAAAATGATCAGAGTAACAAAATAGAAGAAATATTCTGTATCTGAACCACAAAGTGTCCCTGGAACAGGCACCTGATTAATTTTTGGTTTTAAGAGTTGGAAGAGATCACTGATCACTTGAGCATATTTGAGGATGATTGAAAAGAATTAAGGAAAAACCTTGCTTACAAGTACTAGCAAGCCATGCTTGAGATGATTTGTTTTTATTAGAATTTTTTTAGAAAGATCATTTATAAAATCCAAATAGAGATTTACTGCTCTGTATGCACAGTAAGTAGAACATTTGGTTGCTCTGTGGTCATCTCAGTGGTATTAATCTGCAGTCTCGTGATTCATTATTTATAACATGACTCTCTTTGTGAAGTACCAGGTCACAGTCATCATGAAAAACAGACTTTCAAGTCACTACTAAAATTTTGGTCAGTCTTTCGAATGAAAAGGGAGGAAAAATTAAGTCATCCAAATGGGCAAGATAATCCATTCTGTTGGAACCCACAAAAAGACAAGTGTATCATGTCGACAAGAATTTCGGTTCTAGTAGGCTAAAGGATGGATAGAAGCTCGTGTCATGTTTGTCAAAAGACCACACACAACAGCTTTGGTATGTAAGCAATTACCATAATCTTCTGTGGGCCCGTGAACAGTGAATTAGCTCCAGAAGTGAATGTGCACTACTGATCTCAGCTAGTAAAATTCTGCTGTGCTCCAATTTTACAAGTTGTAGCAGTTCGAATTCTCATTAGAGAGGAAGAATTCAGGGCAAGGATCATCCTCTATTATATGTCTGCACAGTGCCAAGCACAAGGGGGTGGAGGACTCTAGGTGCTATACAATATAAATAATAGCGATTCATCTTTCTGATGCTTCACTATTAGTTTGATTACTTGGCTTGATTTATGTGAGGTCCGTAAGGGCTTCCATGGGCTGTCAGAAGCCTTATTTCATTAAGTTGTTGATATTGGTGAAAGAACACCTGCCTCCTCGGAGGATGGATTTCAGGCAGAACGCAGCCTCTGCTCTTAATATCAGTGGATGCAGTCCACCCAGCCTGTTCTTGAGGTGAAGAGGAAGAGTAAAAATCAGAGCTCCTTATCTGCAGTTAACAACAGCTTATTTCTAGCTCTTTTTTTTTTTGTGGGAAAACTGTGCCTCAAATTGTGCTACTCCTTCTCACCCATGCAAAGAACCGAAGGCTCCTCCTTTTCCCTCAGAGCCATGGACATGCTATAGTAAGCAGTTCTCTGTGCCCTCACTCTGCTCTGAAACCATGTCCTTGGCTCACTTGCCAGTACAGCAATTTTGGAGAAGCAGATATTTGTTCATTTTAATAAAGGCTTGTCTCTATCAATCCATCCTGTCCACATTCTCATTCAGCTCCAGACCTTCACTCTGTGGCTGTCTGGGACATTTGGAGGAAAAAAAAAAAAAAAAGCAAAAAGCAACAGCTTGTCACCTCTGCCACACTCCTTTATCATTTATTTTTCACAATGAATAGTGCCATCTTTTTCATTTCTTTATAAGCCCTTTCCTTTTGTCGCAGCTTGATCTACCCACTAGCTATCTCTGCCTGTCACAGCTCCATTTGTTTTTAGGCATTGTATTTCTACCTGTGCTGAACCAGAATTCAGCAATTTTGGGGTTGTTCAGGGCTATAGTATTTCACTATATATACATATATAAAGCGAGAGAGAGAGAGAGAGTTTAGCCAGGTGGTTTTCCAGTATATCTCTTTGCAGCTACTACCCCCAACAAGTGATGATCACTGTGGTAGTCTTCCTTAATATCAGAGTATTGTTTCTTTCAGCAGAAGGAAGAAATTGTTGAGGAAAAAGTAAGAATAACAAGAAAAGATTTTTAAACAAAAGTCTTCATGCCTGCCTCTTCTACCTAATTGCTAACAATCTCCCTACATATCTATGCAAGTCTAACTTGAAAATTTTTCTTTCAATAACCAGTCTGATTTCTCTGCACAACTCTCCATTCTGAAAGAGGACTTCTTTATAATTCCTATATTCCCCTCCAGTGTACGCCTTTCTCTTCTTCCCAACTTGGCATTGTCCTTTAATAATACTCACAAAAAAATGTTTGTGGAAAATTCTCACCTCTCCTCAGCCTCCAATATTTCTCTTCTCCTCCATCCAAGACCCATGACCAAATCCCTCCTGATCATTAAAAAGTGTTCAAAACTGTACAAATAACCAAAGAAAGACTGAAACATCTTTTAAAGTACGCCATAGAAACGAAATCTTGTAATTTATAATTGACAGGAGTTATAGGCAGGGTAACAACCTCAGTTAATTATATACTTATGAACTGTTTCAAATGCCTTCTTCCAACCCCACAGCTAAAGCTGGTAAAAGCTTTCTAAATTAAACTCTGTTTCAACTTACAGGAAAAAAAAGAAGCATAGTTTGCATCAGTTCTTCTTCCAGTGTTATGTCCAGACTTCAATTTTCAGCTATCGTCAGACAGTTTATAATTATTCTTATTGATGGAATTTCAATAAAATTAAGAATCATAATTAAGAATCCCACTGCTGCAGGCACTATACAGGTATGAGTTACAGAGACAATGGACCTACAACTGACAGATGAGACAAAACTTCACAGGGTCAGGTGTGAATCTGAGACCATGAGATAGCAGATAGTTCTGCAACTTCTTAAAGCAATGTCCCATCTCTTCTCCTTTTTGTGCATTGTTATTACTGGGAAACTTCAGTTGTCAGCCATAGCTTTAACTGCCCCTCTAAACACCTGCTAAATATTCACAGTATGAGGTAGACACATTATACAGTACACTCTCTCTTGAATATTAAAACCACAAATCTCTCTTGGGTAGCCAGTGAGAAGCAATTCCCTGTCAGTAGACACAAAAGAGAAGATATGAAGATAACCTTTCTCTGTCTGTGTTGTAGTAGCCTCTCAAGGCAGTAAATCTCTCTAGAGCTGCAATTACAATGATGGCTCTGCATGCTGTGCTTGAAGAATAGTGACATTTCATCATCTACCTGCTTGAGATGTTGAATCAATGGAAAGTATTTTACAATTTTCCAAGGGCATACATGGAGAGCAATGCATGCCACTACTACATCTACTAAAGCATTTGCACTGTGCCCTCCCCCACAACCCATTGCAGTAGTATTCCTATGTGCTTGACTGGACTTGTCCTTACACCTCTCAGATGTACCACCCTGTAACCTCCCTTGCTCTGCTGCAGAAGCTCTGCTCAAATAGCCTTACTGGAGCAACATAGTACATCTTGACTCCTTGGCTTTTCTGGCTTTGCAGCAATGGATAATATCCAGCACTTTTCTACTTCTTCATAGTGGGAACTGTAAAAAGTCAAATGACAGCATTTTAGGTCATATGGAGTTAAGCAAAAGTCACCTCGAATCAGGACTGATGTTAGCCACTTCTTTGTTCTACAAAGTCTCCTGTAAGATTGATTCCCTAAGTCATTAAGCAGGGGACAGATTTTGCAGAAGCCACCTATATACCCACAGCCTACATTCCACTATTAAGCATGGGAGATATTTATAAGCCTAAGACCCCTTAATGTTTGAAAAGGTGACTTTGAAATCAGAGAGTCACAGAATCATACAATTTCTGAGGCTGGTCCAAGCCCCTTCCTCAAGCAGATTCAGCTACAGTAGGTTGCCCAGGACTGTGTCCATTTGGCTTTTGAATATCTACAAGGATGGAGATGCCACAACCTCTCTGGGCAACTTCTGTTAGTGTTCAATCACAGTAAAAAAGTTTTCCCTTATGTGACCTTAGCTTAGTGTCTCATTCAAATAGTTTTTCCTGGCCTCTCCAAGGAACCTGAGAAATTGCTATTTATTTGGAAAATTTCTTATCCCTCCAACCAAGAGAGGAAAGGGTGGGTTCCCTTCCATCCACACATCATTCTAACATCTATCAGACATGAATTTCCAGCATAGGTTGCTCCTGCTGAAAAGGGTTGTTTATTATTGCATCTGCTGGCTAATAGCCAGCAGAAAATACACAAACATCAGGAAGTCAAGACTAAAGAAAGCCTGTCTTGCAGCAGTCACTTTTTTCTCCCTCGTTAGCAGGTCATTGTTACTAGTGCTGAGGAAATGTAAAAGTAGAAGGAGATTTAGCAGAGCTTTACTCATACTCAGTGCAGTATAGGATATTGATGATGCCAACTGTCTCTGAAGGTCAGCATCATTACTTTATCCATCTCCTGCTACTTAATGTTCAGTTTAAGAACCTCATACAACATCTATCCTCTGCATGCCACAAGAGGAAACAGGGCTTTCAAATGGGAGTTCTTCGCTGAAGGCAGCTTTGGGTTCAGCCTCTTGGGCCACCGGGATTTTTTCTTTTCCCATTACATCTTCACCTTTCTCCTGTAAGGTTATTTTTTCACCACGCTCACTAATTTGAGGATTGTGTGGAGAATCTGCCACAGCATAGCTAGCACTTTTTAGCATTTCTAGCATTTTTCATGTTAACTTGAGAGATTTGTTGCTCAATTTTACGATACTTATCTACTCATTATTGGTTCCAGTTAGGTTTCAAATTAAAAAGCAAGGAACAAAAACAGATGGGAAATAAATCCTCTGAAGTCTGGAAGTAGAACTCACAGGTATGTAAAAGTCCATTGCTGAAGAACCTAACTGGCATAATCTCTACACAAATAGGGTCATTTAATAGGAATGCACTTTGGTTGAAGTCGAATCACCTATGCTGCCAGTATTCTCCACACCCTAAAAATATCTAATTACGAAAAAAGGATAGGGAAGAAAGGGCTGACATAAACATAATCAAGTTCCAAGCAGTAATTAAGATATTGCTACATGATATCCATTACCAAGGAAGGAATTGTGGGTCCTTCTTCTTTGGGAGGAGTGGCTGATACACCTGAGGGCTGTGCTGCCATTCAGAGAGACCTGGACAGGCTGGAGAGTTCGGTGAAGAGGAACCTCCTGAGGTTCAACAAGGGAAAGTGCAGGGTCCTGCACCTAGGGAGGAATATCCCTAGGCACCAGTACAAGCTGGGGGCTGACCTTCTGGAGAGCAGCTCTGCAGAGAAGGACCTGGGAGTGCGGGTGGATGACAAGTTGACCATGAGCCAGCAATGTGCCCTTGTGGCCCAGAAGGCCAATGGTCTCCTGGGGTGCATCAGGAAGAGTGTTGCCAGTAGGTTGAGGGAGGTGATCCTGCTCCTCTACTCAGCCCTGGGGAGGCCTCATCTTGAGTGCTGTGTCCAGTTCTGGGCTCCCCAGTACAAGAGAGACTGGAGAGAGTCCAGCGCAGGGCGACGAAGATGATCAGAGGCTGGAGCATCTGCCCTACGAGGAACGGCTGCGAGAGCTGGGCCTCTTCAGCCTGGGGAAGAGAAGACTGAGGGGGGATCTTATCAATGTGTATAAGTACCTGAAGGGAGGGTGTCAAGGGGATGGGGCCAAACTCTTTTCAGTTGTCCCATGTGACAGGACAAGAGGCAATGGGCAGAAACTGAAGCACAGGAAGTTCCGCCTGACCGTGAGGGGGAATTTCTTCCCTGTGAGAGTGACGGAGCACTGGAACAGGTTGCCCAGAGAGGTTGTGGAGTCTCCTTCTCTGGAGCTCTTCAAGGCCCGCCTGGATGCAACCCTGTCTAATATGCTCTAGGTGACTGTGCTGAGCAGGGAGGTAGGACTAGATGATCTCCAGAGGTCCCTTCCAACCTTACTGATTCTATGATTCTATGAAAAGGGAGAAGTGGATGTGTCAAGTCAGCTACCCAATACAACAGGTATTCCTTCCAAGGTAAGTACAAAATGTAATAGATAGATACATTATTGCTCATCATTGCTTGCAAAGGTTAGAGACATCAGGACAAAGACAGGCTTCTTTTTCCTGGATTTTTATATTGAAATAAAAAAATTCAACTGAAGTCAGCCATTTCTGTACTAGACTATTATACTCCATTAATATGTATAAAATAATTCCACATGAAAAGATTGGGGCAGACAAGGACTACTACGTTTAAAGTACCTTGATGTTAACTGCAACAATAGATGATAATATGAAGTTAAGGATGACAGTGCTACATGACACATCAAATTTAGCTCACATAAACTAACATGATAGTTAAAGGATGTTCAAGCATAACCTCCAAATGGAAGAGAAAAAAAAAAGAAAGAAAAAAGTTGCTTAATGTGGTTTCTGCTGACTTTCTCAGTGGAAGAACATAATCAGCTTGTCAAGGTAAAAAGAGAATATAGTTTCTTGCAGAAAGTTTATCCCACCAAACACAGCAGTCAAACTCTACATATATGCATAGAATTGTTGATAGATATTGTGATAGAAAAAATGTAAATATAAAAAGTTATTCAATTCTACCACTTTCAAAAATTCTGAGAACAGTTATTGGTACATAGGTACATAGCCATAACTGAGGCAAAGCACAAGTCAAAAAATTTCTTACTGTTGAAAAACAACAGTTTTGGACAATTGCATGTGTCTTCACTGTTCACTGTTGCTTTTTTGCTAAGGTTACATCCTATTTTGCTTTTCAAAAAAATTTCTAGTTATAATAGACACATTTACAGTACTTCTCAGTAAAACCAAAATGTTACACATGACAACAGTTACCAGTAAGATATCAAAATCTGCGGTACAAAACTTCTGAATTAATGAAGAATACTTAATAATCAAAAGATGTATTTTCATAATAGACAATCACACTTAAGTCTGAGTCTTTAAGTGGAATTTATTAGATCGCTGGAGCAATTAACATCCAACAGTACAATAATCAAATGCATTATTAATTGAACTATGGATATCAGAAAGCTGTCTCAGTTCCACATTATAAGGTAGAGAATTCACTGCATAAGCAGGGCAGAGTGGTCTTCAAACAACTGGAAATGGATCTGTGGTATTATTTTCTCTTTCAGAACATGAACTTTCCTTTCTTTTGGATTGTAACTTTCCACGGATAAAACCAGCTACTGTTAAAGTAAAACTTAAAACTTTTCAGGTGTTGTACTGCCACTGTCAATACAAAGTAGGAATATAAGGGGAGGGCAGGCCATATGTAAGAGAGGAATGCAGACATATTGGATTGAAACATTATGATGTCCAATCTTCTACGGTCACCAGGCAGAGTGACATGTTTCTGGACTGCCCATGACATGGCAAGGTAGCTATACTAAAGGTGAGAGCAAGACTGCTGCACTGAATTTAGAGGCAAAAATAGGGACTCAATTCTCCATTATGTTCAAGCTACCCAGCATAAATGCAGAGAAAGAGTTAGTGAAGAATTATACAAATCCTTGATGTTTTATGCTACCTGGTATTAACTAAAGCCACGAGTGTCGGGCTCCCAAAATGTAATTTAAACTAAAAGATGTGTCTACACACATACACTACTGAACCCTAACTCTGCAAATTGGCAAAAAGTTCCTCAACCAAAATAACCTACAACGACAAAAATACCTTTATAAGTATAACCCTGGTATAGCCACATCCACATCTGTATAGAAAGGAAGCAATATTGGACAACCTAAACCAAAACTGCTACAGTAGCAAGAGCGCCCAGGGTATCCAGCTTTCCCATATGTTAGCTGCCTGCCACATATTCTGCCACATTTCTTTTAAATTGCTCTCAAATATAAACTGACATGAACAGCAGCTGTAATAGGAGAGGAGGCCTTGTTTACTCTTCGCTAGCAGAAACTACTATGGTGCTGGAAGAATTCTCTGACTGCCTTACCCAGGTCCTGCTTCTCTCACTATTTTGCCACTGTGGCTGAAAAAGTGAGATCAGACTGGAGAATGCCACTTACACTTTTTCCTCCTTTTTTCCACAAACATTAGCTTGGGGGGAAAAATAAATTCAAAGGAAATAAAAGAACTATAAAATCCACAAGTGTAACAGTGGCATTTTCTTAAAACTCTTCAGGATGAAAGACAGAGAGCTCTGATTCTACTCTCTTACTCACATTCCTTTTCCACAACCCACCCAAATACAGGATTAAGTCCTGTGCCTTGTTGAGCTTAACTGGGCCCAAGGAAACAAAACCAAGTCCTTAATTCATGTTAGTGGTATATGGAATGATACTAGATGATCTCCAGAGGTCCCTTCCAACCTTACTGATTCTATGATTCTACGATACAGATAAATTGTTTGAAAGCAATGTATAGGTATTTAAGGCATGCGTTTCTTCAGAATATACAGAATAGGCGTATGTTGATGTTTCTCTGTAGAACGATACATATGTTTTATTCTTTTCCAGTTTCTTGCATATTTTCAAAATCCACTAAAAGAGTTTATTTTAGGAATAATTTGAATTTTGACCTTTTTACCAATTACCAAGAGGAACAGAGAATTATACAAAGGATTTATTTTTTGTTCTTGTTGGGTTTTGGTTATCCGTGTGTTTTTGTTTTCAAATACAATGGGAAGGAAATCATGTGCTTCTGCAACTGGTCAGGGCTTCTCCATCACATCAGAAAATATTTTTGATGCTTGTTTAAAAAGAAAGTGACCAAAGATTTAAACACCTTCTCCTTTTGGCAAAATTCCACGTATTTTTCTTCAAAAACATTGTATTTGTTGTGATTTTTGAAGTGTTGGCAGATGTTTGGCCACATATCTTCCATTAATATATATATATATACACACACACACACACACACATATATATATATATATATAATATATATATATATATAAAGATCTAGGCAAACCTTTTCTTGCAATTCTCTGAGAATCTCAACCTTTGATAAAACAGAATGCCAAAACAAAAGTAGTAATAATGTGGTTGCTGTGGACTTGACCGATTTGGATGTTTAAGGTTTATCTGATTCCATGCTTCCTGAATATGAATAGTTTGGTTTCTGGAATAATAGAAATTTGGATAGATATTTCATTATCTCAGCTGGATTTTTGAAGAAATGTTAGTTAGTTTGTGGGTATGTTGTTCTAATTTATCAATGAAATATTATATTCAAATACAGCATAACTTTCTCCCATTTGCTTTATATATAAAATAATATCAATTTATCAGTATCCCTGAAGATTTCTAATTGACAAAATTCTAACAAGGGTTATTTTATCTTACTTTTTTTTGTCAGCAAAAAATTTGTCGGCAATTGAATAGATATTTAACTTGGACTGTCATAATTTCTGTAATATAAATAGGAGATTTAAAATAACTACCCTGCGGAGCCGTATTTTCTTTAGGTTACATAACATCTCAAAAAAGAAGGCAAAGTGGAGACTAAAAAACATCACACAATTGATTTTAATGTTTTTTGAGTTCCAAGAGAAAGTCAGTTGCAGGACTTCCACGTCAGTTCTCAGGAGGCTTAGGATGAAGGAAATGTGAGCACTCTTCACACTTTTTCTATACAAGTGTATGTCAGTGTTCCCTGCTTTTCCGCTGCCTTTGTATGCAGTATTTTATGCCTATCCTTACAGATATCTTTGATCAGGATCACTTAGGATGTATCAAAAAATCTGCTTCCCCAGGGGCTCACAAAAGATGACAACAGATGAGTATATATTGTTTTGTAGGGAATAGCCACCCAAAAACTCCAACTCGTATGACTGCTAATAGGAAGAACATTTCAAATTACTAAAACAAAAAAAGAAAAAAATGATCGCTCCTATCCCCTCCCTCTAAATCTCTGTAGTTACAATAGCTGTGTCATTCCATTTCTCAGACATCCCTCAGAGGGATCAGACAGTGTATTTCTTATTATTTTAATTAGAATGGAAAACATAACACTATGATGACATAACATCAATGGATATAAATGCAGTCGCAACTAAGAATGCATTTTGTCAAAAATCTCTTGCCTTATGAAAGCAGTTCTGCTCAGATTCAGAAGGGTGGAATTATTATTCCTTAGTATTTCTGACATATTACACGGAAGAAAAAATATACTGAAAACTTTGTGTGGCAAACAAAAACCAAGGGATCTGCCAGAAATACTGACTGCAGTATACTGCATTTCTTAAGTATGCAGTGAGGTGTGATCTTATTTCTGGAGATATGCCATACTACTTGGTCTAAAAACAACAATGTACTGCTGTCAAAAAGACAATGGAATATAATTACTGAGGAGGTATTTTCTGCAAAGGATCATGTGAAGACAATACAAAAGCAGAAGAAAACTATTATTAGGATTACATTTTTGTTACCAGGGGATTTTCTGCTTTATGTTGAAGACAATTTACTATTAACTTTTTCCACTCATGATTTCTCAAAAAATAGAGGAGTGAAATAATACTAAAAGCAAGTTTTCTAAATTAAGATTCTAGATTAAGGGAGGAACGGCACACCATGTCACACTTTAGCGACCACAGTCTGGTTCTAATAGTCTAATAATCCTTTCCCCATGGGAAACTAACACTGAAAAATGTATCAGAAAAGAAAGAATATTCCAATCCACCTTAGGTTAAAGATTTGGGGGTTCATTTTGAAAACAGGGGATCAAATTTAGGGAAACAACATTTTTTATGAAGTTGCACTTTATAAAAAGGGTTTATTAAATAGCAAAGAAACTTCCCTATTGTAACAGCATGTGCAAATACACACTTAATACATACTTAAGTATCTGCATTACTTTGTCCTTGCTAGTGGGGACCTGGCTGCCCTCTCCACTCTTGTACCTTAAGAAGCAGTTATGCAGCACAGTGATTTGATGAAGCTCTTTCTCATGACATTCTGGAAAATGATTCAACTAATGGCTTGGAGGGCAAGTCCAATTTTTTGCCTCATTGTCTGTGTTCTGACTCCAACCTTGTATAACATTTTGGAGAAAGTTCGCCTTTTCTGTGCTGTGCTGAGTAAATATTTTGTCAGTTGTTAAGGATGAGCTACGGAGTAAGACCCAGCAATGTATCCAAATTCAGCAGCGAGACTTGGAACCGTGTTAGAACTTTTTCCAGATTGTGATTTGTAATGTCTTTCAGAAGCCAGAAGAAAACCGACCACTTGAACTGTTACAGAAAGGCTGAATGAACCCTTTTCAGAGCAGTGAAAATGTTTTTCCACACAGCTGAAAAAAAGAAATCATTAAAGCAGAAAGGGGTGGGTGGCAAACAGGGAAGTTTACTTCCTTGCTGTTCCATCGTGTGGCATCTTTCCAAATGAGGAGCAATATCTGCACTGCACCAGACAGAAAAAACCTTTCTGGATGAGGCAAAAATATTGAAATGGCCAGTACTAGTGTAAGATTCTGAAACCAAGCTACATATGCCGAAGAAACACACACGTTAACAGTTTGTGAGGAATAAGCAAAGAAAATGCAAATAAAGGCTGCTTGACTTCCTGTCTCCACAGTGGAACTATAGAGAAAAAGGCAGAGAAGAAGACTAAACAAAGACTCATTTCAGGAACACAATTATTTGATCTTTGTTGCAGCCAAGCAATTACTAGCAATGATGATCACTAAAACTGAATTCCACCACTTAAGCGTAAAAAACATTCAGCTTATGAATTACTAAATAAAGAGAATAAAAAGTGGGCACAAGTATGCAGCTCAGCATTAATCTATAACAGTGTCATGGTAACCGTTTGTCTGTACTTTTTATGTTATGCCTAACATAAAATCTCTACAGTAATAATCTGTGAAAAAGAGAAATACAAAGACCTCTGTACTTGGTGCTGTTCCTTGGACCAGTTAAGGAACAAAATATCAAAGTATCTTCCTTTTCAATAAAACAGTCCTTCCTCATTTAATTTTGACTGCAGCTGTATTAAAATAATTGAGTCTTGAGGTCTTTCTGTTAAGAGAGACATTGTCTCTCTTCTACTGATGTAACTGGGGCCTGAAAAATAATTTTTACAGTTTGCATGACAAGGTATGGTAGGCCAGCAGGAAAGCAAAGGCAGAGAAAGAAGACAGAAACAGAAAACGTTTCTGTCCTTAGTGAAAGCTACACCAGAGGAAATTTCCGTCACAACCACAACTATGCAGTAGTCAGAAAAACGGCAAGTAGTTTCACTTTCTTCCAGGCATCTGTCTGTATGTCCATCCATCCATCTATCCACCCTTCCTTTCCTCCCCTTCCCTCTTCCTTCCCCTCCCCTCCCTCATTCTTCCCCTCTTGATCTCTCCCTCCATTTTCTCTTTTTCTCTTTCCTTCCTTCTCTCTCTCTCTTTTTCTTCTTTCATGCTTTCTTGCTTTTTCTCTCTCTTCCTTCCTTTCCTTCCTCCCTCTTCTCTCCTTTTTTTATATCTGCCTCATTTCGTCCTGTCCTTCTTCCTCTCTTCTGTTTCTCCCCTGCTCTTTCACTAAAAAAAGATTTCTTTTCGTGAGGTACAGACTTTGGGATACTGGAATGCTTTTTCTAGCAGAGGAGAGGGTACTGTCTCACTTGGGACATTTTTTAGACCACATTTAAAATCAAATCTGGCTAATGGTGGTAATCACTGATTGACTTTTGCCGCTTTGGGCATGCTCCAAGCAAAGAAATCTAGTTCTGGAGTGAAGGTGATACTGAAAAGCTAATGGAAAGCCAGAAGGATTTAGTTTTTGTTGCAGCTACTGCAACATTGGCAACAGCATCCAAAATGACTCACTGAATCACCAGGCAATAGAAATTGACAAAATTTATAGTTTTCAATCTGTAAAAAGAATAATTCTTGATAGAATTTAATCTTCACTGTGAAGACATTTTGTTTCCTTAGTTCATTCATAAGCTTACCTTCTTGCTCTCTCTTTAGCTTCACGAATATCAAGTCAGACAAACAAAAGCACACGCTTAAATTTCTTCTCCAGATCACTATGTGGCACATATCAAGGGATGCCTGCGCTCCTCTGGCTTATCCCAGAAGCCCTTTATGTGCTGTCCTCCCATGCCATCCCATCCCAGTTTCAGGAAATCCCACTATGCTCTTACACCAGCAGCTCCTATATAGCACCCTTTTCCATCTGCTCTCCATCTGCTGTGTTGGCTATAGGCCCTCAGCTCAGCCCTTCCCCGTCATCTCCAGAGCTGTGCACTCCTCCTTGCCATATCACAGCCTTCCCCTCATTCCTCTGCCCCTGATTTCACATGCCTCCGTTCTTTCTCCATTCTTGTTTCTTTTCTTTCGCTGAATGGACAGCCATTCACATATTGATCTTTGATTCATGAGAACTGACACAGAAGTGGCAAAATCAGCTGAAGAAGCCATAGGCAAGAAGCTTCTTTTCGTCTGGTGCTTCTGGGAGAGCTAGTAGGAGACTGCCCCAGCCTGCAACTGGAGCTTGAAAGCGTGACCTTACTGCAAATAGCAAAGCAGGACAGTTCAGAGCAATGTGTCAGGTGTGCAGAAGTAATACTTACATATCTCTAAGTGCTGTCAAAAAAATTGTTAGAGGAATAAAAAGCTTCTGGGGTAAGTCTAGAGAAGGATGGTTGGGTGTCATATGGCACATGCTGTTTTCCCTTTTTAGAATGGCTTTCAAAAGTTGTCAAAGCTACATTCCTAAGCTTTCTTGCCACACTTTCTGGCTAGTCTTGAAAATTACATTGTAGACCTACCAGAGACTGCAAAGTCAGTATAGATCGAAAGATCTCTCTGAGCTCGCAGTGCTTCAACTCTGGAAATTTTGTTGAACCCCACTGGCTTCATGAATATAACAACCCCCAAAAAGAGGAAGGGATATATTTTGGAAAATGTTAACTCAACTAATTTCTGCATAATGGAGATAAGGCATGAGATGACAAAAGGATCTCTGGTTGTTCCTTAAAAGATTGCTCAAGCAGGAGAGCAAAGAAGCTTTTTCTAAGATTATGATTTCCTCATATAAGGAAACAGCACAACATGGATGGGGCAAGGCATGAAATCTGTGATTTCCTTTCAAGATCTGGTCCCATTTTCCACCCAGATTTATATCTAATGTCAATGTAACTTTGCTCATTTAGGGAGGCCAGTCTCTCTCATGCGACTGTATACTTTTTGTTAGCTGGTAGAATTCTGGAACACCATCCAACAGGAAATATTATTTTATATAGACAACTGACCAAATCCTAAAGGTCTTTATCATGTGTTATTTTTACTCAGTGTTCTCTCAGGCAAACTTCAATACAGTCCCAGCACCTAATGGAAGTTTGCCTGAGGAGAAAGTGGGTAAGAATCTCATTTCTACTGACTTCAGTAACAAAATCTTTCATATCCTGAAACTTCCTCAGTCACCTTCTATCTTCCCATATAATACTGCTTATACCCAGCTGTCTGGCTATTATTCCTAAGTTGTACTCACCTGAATATCTGCTAGTACCATAACCAATTGGCACCACTGGTACCAGGCATAGTACCTGGCAACAATAGGTTTTTGCAACTTCTTCCTAAGTTTCAATTATTTGTCTTTGTTGCAGCCTTGAGGAACTGCACCAGCTCATACATTATCACAGAGAAATTTCAATTCGCTTATCAGAAAGGACCCAATATGTTGTCAAAGATATGAAAAAACTGCCATTGCCTATTTCCGGTTCACAGATGATATTCCAGTGAGATTGCAGGTGCAGATCTTCTTAGCATTTCAACAGCCAAAGTCCTTTCCTTTTTGTGTCAAATTTATAATATCAAAAAGAAACATCACACTGAACTCCCAAGTCATTTATGCATGTGTTTCTAATCATTTTCTTTCATTCTGCTATCCAAAATTAGAAACTGTATTAGTAAACTAACACAAGATTTCTCTGGTTTATCTTTTCATCATCCTGCTGGATCAAGGAATGAAGTAATAAGAATGTATTGATATATGTTAAAAATCACAGTCTGCTCACATTTATTTATTTTCAGATAAAACCAAGAAAGAACTATCCTTGGAAAGTAAGCACCATTCAAATAAAAGGCACTGCTCCAAGAAAAAATAAAATGTATTGTTTTTCTCAGCAGTCTGAGCAAAGGTCTATCTCAATAGCGTGTTCAATGTGTTTATAAACCATAAAATTTGACTGAAGTGAATGAAGGGACAGAGTCAGTGACTAAGTAAGGAGATAGTAGGTAACAGAATCAGGAAACTAGATATAAACCACCACAGGATTAACTAAACAGACCTAGTCCTCTGATCAACTCTACTTGGCATCTGACCTGAAAGAATTTGCACTGCATGTATACTCACTTCCTGAGTTACTAAGTCTAGTTTCAGTGGTGTACGAGCGCTACCTTTCTTACCGGTTCCACCACATTTCTGAAAACATACTAAAATATATATATATATATATTTTATGAGCATGTTCAAGTTACTTGCTTAGAAAAAAACCCATCATTTCTGGGATATCTGTCAATTCAGACTGAGGTACTTTTTTTCATTTTTTAAGCTCAATGACTGAAAGTAAATTCCTGCAATTCTGTTTACTGCCATGAAGAAATTGACACTGCATCTTGGTAGCACATAAGATGAAATATGGTGAAGAAAGAGCCTAATAAGGCAGGCAAACATCAAAAAGCAACTGAACACAACTTGAGAAAAACATTTTAAAATTTTTCTTGGAAAGGTTTATATATTTTATATTTTCTGTAATACAATTATAGAATTTTATTTTCTATGAATATTATTATATGTTTTCTAAAATCTGTGAACACGCTTCTTAAAAAGCAAACCATTGGATAATTCCTGAGTGCACTGAAAGGAATGACAAAACTTCTATTGATATTACAGGGACAAGATTTCACTGCATATATATAAAAAGAAACTACATCAAATGACAAAATTCAGTAGTAATATGTTTTGCAAGGTTGGCAGGGTATGTTCACAGTTTGAGAATGATAAAGACACAATATTAATTAAATATTTTTCAGAGACAGGAACTAAACTTATGCATATTTTGTAAGTTTTTTCATATTATGCTGCTTTATCCTGAATTTTGAATCACATATATTTGACCCCTCTGAGAAAAAGACTTAATAGAACTTTATTTCAAGAATGATTCAAGATACCTAATGAAGTTTTCTCAACTTCAGCAATAGGAAGACAATATAGAAGACACCCTTACATCTGTTCTTGAGCTTCTACATTATGTAAAAAAGAAATAAACAGTAGAAGGGGTGCTACAAGCAACCAGAGAAAAGATTCCTCCAGCACGTGCTCCCTGAGGACAGCTGTGTGGCTATCCTCAAGCATACCAGACATACCAAAGTAGAAGTGTATCCTACAGCACCACTGAAATTTCACACCATACTGCAGCCCAGTGGGTAGCTTGTGCAAATCACCGTAATTTAGACAACATAAATGACAGCACAGTTCCTTCCTGCCTATGGAGCAGGAAAAGTTCAGGATGATCTCGAGAGAGTTTAACACTTCCATTGCTTCTCTGTTCTCCGGGCCACGAGTGTCACACGATTTAAAGGCACAACACAGGATCTTGTCAACAGCCCCAAAATCTGTAAACCAAGAATTTCTTCACATTTTAGTTAATGGTTATCACCTTTTCCATATTGTTATCCTATGTTCCAACCAAAGACCTAGCCAGCTCCTTCTCTGGGGTAATCTAGAAGGACAGGATTATTGTGATTCTAGCTTTGGCAACACCTTTCATTTTCATCTAGGTATGTTACCGATTTTGTCACTAAATTTGCATTTTGGAGGGAACAGAAACCAAAACTAAATAAACAGCAAGACGGAATGTTTTTAAACTTTTCATCTGCGGCTATTTTCTACCCTTAATCTTGAGAACTTCTGTAACAAACTAAAAGTCTGGGGAGGAAAACTTAACAATCTTAATTAATTTAATTTCCCCCTTCAGAGTATAATTTATTACTGTTTCCAAAATTATCTTCCACAGACTACTGCAGCAACAAACACAAGTCCATGCTGATCAGAATATAATCTCACTGGCTGATCTAATGTCACTGAGAGAAAGAGAGTCTTATAAAAAATGTCTAAAGACTAAACATTGAAACTAGTGCCAAGTTTCATTTGACTCATTCTATCTAGAAGCTGAGGCCCATATAGCCAACGTTCTCGTCTGCCAGAGGTCCACGTTCTCAACTTCAAACACATTTTATATTTGCCAGTCATACTTCCAGTAATCACTAAGTTCCAATAAAGAAGGCATTTAACAGCTCATATGACATCATACGCTATATTTAATTTTCTCTTAAAAATGCACTAACAAACATTTTTTTAAAGTATAAATTCTTTATAAATGAAATATAAACTGTATGGTTGTGGCTACACAGACGACTATGTGTGAGGGAGATTTTGAAAAGCAAAGGCTCTAATTCAGCTTTTCTGAAAGGTCCTAGATTTTATAAACTCAGACCAGAAGCTTTCAAATAAAGCAAAAACGTGAATGTACAGAAGTATCAAACATACGTTATGCGGCAGTTCATGCTACAAGTCAAAAACAACTCAAGAATGAGGCATGTAAATAACATTGTAATTTTGTTGGTTCTGGTGGAGTTTTAGATAACCAGGAAAATTTTGCTTAAGAACAAAATGATAAAAAAGAGCTATGAGATTTCTGCATATTTCAGCTCTATACCTCTAAACTGCAATGTTCTGAAGCAGCTGCTGAAAAAAGGTAGAAAGCCTTTGACATTTCTGATACTCCTAGAGAGAAGCAGAGAGTTAGCCTCCTCCCATATTCTAGTTAGTAGGCTGTGTAAGCGTACACTGGTGTTTGAAGACAGAGCAGGGAGTATCAGAGGCTAGACTACCTTTTCCACAGGTTTTCTTAAATAAAGCAGACCTGTGGGACAAAGGAAAAAGGCAGTGGTCTCGGGTGGCAGTTTGTGGTTTGGGAAAACATCAAGGCTGCTGAGTGTGTGTAGTGCTGGGGAGTGGGGATTTGAGTGTGGGCAGGGCAAGGCTTTGCTGTATCTCATCTAGAAGGAATCCTGGAAAATGTAATCCCAGGATCTGCTGGGATTTGCAGACCTCCATAGAAAGGCATATTTGGAAGGAGTGCAAGATAGAAGCCTCCTTTCTAATAACTTAGGGAAGTCTGAAAGAAGCTGGAGAAGATGCGAGTTTCTCCTGTAAGCAGGGAAAAAAAAATCTACTTGTTTGACTTGCACTGTCAAACTCTTGAAGGCAGCCAGTAACTTACCACAGAAACACCTGGGATAGTTTTAAATTCTGCGAGCGTGTCTGTTTTTCATTTTTAACTTTATTACAAGAGTTTTTAGTTGTTTGTTTGTTTAGACTTTACCACTAGAGCTCTGGGGAGAAAACTCTCCTCAGAGAGAAGCTGTATTGTTTATTTTTAAAATAATTTAATAGGCAAAGCCTGCAAGGAAGATTGGCCTGTAACAGGCAGGAAAAGCAAACACAGTAGTAATAGATTCAAAGGTTAAAGCACAGTCAAAGAGGAAATTAATTAGTTATTATATGCCTTCAGCTCCCTACCCATCCTTCCATCCAAATCTACTGGCATAACTGCACTCCAGCTCTAGGTACATCTTCAGGAGGATGATGAGAATCAGATACCCCAGCATCACTGGAAGATGCAACACACATTACACATGTAAGCTCCAAGCAACACCGGACAAGTGCACTACGCACTACCATTGCTAGGCTGCAACACTTATACCTAATAATTGACTGACTTAAGGCCAGGAAGGCTCCCTGTGATTGAAATTTGACTTCCTACAGAGCCTAGGTTATAGAATTTCATTGGAGAACTGAAGGAAACTGTTCTTACTAAATATACATACATCACTGCATCCAATGTGATAAGGTTTAACTACAGATTGTCATGTGGGTGCAAAAGACTTATCCATTTCCCAATCCACTTCTATAGCTGGATTCTTTTATACTAGCTCTTGGAAAGCTCACAGCAGCCAAATTAACTTCCCAGCACACACAACTTAAATTAAAGCAGCATTTCAGATTCCTTCATTTCTGAAACGACTCCCTAACCTTCTTTTCCCCAATATTAGATTAATAAACCAACACCCTCCAAAATTCCGGTTCACATTGCAGTAATCAATCTATTTTGCCTGGCTTACTTAACATCATCCTTTCTGTAAGTCTCTATTATCTTCAGGAACTACCCTGAAGCTGTAAGGAACTGTAAAAAGTGTTTATGTAAATTAAAACATCATTAAAGACTGCCAAGAAACTCTACAGTGTGCTACCAAAATAAAACTTCAATATTCTTTACGTACAAAACCCCCAAGCCTAGGTCAAAATAGCTTTGCAGTTAAAACAGCCATACAGTTGCATACTGAAATTAGAAAATTACTGTCAAAAAGAGTTTTTAGCAGAAAATGTAGTCTGGGCAAAACTGAATTTTCTGTGGGACATTTTTGATTTTGACAAGATTTTTGAATGTTCATTTACTCCTATAAAACAACCCAAAAGGTCAGACTACTTCAACTTAGCTGCTTTGTGGGGCATTCTGTCTTCCTCCAGCAGCCTCTTCAGAACAGTGTAGCCTTTGGAGAAAAGTTCTCAAGCACCTAATGAACTATTTCTCTGCTGTGCACTGAGTTGCCTGGTTAAACAACAGCTTTCATGATGCAGTTCAGCCACTCCTCAAATTGACTAGTTTGGAGCAAAAAAAGTGCCATCATGAAATACAATAGGAAAATGCACTTCAGGGATGAACTGAGAGTGAAATATTTTGTGATTTCCAGATATAAAATGCTTTATATATATATATATATATATATATATATATATATGGATAAATACACTGGTAGAAAATAAGTAAATAAAAACAAAAATCAGAACTAAACATTACCATTTTTTGCCTCCACTTATGACATAAAGAGTAAATATCATCTATGGATGTATAATAAAAAGAGGTGAATAATAGATATGCAGGCTAATGTATGTCCATATAGTAGTGGTGCATTTGGGACTGTGAGACTCTGAAATGCTATGTGCTAGGGCTGGATTATCCATGCAGTACTTATACGTAGAGTATATAGAACATATCTTTGCTAGACTTCTATCATTCTATCCATGCTAGCAGGAAAAGAGAGAAACAGACTGTTAATGTCTTCTGGCTTATTTGGGGCTGGGGAGGAAAAAGAGGAATAATTAATGCAAAATTCCAGCCAGGTAAACAAACCTGCAGAGTTTGTTGCTCTTCATGGGGAAAATGTTTTGTTTGAACGCAAGAAGAATGAGTGCTCGAGAGGGCTTTAAAATGTGTCCAAGTCCAGGGAATCATTCACAGAAATAGAGTAGGTTAAACAAGTGACAAGTTCACATCGGTCTTTAGTAGCATTTTAAGTCGTTGAAGTGTTATTCCTAGTCAACCAGCATGTGTGTAGACTGTTTATTGCATACAATGCCTTTTCTCTGTCAGGCTCTCCCGTTAAAATAAGCAACACTGTGCTTCATGAAGGGTAGACGGTGACTGCTGAATTTTGCTGTAAGGAAGAATAAGGCTGTTAGGGAAAATCAAATTAACTCCAAGGGGACACTGGACTCACGGTTCTGTATCAGTAACAACATGCTGTCAGTGAGGTGCCCCCTAGGAAAAAGAGGTTATTACAGTAGGGGCAAGAAGATCCACTAAAGTTATTGGGAGATTGGAGATCTACTGTGAGACCCTTAAGAGTCTTAATCTGATCAGTTTCTCCGAAAGAAGAAATGTCCCTGTATAGAAAACAGTGATACAAAACAAAGAATAAAGGGTTCTTTAACGTAGCAGTGGAAAACATAATAAGCTGAAGTCAGACAAGTTAGAAATTTGGAGAAGAATTAGCACTGACAATGAGTAATGACAGGAGCAAGCTGTTAAGGAAAACAGAAGATTGTTTATCTCTTCAGATCATGACCAAATGCCTTTCTGGAAGATGAGCTTCAGCGAAACAAAAAGTACAGGGCTCACTACAGGTGCAAGCAAAATGTTATGGCCTGTGTTAAACAGGAGGCCAGACAAAATGATCTAATATACTTTCTGGCCTCAAATGCTGTGAACGTCTGGGTTCGTCTGCATGATATTTTGTCGGTAGGTGAGAACTCACTCTCTGAGTCTGGATGAATCCAAGCCAATAATGAACTAGGAGCTGTGTAGTTGTGGTTAGCATGGTGCACAACCTAATAAACTTGCTTCTAGCTTGAGGCTGGCTGATGTCCGGCCAGCTCAGAACACAGTTAAAATAAAGTTGCATCTGTCTGCAAGATACCACAAAAATACACCTACCCATAGCCAGCAATCCAGCCACCCTGCTATATTTTTACAGATAACGAGACAAAAGGCATGCCTATGCCATATCCAGGAATGCAGTGCAGAAATCTGTGAGATGGCATCAACTGAGTTAGCCTGGAGCAAAGGCTAATAAGGTGCTTTTTTCACCTGCCGGTTTACCTTTATTGAGACTTGGGTAAGCACAGTTTCTCAGCAGAGAATTCTGCACTGACTAGAACAGCACAAAATGGTGGAGCAGAGTCCTGAGGGAAGTGTATTTTCCAAAAGGGCTTATGTCACGGGACTGAATTCATGATATGAAGAAGTACGCAAGCAAACTACAAACTAAGAAGTAAAAGGGAGACATTTATTCCACTTGGGCCAATCAGCCCCAAAATGGTAAGTACCAAGAAGGAATTAATCTAGAGAAAGCACTAACTGCTTCTCCAGAAAAGAGGACATAGCAGAGCACTTCTGAAAATATCTGAAGATTTGTCAGAAGCATCAGAAGGAAAGTTTAGACTGTGCACAAAACTCAATAAAAGAAAGAAATACAAAAGTAGAAAACAATAAACATCAGCAAATATTTAAAGCAAAAGCTCCTTTGCAGCAGGTTGTACTTAATGTGAGACATAGTCTCTTCCAGGAATGACTGACCATCGTATGGTTTTTAAATCATTTGGTTCTAAATTCAAAGAATTAATACATTGCTCCCAAAGACTAAATAAGGCAGTAAGCCTATTCTATCTGCAGTAGCTGTGATTCTGTAAGAAGTCCTAAAGCTCTAATAACTGTGAAAGATGAAAAAAATTACTGATATTTTAATACTCGGTACAAAAAATGTTCCGTGTTTCTTACAGGAGTAGTGGAGTAAGTGACACATCCTACATTCAAAGCATTATCATGCATTTCATGACATTTGGCATCTTTTCTTAAGGTGTCAGATCCTCAATTAAAGTGATTAGCTGATAATATCACCTTTCCTTTAATAAAAAGCAGTTTTCTAATCCTTCAGGCTGTGAAAAAGAATTTATAAAAGGGACTCTAAGGATTAAAAGCATCAAGACAAAATTTCAAAACACATATATTTTTGAGACTGCTCTTTTTAACCCTGACCACTGATATATTAATGATTGCAGGTTTACTTTCAAGACAACTGACAACTGGTAAAGAGCCCCAAAACACTGGCATCAGCAATGGATGCTCAGAGTTTATTCACAGGTTTCACAATGAGACTCCATGAAGAAATACTTAGTGAGAAGGAATGGTGTCTGAACAGTATTAGTACATATGGCTTATTCTATAGGATAGCTCCTGAAAGTGTTCTGTACAGTTAGTTTCTGTGGGAGGACAGTTCCTTGAAAGAATAATATCCAGTTGAATGAACAGAGTGTTTAGAAAAAAGGATGGAAGAGAGAGGAGTTAAGCAATATTTCAACTACTGCAATAAAGTATAAAACACAAAGGTAATTTTAAAAGGCTTATCAGTTGCAAAACAAACATTTAAGACAATAATAACCTCCTAAAAGTTGAGTTTTATGATAATCATGTGACCTTTCAAGTTGAAAACTCTCCTTCTTCCATCTCTATTGTGCACGAGTACGACTCTCAAAAATGCACCACTTCAGTTGCTGTGCTAGGGACAAAAACAGGATGGATATTAGACACTGGAAACTCTCCATTTGCCTTTACCACAAGCTTTTTTTTTTTTTTTTTTTTTTTTTTTTTTTCCCATGGATCATGAGAAGGGCAGCTGGGCATTCCCCTGAGGCAAACAGAGATGTTTTCAGTACATCAAGCAACAGGAATACTCCCTGGCAACATGTCTATAATAATATGTTCTAAATACAACTTTCTGTATGGCACCTTAGGCTATTTGGCAGAGGTCATAATTTAATGTCCATTTGTTTGCCTTGAATTTATGTAGGGAGCAGAACAACTGAACAACATCCTTTTAAAAACTAGACATCTTATTCAGCTACATAGATGCTCCGAACTAGTCAACACATTCAGAAAGTATAAGAATTTGTGTATCATCATTATCCATTTCTCAATCAACAAGTTTGAGTTATTATGATGAAAGAAATGTACTTAGTCATAGCGTATCTGGCCAGTGGAAAGATTCCAGCCCACTCCTTGTCCCAGCACCTAGTTTCCTTATGCAGTCTCTTGGGCCCACACTTTGATGAAAAAGTGAAAAGTGAGACAATGCACAAAATGCTATCCAAGGCTTCACTATGGATAGACCTGCAAAATAAAGGAGGCTTCTGGGTCTCCTTCAACGTCATGAAGCTTTGCTCTACACAGATCTAAAGCAAATGTTACCTCGTGGCCTTTCCACAGCACTAGCTTGGGTAAACAACTATCTCTGGCTCAACGTCTGTGTTACACAGGTCAGCTGAGTTCTCCCTGGGTAGCTGATAAAAGCTCACCAACTCCTTCCTCACCTGTCTGGTAACATATCAGCTTTGGTAAAAGGTACAAACACTGCAAGAGAAAGAGGATTTCCAACTCTCAGATGCTCTCAGAAAAGCTACTTTCTCTTTGCATCTCCATGAATCACAGCTGTAGCAGCCCTCTTTACTGAGCAAACACAATTTATCTGTCCTGCTGATGGTCCTTTCTTTTTGTACATCTGGAGACTGTTAACTGTTTCCTACATGGTCTGAGTTTTAGCAGCAAATACACTCCTGAAAACTCTTGTAAAATAGATCTGTTTGTATTAACTGGACACAGGATACCAGACTGATGCTGTATTGGAGACTTTATTCTCCCTTCCTCTTCGCTCAGACATTTCACCTTGACCTGTCCTATGAAATAATAAGGCAATCATGTGTTTTAGTAATTGGAAGTTCAGAACTGAAAAGGCTGAAAGCTGAAAATAATTTAAGCATGACATCTCTTCTGTTTAGGAGAGCCTGAATACATATGAGCAGTAGAAGTCCCAGCCAGAACTCAAACTTGACTCTGTGAGGCTGTGACTTTCCCTTGGATACCAACAGCTTACACCAACCTCTGTTTTTGCAAAGTCATAATTTGCTGCCATGGAAAGAACTGTATTAGCAGAAACTAAGCACATTGCTTCAAATCTTTGAGGAAAGAAATACTCCATGAGGGGAAAAAAATACATATATGTATATATATTTTTTGCAACTACAGAAAAGAAGAAACCAGATAAATATCATTAGGGGGAACACAGAGTGGCGTTTGGGAAAATGTTTTTAAGTGGCTAACATGGAAGAAAAACTACCCAAGTCTGAAGTAGTAAAACTTACTACCCTTCCAAGCCCTTTCAAGAGAAGACCAGATACAAATTTATCGAAGGACTTATTTGGTGCAAAAACACTTCTGCAAAAATATCTTTGTGGAATATTCAAGCTACTTATAGATGAAAGTAGGAAGGGCAAGTTAAATGCTCTGCAGTAGTAAATTGCCACAGTCAACCACAGATAGCAAGATACACTAAAGATACCTATGAAAAAAATCA
Organism: Rhea pennata; assembly: GCF_028389875.1. NCBI lineage: Eukaryota > Metazoa > Chordata > Aves > Rheiformes > Rheidae > Rhea > Rhea pennata. Next base: position 62,598,904 of record NC_084665.1, read on the forward strand.
CTAGTAACAAAGAACCAATTCAAGAACTGCAGAATGCCTTCCACTCTATGCAAGCAGGAAAAGCCTGCACCCATGAAATCACCAGTGTGCCTGGACCAGACAGAAGAGGAATAAACTTTAAAACCGAAAATGTGAGAATGAAAGAGATGATGGTTTATATCAGCTAAATAATTGCTCCCTTATCTCAATTTCTCAGTTTACTCTGGTTTTAGATCCTATTGCTGCCAAATTCCCATCTTTTTTTTTTTTCTTTTTTCTTTTTTCCTTACGGGTTCAGTTTCTGTGTGAATTTGAAGGAACTTTGCACCCTTCTGCACCAGAAATCTCTGCTGTCAAAGCTGTTTGCTGCCTACACTGCGACATCACTGTGCTGCACAACGTGGCAGAAGACATAACGCACCCTCAACTGCAGCCTGAGGCTTGCTGCCGCTGCTATTATGTCAGGAAAGCATGCTTGCACGGAGACTGTGCCAATGGGTATATCTCATTTCAGGATTTATGTCATGAATAAAGGTGGTGTAATGCAAGATACAGAAAAGATGAGTCTGGCTGGCTTACATCTAATTTACATCTGGGTGTGTATAGGTATTAATTGCAGAACTCACAAGGCCTTGGCTGTGCTGTAGCTTCACAAATTCAAATACCACTCCCACTCCAAGTGAGCACCGCATTCTGTAAAGGGGGTTACTACCCAACATTCATCATCAGATACTCAGCAAAGTAAGAAAGAATAGTTTTTATTTCTGGTATAAATCACAGAGAGCACTAAAACCCTTTTTTGCAGCCAAACCAAAAGTTTTCTCATGATCTCTCACAAAGTAACTTAAAAAAAAAAAAAAAAAAAAAAAGAGAGAGAGACAAGCTGTAGCTTTGAGATGATGAAACAGCGTATCATTTTTAAAGAGCTTTGCATACCATTCTTACTAAGGTAAGATGTGTATGATGGACAGAGTCCTGTGGTGTAAGAAACTATCTTCGAAGATTTTGAAAATGTCAGAACTTGAACCTTCCAACCTGCAGGCCACTGTGAGAAAGCTGATGCAAGACTTCTGGCAAGGAGAGACTGCCTGTCAAATTCCCACTAATCAGTAATAAGGGCAGCTGGAGAAACTGGCCTCTGAAAGAGTAAAAATGCTTGAAACCTCAGACTAACTTCTTTAGAAACACAGTCACTTCTGAAGAGAGTAGTCGATCTATGTACATGGATAGATATAGGCTAATGTCTATAAATAGTTCCAACCTGGCAGCACTACAGGAGTAACACAAGCCAGACTGTGGTAGCAGCCAGCTTTGCTATAGAACTTTTCATTTTAATGCCATCTTGCTTCTTGCCTTAGGAGATGCATTGAAAACAGGTCTGGATAGTACATTAAAACTCTATCATGCTTTCAACAAGGTTTCATAAGGTTACACCAGTAATTTTTCAGTATCATTTTAGAAAACACTACTTTTTCTTCAGTTCAATCTCTACACAATAACCTATGAAATTCCTAGATTTCACTATTTACATAAAAATGCCAAGTAATATCTCCTTGAAATACAGTTTATATACCTAGTCCAGTAAAGTATCTCTACAACAGAACTAACAGCAGTAAAGAACCTTATACTGAAAAAATTCAGATAAATTAGCCAGATTAAAGTATAGAAGCAGATATTCTTCATTCCTTTTGTTGCTCGTTATTTTAAACTGATATACATAACTTATTCCTTCAGCATGAATGTCACGCCTTCTCAATAATAAAAAAAAATAGAACAAGAATAAACACGCCTAAGTAGAAACACCTTTAACATTGACATGTTTAATTCATTTGTTTGCAAAGTAATCTGAGATATCTGGAAAGATTAAGCACTATTTCTTTTTGTTAGTGAAGGTTAGAAGATGGTTGGAAATTCTGCTGCAGTAACACTAAAGAGACTGGTTTTCATGAATATAATAAAATAGTAGATTCTCAAGTACATCATATCTGCATTGAATACACTGAGTGGTACAGACAAATGGCAGGAGAGAGAGGTGTGAAGTCATACCACTTTTCTACCCTTCTGACACTGTAGAGCTACTAGGGCCTGCAAGAGCAAATCAGAATAATATTCAGTTCTAACATGTACTCAGAATAACTGCCTTGGTCCCCACCTGTGAGGGGACTAACCTGGGACACAGTTCTAGTTAAACATTGTCAGAGACCTTTTAATGCCAAGGAACTTTGTAAATTCCTATTTATATTTTGAAATTTCAGACATATTTCCCTTTGAATGTTCAGACTCTCTTTTCTCTGTCTAACAATGTATAGTTGGGATGTTCCATATACAAGCCAATTTGATATAATTTGTTTTCGGGTTCACTGCAAAATGTTCTTCTTTACACTGTAAAACTTACTAAAAGGCTGTACAGTATTATGTTACACGGTAATGGTATTTCCAGAAAAAAAAAGGAATTACACATGAATAAGGCAATGAAAGTATGCAGGTAACCATGGCTACTGTTGTGAACCAAATAACATTTTTTATACAGCTGGGAATATTTGTATATTTGCCAGTTAAGCGGTAGAGTTCAGATTTGAGACAGGGCTAGTAAACACTGAATTCTTGTTTGAAGAAAGGTACTTCCCAAAGAGGATGCAGGCCTCTACATCATACTACTGTGGATTTTGGTGTAATTTTTGCCTAGTAAACACATACCTCCTTACTCCCTCCTTCAGAATAATCAAAATACAACTCTTCATGATCACTAATTACACTTCAGTGTCAGTGATACAGTTTTCCACAAGCTATCTTTTCTATCTTAAAGATATTTTCATTTCTGACTCTCTTGCCATATACCTGCAATTGCAATTCCATACAGGCTTTGGAAATAGCTTTGGCTCTATAAAAGCAACTTTTAAAAAATCTCTAAAAAATTGAAATTAAACCCCATCATCTCCTTGATTTTTACTAATGGTAACATCCCCCAGCTGCATTCCAGGACAACAACAGAGAAATCAAGTCTAAATGAGAGAGCAGATGGGACCTTTTCCCCTTTGACCTTTTCTGAATTTTCAAGCTTATCTTTCTTAAATCATTCTTCTGTTTACATGTCATGGTTTCTCTTCTTAAATCAGTTATCATCAGAAAAAGAATGGAAACCTAAGGCATTTTTCTCCAGATTAAAAAAAAGTATGCACAAAATAAAATTCTTTGAAACAAGTTGGTAACAGTTACTATACTAAAAGAAACAGACTAACAAATGCAGTTAGGGAGGCAAACCTATTCCTCTAGTAAAGATAACAAAGTGAACACAACATCTATTGTGTCCAAGTGAAGTAGGACTTAGAGAAACATCTCTCCATGCAAAGATCGAGTCACTTCTTCCTTCCAACAGAATATGAGTTTGAAATCCAAGTGAATTCTCTTTATTTCATTATGATTTGTTTTCCTTGACGGGTTTGGATAGAAAGGATGATTTCTTGATGAAAGTACTAGCTAATGAAGGAAATACCGATTCACTTTGCAGTTCAATCACAAACTTCCTGTAACCTCAGGCAAATTTGGTTTTCTTCTCTCTAATGTGGGGAAAATACTAGTTCTTTTCTCCCTGTTTACCTGTCTTGCTCATTTAGATTGCAAACAATTTGAACTTTTTTTGTATCAGCACTGCTCATCTTAAAATTATGTCAGATGTTCTTTAAAGGGATGGTAAGTACTAATATTGTTATTATTAATAGCTAGTATACCATATTAATATCCTACTATACTATCATAACTGATGATGCAAAGAATAAAACTTCAAGGCACAGTAGGATAGTGCTTGGGAAAACAATTGTGAGATGGTTAATCTAAAAACTCACTAACTGGGGATATTACAGGTAGTAAGTGTAGAAAGCCCTGGGTCATCTCTTTACTTCTGCATAGACAAAGCTGGAAAAAGAATATTGTTCTGCAGCTCATGATTCTGCATAATGGTCCCAAGTAACCAAATGAAGCCAAATTTCTGCATATTGGTCTAGAATAGATGGCCAGATTTTCAACATACACTGTGTACTTTAAACATTTCCCATTCAAGCCCTTTCAAGCTTCTTCTCAGTGATGTACAGTACACACAATTATCACCTTCATGTTCTATGGCTCTCTCCAGCTGACTACTATTATCACCTCTTTATTTCAATATTTAGTTTCCTTTGCTTTGCTTGCTGTTTTTTCCTACAAACAACCTCTATGACTATCACTTTTTCTCTTAGCTTCTGACACATACCTTTTCCTCTTTCTCTCTCTCTGATTCCCTCTTATTTTTCATCTTTTGCTCCTCTGGTTCAGGAGCAAAGGCCAAAATGTCATCCACCTTTGTCCTGATCCAAGAATTCACATATGCATACACACCACCTAAAATGATTTGCAGCTGTATGCATTTTTAAATGACTTGCAGCCAACACACATTTGTTTGTTAATGGGAACATCAGTAAATCTGTACACTAGTAAAGAGATTTTTAATGGATGTTTCCCGTATAGAAAATGATTTCACTTCCTAGTTCTTCATTTTTAAAAATGGTTCAAAATACAAAGCTTAATATACCAATATACATATTTAATCTTTCCCATAAATAGCTCATAACATTTTTCTACATTACATACTGTATTTGCAAAAGAAGCCACAAAAATGTGCATGGCAGTGACTCAGCAGAATGGAACTCTGCATATAGGGTTTACAGAAAGCTGGTAATACTCAAAATAACAGAATAAAAAGCTAAAAGCCTCACAAAGCGATTTTTTTTTTGTCCTGTGGAAAGTGAACTTGAGGATGTGATGTGCCTTTCAGGTCCACTTCTGGTAAGGAAGAATTCCCTTTCTAGGTATATTTGAACTTTCTATACCATGCACCATGTCAGCCTAGAGTATTTTTTTGAGATACCACTAGCACTAAATTTAGCATATAACCCATAGGTAATGCCATTCTTCGAAGAGCAGGTCACTTCTGTTCTACAGAAGAACAGATAATGCTTCTACCTAGCTCTTCAATTGCATTTGCATCCATAAATCTCAGAGTAATCTGTAGAATACAACTGGCCTCTTCATTCCAACTGGACAAACAGGACGTGGAGGCACATTAAAGGGAAACACCCCTGAACTCCCAGCAAACCACCAGCACAGCAGAGAGCAGCACCCAGGCTTGTAAAGTCTGGTTTGTTACAGTAGCTGCCCTACTTGGGACACTTTATAACCAGAATCCAGCACGGTACTGTGAACCCTGTTAAGGGCCAGCACTTTTTTTGCTAATTGTCATGACAGCCCTGAAGACTGCAGACATGACTTTAAAAACTGATTTTATCAAACACTACATAATTTCTCTAAGATTTTTCTGTAAAATAGTGGCAGAACTAGAAATAAAACTGAAATTTCAAGAGAGCTTAAACAGCACTTCAGATGTGCAGTGGTACTTAATCTGAAGAGAAAGCAAGCTATGAAGGATTAAAAGATATCAGTTATTATTGAAAAAAAAAAAGATGTAAGAGGTTATATTGGCCATTGGTCTGACTTTTGCCATTTTTAAGCATCTCCCCAACCAATTCTACTTCTTTATTGTCTGAGTTTTTCCTGCTTAGAAAGTTTTTCCTTCCTGTAGTGTAAGAGTGAGGAATGCGGTCACCTTAGTCATCTTTATGGTCTCTCTGGGAAAAAAAAGACACTTCAGAAAGGTGATTTTTTTTCACTGAGTAGGGCAACTAGGCTTAGGTTTCAGTGATTGAGTTAAATGCCCAAAGGTAGACAGAATAATTCTGGACCTGCATGACTAATGGGAATAGCTAACACATCTGTCAAAAACATTCCTCATGCTGCATGCTGAATTTGACTGAAGAACAGCATATTCCCCTTCCTTGTTCTACAAGGTACTAAAAATATACATTGTTTCTACTTATTTGTATCTGTGTGGGAAAGTAAAAACAGGGGCATTCAACTGAACAGCAGGGTAGAAATTAGGTGCTGTCAAATGCTTATAGTCCACAATGAACAAGAATAATTCCCAAGGTCATCCCCAAATCCTTAATTTCTGCAGATCAGGATGTATAAAACATTACTGCTGTGGCACTACTTCAATATATTAATCATCTAAATATGAAATGTTTTCTGCAGAAAGGCTGTTACCAAATACAAAGGCATGTAAGAAGACAGCAGTGAAAAAAGAAAAAAGGTACTTTTAAACAATGATAATTTGTTACAAAAACAACATCAAAATATCTCTTTATATTAGTGCTCCTGTAGCTATAATGATCTCAGGATACATGGAGAAAGAATATCTTTTATTTCACCAACTTCAATAGCTGGAAAAAAGCACATAAGCTTCTGGGCTCACAGCCCCTTCATCAGCTCTGCATATTCTTTTGGTATTGTGTCCACGTGAAATAACCCACTTTCCAGCAATGATAAATAGGTAAAAATCTGGTCACTGAGTTAGTGCATATGTCTTCAATTGAAGGAAATGCTGTCTGCCAAGCTTCAACCAAGCAGATCATAGGTCTATGAAAAAAAGAATCTAAAAGGATGGAATTCAGTTGCTATAGCGGCAAATTAAACAAATAAATGAGATACCATGGAATGCTGCAAAATATTTGTGGTCTGATTAAGTCATATTTGCCACATGTGTGAATAGTAACAGCAGAATTTAGTACAGTGGGGTACGATATAGTACAACTGAACTTTTATTGAACGTATATACTAACTCTTATCTGAGTAAGTGCTAACGAATGTTAACCAGTGTGTCCAAGGATACACAATACTGCATTTTACTGAGTGCTAAAGTAATCACAGAGCAAAGTATAGTCTGCTTAAATGCAGAGATAGATAACAAATGAGTTTTAAACAATACACTTTCAAAAAGATATTTGCATGCCTCCCTGTGTTTGCATGGCCTGCTAGAAAGACAAAACTTTTTTGCAGTGATCACATCTAGGATGACTTGCATACGGAGTACTTTACAACATACAACCTATAGCAGGCAGCAGACATACTAAATCTTCTTCTGAATAAGCGACCCTCCCCGCCAAAATCTATATTAATCTTTTTTCCAGAGAAACGTGCTCTTTTCTGGATAAAAGACCCTACCTGAATATATTTATTATTAATCATAATACTATCACTTATGGTTTGATTCTATCATTTGCTTATGTTCTCTGGAAAAAATCCGAGAAAGAACCAGAACTCCATTATGTCAAAAGACAGAACAAGTGCCTAATTTTAACTAAGGAAGAAGAGAAGAGGGCAGACAAATTCTTTTCAGAAATGCATACCAGCTCTTAAAGCATTTTTTATTTATTTTAAGGTTAAACATAATTTTACATTTACAACCTGCAAATCTGATAAATGTGCAGTAGCATCACAAAAATATACTAGCTTAAACATTGCAGACCAATTGTGCATGACTCTAGCAGTGATTAGGTGTGCAATATAAGCTGCACTGAAATCTTAAGTGAATCTGAAAAAGAAAATAAACTGGCATTCTTAATATTGTCAGAATTATGGGAATGAAACAAATGATGTTTCAGTTCCATATTGCTGCTCATTTAACAAACAAATCATGGTTCTAGGAAAACTCTGTTCACTTTGTATTCCACACCCAGGGAAAGACTCCCTAAGACTCCCTCCCTCTGTATGTTGTTTTGAGGCTTTTCTGTGGTCATTTCTTTTGCCTATAAACTTCTACATGAGCAACTTCATCTGAAAATCTGGCTTTGAGCTTTTATGATCATTACGATTATTACTATCATCATTATTCATTTCAGAGTAACACATAGCTTTGTCTATTCAAGCAGGAAGGTCTGAGATAGAGACAGCACACTTCTTACCTCTGGGGCTTCCAGCATGCCCACAACTCTCAGCAAACAGTGCATTTGACTGTTTTAATACACAGTGCAACTAATTGTGAACTTTTTCATATCAGCTAATATGAAAAAATAAAGCACCCTCTAAATAGGCTTGTTTTCAAAAGTAGACATGAAATTTTGAGGGTTAGACAAAGAGTTGAGATAACACACCACACTGCTAGATAAAAATACAGAGATACAGAGACACCAACATCAGTCCACAGACATCGCACAGATACAATTTATATGAACCCAGACCTCGTACTAACAATAGGTTGCATGTAGTTTTATCACTAAGCATTTTACAAGGATTTGAAGCTTTGGTACATCACCATGTAAATATTACCACATCTACTCTATAAACCTATTTACATGTCCAACAGCAACAGAAATATTTCTACCCATCTCACTAGCAGCATCATTAAGACATTTCCTTCCTCTCAACCCCTCTAATTAACAGATCTCAGGGAAGTTTCCCTGGGGCAAGTGATGGAAAGATATGGGAAGAAAACATGGTCTTCATTTCCTTCTTTTTACTATTCTGCTTCTTTGATTCTCCTTTCCTGCTCCTTCCCCTTCTTCCTTGATCCATTTTGTGTATCTTCCAGCTTGTCTACACTATTCTGTGGCTTCGTTTTTATTCTCTCTTCTCATCTGTTTTTTTTTTCCTTTTTTAGATATAAATTGGAACAGCATCAGTTCACTTTTTGATTTTTCTCTTTCTTTCTGCCTGTCTTTTCCTCTTATTCAACTATCTTTCCCTGATCTCTTTTTGTTCCCTCTCTCTGTCCTTCTCTCCTCCTTTGACAGTCACCTTCTTTGACTTGGTGTTGACATGACATGCTTTCATCCTCTGTGCAAACAGAATGACTTATGTGACCTTGTCAACAACAGAAGGCAAATTTCAAAAAGAGATCTGATCTGGGGAGACCTTTCAGACCTTCCACTTGTAACGCTCACTTCTAGAGTAAGGTTTACATACAGGAATGTTCAGCTCTTATTAGGTACTCAAATATATGTTATAAAGAGCTCCCCTAATATCATTTTTTTAAGTGTAAGGAAAGAGCTGTGTGTGTGTTTTCTCTAGATTACTGGATATAATAAATAATAAGAAGTATTCAACACTGTGTTCAGTTAGAAAGCTTTCTTCAACCTACTATACAGTAGAGTTGCCTCTGGCAGACACATAATGTTGCTAAGGCTGACTTCCTACTCCAGCAAAAAACACTGTGCTGTTACTGTATTAGGTAAAGGGGTTTTCCTAACAGCGTCAGAGGATGTCACTCATATAATTCTGCTGTCATTGTCTAGAAGCCCTTCTCAATTTTCAGATACTATGCTATCACAAATTCTGATATACAACCAATTACCAAGCCCTTCACATAAGTAATGGAAAATCAAAAAAAGCTTTTATGCTGTTGCTGTTTTTCTCCCCAGGGTATGGGGATAACTGATACTACTGTATTCATGTTCTAGTTGTGGAATTGGTAGATAATGAAGAGAGATACCAAAAGGGGCAGCGAAACTACAGCATGAACAGGCAAGAAGTATACAAATCCAGCAATACTTTTTTCACTATTTTTGCTAAATATTCTGGGTTCCCAAGTGACCTATATCAATTGCAATTCCTTCCATCAGATAGATGTTTAGATAACAGCCATCTAGTATTGGGTACTCTGCAGGAAATGAAGTTCGTAATTACATTACATATTTCCTATGATTTTCATCAGAAAACTTTGCAATTTATGTTATAGGTGAGAACTACTTGCTCAAGCACTAAAGATCTCATTCACGTCTCACATATGAAAATACAGATAAATTAAAAAGTGCACTTAAGCTGGAACATGTTGAGAGTGTTAACACAGACTTAGAAACAAATCCAGGAAAAGGCTAAGTATCTTCTAGAAATCATCATGAGACATTACCAAGGTGCAATATATTGTACAAAAACAGTCTTTAAATAGGATGATACTACACTAGCAAAGCATTCTCAAGGACTATAATATAAATTTTCAAATCAGTCATTTTTTAATATCATTTTAGGGCAACATGCTAGCTGGACATTATTTGCTGAAAGAAAGGACATCTCTCTGTACATCAGAGCAAGCACCACGTAGCAAATGACCCAACTAATGTTGGACAGACAGGTTTGTCAAAAAAAAAAAAAAAAATCACCAGTTTTGGACCTTCCAATCTGTATATGCCAAGTTAGAATAATTTTTGACCTTTGAATATCTTTTCTATCTGTATACTGGCTGAATTATTGAGAAAGAAAGCTTTCAATCAGAAAAAACAACATTGTAACAAACAAGCCAAGCCCACGGAACCTAAGACAAGACATCCAGGAAGAACAACAGTAGGATAGAGAGTAGGAAGGAATCCATACCACTTTCCAGTGGTCTGAGTTATTCAGCTGAGCAGTCAGCAGTAAGAATAGAGATCAAACCTGTGAAAGAAGCTAGAGATGTATCATTTGGACAGGTCCCTGCATCTAAGCAACTTGCCTACATGTCTACTATTTGTCCCAGTTGTCATGTATACTCTTGAATACAAGAATAGAGGAGACCTCTGTTTTTCTAGATGCCTTTGTTTCCAGTAAACAACATAAAAAGAATACACTAGAAAACAGGAAGAGCTACTATACATTGTGATGGCATGTAATTCATACAACAATAAATCTTGAAGCTCCACAGAAGCAGACCATATGCCCCTTCCCTAAGCTCTCCTTTGGCATTTTTGTAAGAAAACAATTTTTCATTTCTGATCTCCAAAGCCATTAAACTCTTCAGTAAGTAAATTCGATCTCTGTGTTTTACTTTCCTTGCCACAAATTAAAGGTGATTCACATTTTTAAAAAGAATTTTTAAAAGAACTGTTGAAAAACTAGAGTCTTGCTGGATTGGAATGCTAACTTGGATAAACACTGTGTGCATTCATATCATGGAAGCTGTCTCAAAATCAGCAATGCTCAAGCTTAAATTAATTCAGGCTAGAGATCTGTTTATGGGCTCATCAGTTAGAATAGGGGCAATCTCTTGTTTTATAGTCCTTGTTAGTATCGACAAGAGTACAACTTTTGGAAACAGGTGCTATCCACACATCATATCTAGTTCCAACACAGAGAAGTGAAATGAACGGAGTTGATGAAAATATGATACGCTAGTTTTTAACATTAAAGATTAGGTTAGCCTTTAATTAAAACATACCTAATGTTAGAGATCAAATACAAAAGACAGCCATCAGAAAATGGGAAAAAATATTTGCCTGTGGAATTAAGGGTAGATACAGATCAAAAGTGCAGGACAGCGCTCAAAACATGAACCATCTTTGACAGAATAGTTCAGTAATTTGGCAACTAAAATTGTAACCAGCGAAGATGCATTCATCTGCATACAGTCTGATAACTACAGGAAGTAAGTAAACTTGACCCTTTAGAAATAGACCTAAGTTGAGTGATTTCAATGGGCAACAATTTCAGTTCTTTCATGGTTTCACTACAACTTGAGAAGTCATGACCCATTGAAATCACGTTAGCATAGCTGCATTGGTTATGAATGAATCAACTGACTGAAATGTATCAGCTTGTGGCACTGCACAGTTCTATTAGTGATGACTTGTTACAAGTGCACAAAGCTGTATTATGAAGTTCTATCTGGACCACAAGACACTGCTTAACACATACAGATCTTTCTGTAGACAGGAATTATATATTGTTAACTTTTACGATATATATAATAGCAATACAATTCTTGACAGCATAGCAGTTTTATAGTCTGGTTAACAGTTTTTGACTTTTACCTTTCTATACAATGATGAATCTTTCCATGATTCTACAAAACTTTGTAACAGTATTAAGACTGAATTGGTAATGGGATTGCATGACCTTTGGTTGTGTGGAAACTGTGATATCGCCAGTTCATTTCCTTTGTTTTCCACTTCTAGAGAGGAATTTTTTAAAATAAGGCATTTTTTAGATGTTGAAAAAAATGTTGCTAAGAAGGAGTCACATCTCTGAGTATTACCAAGATATTACTGTGTATTTGAGAATGTAGTTGTATATGATTATAGGCAATAAATTACTATAACCTAACAAAGTGGCGCACACAGTGCTGCACAGACCACTTCTGCCTGGGCCAATGCACTGAATCAGGCCAGCCATTTAAACAATTTTCTCATATAGTCTTCAAGACAATCCCTTCAACATAAATGGTTTTGATGTATGAATACTCTCGAGGATTTTGATATATGTTCACACTACTAATGGAAATATGATTGCGATTACTAGAGACACAGATTTCATGGCTTTTCATTCCTTTTCTACTTGTAGATTTTGCAGAGTAGTATTGCCAGCTGAGCAACCTATTACAGCTGGTCATATTTCTGTCAGAAACTTTTGAAAATATGACTTTTCAACTAAAGTAGAGAACCTCTTTTGTGTGGAAATTGTTTGTTTTGGTTGAAATTTTCTGCTTATTTTGGCTTGTTTTCTAACAAAATTGTATTTAGGGAAAGCACTGTGAAAAAAACTGGACATTGTTGACAGGTGAAGCAACATTTGAGCACAGATCACTAGGAGCGGCACCAGGCACAGCAGGGGAAGCTCACAGAGAAGAGAGACTCATCAGCAATGATGCAAAAGTACCCAGTTCTCATTGACAGATTTCATTCTGCCAAGGGTGAACAAAACTCTTTGGTGAGTTTTGTTGCATAAGGTTAGGCTTCAGCACAACCCCCCTTCTTGTGTTCAGAACAATTATCGCTGAATTTTGTGCAACTGCTGTCAAAATGTGCAAGGAAAGTGGAGAATGAATGTTTATTTCAGTAAAAAACAATAGCCACGGATTTTGACTTTTCTAAAACTGTATTGCCAGAATTCCAACCCTTTCACCAAGGGCATTTCTAATATATTCTCTAGAATTTCTTAGTCAAAATTGTAACTCTGCTAATAAATGAAGTGCTAGCATTCTCATGGTAGTTTAAGAAGAAAAGATTTCTCCCCAAACCTTCCACCCTTATCCCCTAAACCTCTTCACATTATGATGGGCAATGCATCAGAATTAATTAGCATGAAAGCTGGTGAAGATAAAATAATGGCTCAAACATCACAAAGAATTAGACTGAAAGGTGGTGAAAAGCCCAACAGCCATAAGTCTCCCCTGTGACTGAGCTAAAGGAACAGTTGGATAAATAGGGACTGACACAGCAAACAATTCTTTTACAACAGACTTTCAAAAATGCCTTCTACAATATTTCAAATTGAAAATAAAAATGTCTAAGACGCTTGCACACAATTCATCTCAGCAAACTCCACAATATCCAAAAATTTCAAGCAAAAGACCCCTTTAAGTATTTCAGCAGGTATACATTTCTACAGAACAACATGAGCTTGATTTGCTGTTTGGTTGGGGCACAGAGGAGACTTCCTGAATACACAAGATCATTTGCTGTCAACGGCTTCTCAATGTACATTCATGAAAAATGTTATAGATTAGGCACTTTCAGTATGTGGAATGTCACCTGGAAGAAAGGTCATCGGAGTTGCCACTGAGGCAGTGTGAGAAAAGAAAAGCCAATATGTGCAAGTGTGTGACCTCAAAACTCAAGGGAAGACAGTTTGAACATGCACAGTAAGAGTGACCAGAAACTTTCCTCAGCTCCATATCCATATAATAATATGCTGTTCCTTTCAAAACACAGTAGAATTACAGTATCTAGCCAAAGCTGATGCTCCTCTTTCTAGTAATAACCTCCATCCTGCTCCTTTAGAGAATTTAGAGACACAATTTAGAAAGTAAATAAATAGCAATGCCATGTGCCCCACTTCACAAAGGGCAACATATGAAGCTCAATGTTAATGGATGAATCTTGACCTGGTGTGCTGATAAGCATTTACACCCTGAAGGATGAGCTCAGTAAGATCCAAATGGTTTGCCATGCCTTGATAGGAATAACAAAGTAATAGTAAAACATCTTGCACAGACACACTTGGATAAGAAGCGTGAAGTAAGCATGAAGCTTTTCAGCTCCGAGTATTGCATAAACAGTAGTGAACACCTGTTGGCAAAGTGTGGTCTTCATTTTCCCTTACCTTTTAAACACATAGTTGAGAGAAGGAATGTCCCATTTGACAGATGTACCATTGTGACTTGCTAGAGATGGAAGAGAAGGTCTGTTTTGTTCTAATGAAACTACTTTAACAATTACTGATGCAGAAATTTAAAAACTGCTACAGCTTTGTGTTAGTGCACCTAATTCCACATTTAAAAAATACTCTGATGCAAGTTAAGCTATGTAAGTTTGATGTATTTGAGTAACCAGTAGTTATTTTGATTTTGTTCTACAAACAACTCCAGTAAACATACTTTCCCCAAATTAGCCTCGGATGTTGGAGGCACAGGATCAAATCCCCACATTGTTTCAACCTAATGTATGACTCAAAGTCTCAAGGAAGAAAAGGTTTGCATCACTTTACTCACCATTCCATGATTTAGCCATGCTGGTATAAAATTATCAAGCAGCTTGGGGTAAACCAGTTCCCTGTCATAGATATAAATGCTCCAAAACATCGTCACAACAAACTAAGAAGGAAAAAGAAAAGAGAAAGACACTCTTTTAATAAACACTTCTGAGCAATTACCTACACATTTCAGATAGCAAAATTAGGGATTTAAAAAATGATCTATGAACAGACACAGATTGGTCTTCAGTTCAATCTTCCTTTAAGCCACAGTGTGGGTCTGGATTATTCTTTGCCTTAGTTGGTGTTATAATTTTTCTTTTCTTTTTTTGACATTCTGCCTGGGAAAAAAAATCATTTTTTGACTTATATGCCTGTGGCCAAGTTACAACCGAGTTCTATATTTTAGTAGCAGATGTGGCACATAAATAATGTTTCACCACTAACAGGAGAGAAAACAAATGAAAAATTTAGGTAAAATCTGATTTAGAATTCATAGAACATACAAATTTGAGGCATTCACCTCAACAGAAGCTCTTGCAAAGATGGCTCTTTTTGTACTTTTTCATGTCAGTCATCAAAACAGGGTTATTAAAAAAAAATAACTCTTGAAGTATTCCACACACAACTCAGGGACTGGGTTCCACAGAAAATAGTTCAGGTGTCCTGCTCACTTTTAATATGAAATTTGCCTTGGCTCTTGTCAGAGACTATTTACCAGGAGCCTAAAGAAAGATCACTCTTCCCTCTAAGCTGAGACAGGACAGGACAGGACAGATGGCTCAGAGAGAATGTGCACTAGCCTAAGCTTTTGCCAAAGAGTGCATTAAATCTTTAAAAGATACCCTGATGTTTGAAGCAGAGACAATATTAAAACACAAAAATACAGAGAAATATTAGTTTTAGCTTTCCTTAACTAGGGAGAAAACATAGAGTGCAGACTTATAATCAAAATATAATTGCTATTTTACCTTGAATTTAAGCTCATAATAAATAATAAAAGGCCTGTTGATTACAGTAGTAAAACCAGGTGAGCTAGAAGTTTTTAAACGACAATTTTCAGGAGGTATAAAGAGATCTTTGCACAGAAGTGACATGACTGAGTTTGAGAAACAACAGATATGGATTTTGGTGAAATCAGCACACAAGTGGTCAGTTACACGTGAACCAGTGCGGCCACTATCTTACTCTGATGTGTTAGGGCTAATATGAGGGGACAGTAAGAAAAAGTGCAAGAAATACAGGGTCAGCAGAGCAAGGTCAGCAAATTACTAGTATGTGTGGTAGTGTAGGTATAAGTTGTTTCATATGCTTTTGACTTTGGAAAGTTAAAATTGAGGTTACAGTTTATCAATGGCACCTTGTTCTAACCACCGACATGCACACTCGGGGCAGACAGCTATGTGAATGATCTGAACCACTACACTGTTCCCTCAGTGTGCATACAGTACATAGTTTCTTGGTTTCCAACACACTTGTCCATCTGTTATGATGGCTACTGGTGCCTGGTCAGATTAAGCTTGGACCCTTTGACTAGTGCACAGATGCCAGGGAAAAAAAAAAAGATTATGACGGACAGCCTGAAAAATATTGCAAGTGTAAAGTACCCCACAAGAAGTCTCTTTTCTGGGCCAGTATTGGCACTGGCACAGCATAGCTTTCTACACACCTGCTGACACATAAGTGCCAAAGTATGAATAGCTGAACAGCAGGGAAAATGGAAGCAAAGTATCCTCATCTCTATCGGCTTCCTAGAAGTCATGTATTATTACAGTAGGTCTGAGAACCTGCTAAGACCAACTGGGATATGAAAACAGATTCCCAGGTACATGAAGATCAAGACTGATGATGGTTTTTTTTCCAAGGAAGTTTTATAGCAAGGAAAATCACACAGGATTAGGCTGAACCGTATTACAGTGAATATAACAAAGCTGGCATGTTTTGACCTGTGATTTTTGTAAGAAGTAGAATAAAACAATAGACTTTGCCAAGAAGGTAAACATAAGAAAAGAGGCGATGTGCCATCTGTCCCTTAACTAACGTCAGCCAATGGATGGAATGAGATCAGCCTAGCTGTTTGCAACCATCTGGAGTTACAGACGGCAAATGCTGCTTAGCAAAGCACACACGGTAGACATAAGGTAAAGGAAGTGCGCAAAAAATAAAGTGTTAGAAGACTAACCTATCACAGGGGACATACAGACATGCAACTAACAGTGCCCTGGGAAAGATCCCATCCAATGATTGAATAGTTCACTTTCACTTTTTTAAAATTAGCTCATTTGGATAAAATAAGAACTATAACGAGGACACGCTACTTAGTTAGCTTCCTTGACTGGTCCTGAATTTATCCCACTTTGATTAATAAGCAATTGTTGCACTGCTACTTTTAAACCACCTCTTTACTATTCTCATACCTTTGTATGGTATAATTTTATTTGGGTTGGGTTTTGGCTAGATCACATACAGTCATCCTGTAGAAAAACAGGATTTAGTGAGCTACTACTTCATGTTGCCCCTGTAAGGCCCACTCAGAATTGTAACACCTGTGATTATAATCGCATCTTCATTATGGCACAGTCCATTGCTATTGTGGACAGAGTCATGGTACTACTCTTAAAAGCTGAGCTGAACAGGCTGCTCATATGCTTGCATGTGCATACACGTGCTGAGACTTTCAAGGACCCCCATAGTTTTCTTTCATCCCAAGGTAAAATGACACAAATGTCACTCTTCCACTTCCTCCTTAGACAAACCCAAAGACTGGAATTCAAGGAAGAAAACAGCAATTGCTTTTATGCTTCTTTGCACAGGGGTGCCCTAACACTATCAACCTGCCAAAGACAGAAATTACTTACTGGTTAAACAGTGTAATTTCAAGCACTATACAAAAGAACAAAAGAGACCCTCTTTTGCTACTTACCCTATTCTATGGACACTACAGACCAAAGACAACCTCAAATTTGCAAGTATGCCTTGAAAATTGTTTGAGAATATGGAAGAGGTCACTTATCACAGAGTATCACTAACTAAATACGCAGCAGCAAAACAGAGGGCCAAAAATAACACGCTCTTTTCCCACTTGATGAAAATATAGCCTTCAGTTTTTGCCATCTATCTTCGAAGTTTCAGAGAAGGACATGAGAAGAACATGTGGCACTAGCAAGGAAGAAATTTTAAAGGATAAATCGGGAAATTTTTGGTGATTCAAAAGGTAAAACAAGTGGCTTTATCAAAATACCACAAATAGAAGCAAAGAAAAACTAACAGAGGAAAGCCAGCAAGAAGAGTTGTGTAATCTGCTGTTTTACATAAACCCATCTGAGAAATCTTATACAAATGAACAATGAACCCAGTGGAACTTTGTTTTCCTGCACTATATAGTTTCAGTTTTGGCTATGCTGTACAGTGAAGTTCAATCAGTTCCTGGATAGTTTCAAGACAAAGGAAAAAAAACCTTTGACCCTGACCAACATTT